>NC_041215.1:79585849-79615400 GCF_002837175.3 Physeter macrocephalus
AAAAAAAAAAAAAAAAAAAAAAAAAAAAAAGTAGTATGGATAAGTTCTCATGTCTCTTCTAGCCCATGTCAGTTGCAGATACAAATTTTTTCCCTACCAATTTTTGTTCTCAGTCATCGGACATTTATTTCATATCTATTACGTGCCAGGCATTTTACTAGTCACTGGAGATACAGCAGTGAATAATGAGACATGGCCTTTGCCCTCACATTAATAAGGATAACAAAAATGACAGCAAGCATATCATTAACAATAACTGATACCATACTACATTATAGGTTCCGAAACTCTTTCACAGGCATTTTTATGTTTGACCCTCACTGTGGCACTGTTAAATGGTTAGGACAAGTTATTATCATCTGCATTTTACATATGAAGAAACTGAGACTCAGTAACATTAAGAAACTTGGCCAAGGCTACAAGGAACTCATATTATCACTTAGGATCTAGAAATTTCAATCATGATTATTTACAAAAAAATATTTTATAATGAAATGTTTCAAACTTACTAAAAATAGTAGGATGATAAACCCCATATACCTAAAACCCCAAATTTTAAATTATCAATATTTCGACCATATTTTCTTCATCTTTCCCCCCTTTTTCCTTTGCAGAAATATTTTAAGCAAATCCCAGAGATCATGTTATTTCACCCCTTCATACTCAACAGAAATCTTTAAACAGTAAGGCATTATGTTTACATAACCACAATGCCATTTTCACACTTAACAATATCAATAATAATTACTTTGTCTCATTTAGATACAATTTTTGATGTTTACTTGGAATAGAATGAAATTTAAAAATCATTTTGCTATTCAGTCGCATACTGACTAGCCCAATGTTGTACAAATTTGCCTCACCACAACAGTTTGTTGGATTCTAGATCATCCCTCCTCCCCCAAAGCACATATCTTGTGGTAGAGGATACTATTTGGCCTCCAATGTCTCATCTCTCCCTTTTTGTTATAGATTTGTTATCTAGAAATATGGTCATGAGGAATAAAGACTGTATTTCCCAGCATTCCTTGCAGCTGGATGTGGCCATATGAGGAAATTCTACTACTACAGATGTTAAGTGAAGTGTTAAATTAGCTCCTGGGTAACATTTTTTTTTTTTTTTTTTTGTCAAGATTTATTTATTATTATTTTATTTTATTTTTTGGCTGTGTCGGGTCTTAGCTGCGGCACGCGGGATCTTCATTGTGGTGTGCAGGCTTTTCTCTAGTTGTGGCGTGCAGGTTTTCTCTCTCTAGTTGTGGCACACAGGCTCCAGGGCGCGTGGGCTCTGTAGTTGTGGTGCATGGGCTCTAGTTGAGGCGTGCGAGCTCAGTAGTTGGGGCACACAGGCTTAGTTGCCCCGCGGCATGTGGGATCTTAGTTCCCTGACCAGGGATCGAAACTGCACCTGCGTCCCCTGCATTGTAAGGTGGATTCTTTACCACTGGACCACCAGGGAAGTCCCCTGGGTAACATTCTTAAGGGGAAAGAGTATGTTTTCTTTTCCTTTCCTCCTTTTTGCTGACTAGAATGTAGAATCAGTAGCTGGAACTTAACATCTTGACCTATAAGGTTGTGTCCTAAGTAAAATAGGTGAGACATCAAGAGAGGCGGAAGATCCCTGATGATCATGGAGCTGCCATATCATTTTAGAAGTAAGTTTCTATTTTGTAAACTTCAAGCCAATGTTATTTATCTTGGTTTTTGGTTGGTTTGACACATGTAGCCAGATGAATCCTAACTTCTATACACTTCTGTGTACATCTTCCCCCTCCCTCAGTTATGATGGAACTAGCACACAGAAAAAGGGGTTAGCTCTGAGCTAATGCCTCCAGATCTAATTTATTCCATTCAACTTTATGTTTTAAAATGACAAATTGTCAACTTCCAAAACTACTTTCCTTTGAGTCTGTCCTTGTAATATGATCAACATCTTTTCTGTCTTCTTAATTGAAAGATCACCCAAACGCACCAATTGTTTGGTTCTTGAAAAAGGTGTTTTGTTCATAAGATTTGCAGAAAGGATTTGGAGAAGAGTGGAAAGGGCCTGAACTATTGTATGCATAGCAAGCATTGGATAGTGAAATCAAGTCCAGCCTTGTGACCTGTCTCAGATCTCTGAAAATGCATCACTGATTTCAGAGCTGGTCTGGGTGAGCTGCAGTGACCTGTCACAATTGATATTGTCATTATCAGAAGATCACAGTATATGTACAGGAGTTGAACTATTGTTAACAGTTCTACATTTAAAAGATTTCTTATGGAATTTTTTAGCTGATAAATCAACCCCTGATGACACAGTGAAATAGGACCAGGATATTAAAGCATTTAAACATGGGTTTTTAATTTGTTAACCAAACATTAAGACATTTCCTCAGTCTTTTTTCATATTAAAAAAAAAAAAAGACTTGCAGTAACAAAGAAAAGCATTAAAGTTTCTTTCAAAGGTGCCCGCTAATTTCGAATATTCCAAAACTTTGCATTATGTAATCGAATAGAAGCTAATAAAAAGGAATGCACAACTGAGAGACTGGGCATTATATTTTTCTACTCTCAGTAATTCTCTATTAAAGCAGTCTATCACATTTTACTTTAAAGAGATGCGAGTGATCGAGTTATTAGATCAATACTTTTATTACAGTATTTTGAGCCAAAAGAGAAACTCTGGTAGTTACTGAAATTCTGTACTTGCTGTTGTTCATCTGCTGATGAGAAGTTTAAAGAATTGTAATGCACTTGCCAATTATGCCTGAGAGCAAAATGTTAATCAAAACACTGCAAAGTTTACACTTGCAAGAAATTAGTGGAAAATAATTCTTAATAAAGAAAGCATAGGGAGGGCTTCCCTGGTGGCGCAGTGGTTGAGAGTTCGCCTGCCGATGCAGGGGCCACGGGTTCATGCCCCGGTCCGGGAAGTTCTCACATGCCTCGGAGCGGCTGGGCCCGTGAGCCATGGCCACTGAGCCTGCGCGTCCGGAGCCTGTGCTCCACAACGTGAGAGGCCCGCGTACTGCAAAAAAAAAAAAAAAAAAGAAAAGAAAGCATAGGAAAGATGTAAAATCCTGCTTTACATCTCAGACTGACTTTATTATTTTTTAATGGATCACACAAAATATTTATTTCTCACTTCTATGAATTCTAAAATGGGTGATCATGTTTGGTGAGCAGCTGCGGAGGAAAGACTTAATTTTATTTATTTATTTTCAACACTTCATTATTTAAAATAAATTTATTTATTTATTTATTTTTGGCTGCGTTGGGTCTTCGTTGCTGCGTGCAGGCTTTCTTTTTAGTTGAGGGGAGCAGGGGCTACTCTTCCTTGCAGTGCGCAGGCCTCTCATTAAGGTGGCTTCTCTTGTTGCAAAGCACAGGCTCTAGGTGCGCGGGCTTCAGTAGTTGTGGCACATGGGCTCAGTAGTTGTGGCTCGCGGGCTCTATAGCGCAGGTTCAGTAGTTGTGGCACACGGGCTTAGTTGCTCCACGGCATGTGGGATCTTCCCAGACTGGGGTTCAAACCCATGTCCCCTGCATTGGCAGGCGGATTCTTAACCACTGCGCCACCAGGGAAGCCCATTTTTTTTTAAAATATTTATTTATTTAGGCTGTGCCTGGTCTTAGTTGCAGCATGCGGGGTCTTAGTTGCAGCATGCGAACTCTTAGTTGTGGCAGGCGGGATCTAGTTCCCTGACCAGGGATCAAACCAGGGCCCTCTGCATTGGGAACATGGAGTCTTACCAACTGGACCACCAGGGAAGTCCCAGAAAGACTGTAATTTTCAACTGCCACAGACAGTGAAAAATAGCTCTCAGATGTTAACTCTCTGCACTCTGTTAGGAAGCTCCCTTTACATGTATATACATATATTATTGCAGACAGTATTTTCCAAAAGGGACTGAAACAGTATCTTATACCTTGAGTGCTCTTTTTACAATGTGATCTTAACACTCCTCCCATGGAGAGGTGGAGTTTATGTCCTTTCCCCTCAAACCTGGGCAAATACTTGTGACTGTCCCAGTCAAGAGATCACAAAAATACCATACTATTTCATCTTGCTCTCTTGGGACACTGGCTCTAGGAATTCACATGCATGCTGTGAGGAAGTCCAAACTAGCCCATGCAGAGAGACCACGTGGAGAGACCATGTATAGATGTCCTGACCAGCATCCACTACCAGATGTGTGAATGAAGAAGACTCATCCAGATGATTCTAGTCCCTGCTCTTTGAGTTTTCCCAGCTGAGGCTTCAAATATGGTGGAGCAGAGATAAGCCATCTATACCCAATGTACTCAGTCTGAATTCCGGACTGGCTGTGGGGAGGAGAAACAAGGAGATGGTCAAAAGGTACAAACTTCCAAGTCATAGGATGAATAATTTCTGGGGATCTAATGATGTATAGCATGGTGACTATAGTTAACAGTATTGTATTGTGTACTTGAAAGTTGCTAAAAAAGTAGATCTCAGGGCTTCCCTGGTGGTGCAGTGGTTAAGAACCCGCCTGCCAATACAGGGGACATGGGTTCAAGCCCTGGTCTGGGAAGATCCCACATGCCATGGAGCAACTAAGCCCGTGCGCCACAACTGAGCTGCACTCTAGAGCCCGCAAGCCAAAACTACTGAGCCTGTGTGCCACAACTACTGAAGCCCGCGCGCCTAGAGCCCGTGCTCCGCAACAAGAGAAGCCACCGCAATGAGAAGCCCACGCACTGCAACGAAGAGTAGCCCCTGCTTACTGCATCTAGAGAAAGCCCACGTGCAGCAACAAAGACCCAATGCAGCCAAAAATAAATAATAAATAAATTTATTTTTTTAAAAAGTAGATCTCAAATGTTTTCACCATCACCACTACCAAAAAAAAAAAAAAGGTAATTATGTGAGGTGATGAATGTGTTAACTAACCCTATTGTGGTAATCATTTCAAAATACACATTTGTATCATATCAACATGTTGTATACCTTACATTTACCCAACGTTATGTGTCAGTTATATCTCAAAAAAGCTGGGCGGGGGCGGGGGGGAAAAGAAGCAGTAGATTCCTTTAATGATTCAAGTAGTTAAGAAAAAGCCCTAGCTGATATTGCTGTTTCTGCTTTTTTTTTTTTTTTTTTCCTATTTTGACCTAGAGAGGAATGTGCATATGTTTGCAAAAAATTTTGTTGTTGTTCAGGGTAAGTTTACTGTAGAGAAATTACATTTTCCGCAAATGGAAGCAACATTCTCTCTTTCCTCTCTTTTTTTAGTTCTTACCCTGGCTCAAAATGTAATTCCTCAAGTCAAAATATTTTACATAGGTAGGGCCATCTAAAATAAAAAGGAAGGACTGGAACCTTCATTTTGTCGAGCCATTACATTACAAAGGAGGACTTCCTGGCCCAGGAGACTCATAAGAGGAGGCATCTTACCAACAGGAGCAGAACTGCCCAGCACTTCTTTTGCTACCTTTTGGCTTACTCACACCATAGCCCCAGGTCTTGAAACCAATCTTCCTTCTAGTCAAGAGGAAGGATTTGGATATTTGTAATTTATAAAGTCAGTTTGTTTGTTTTGTAAAGAAAAAGGAATCTAGAGTTGTGTGCATTAGAAGCATGATTGCGAGGGGAATTTTATTCAGAAGCAAATGCATGAATATTCTTACAAATGCTCATAGTCTAGTTGCTCCAAAAAGCCCTAATGTACAGCTTTTTTCCTTGCTGATTCTTCTCTACTTCACCTCCTTGAAATACTAACACGTTTTATCAAATCTATAAAACTCAACACTATGTGCATCACCCCCTCTCTTATTCCTTCATCTCACTAACTAATATCATTGCCCACTTTGGCAACTGCTCACCTACCAAGGTGTTTCCAGAAAGATTCCATAGTAGACTATTGGCTCTTCTACTCACTTTTTTCTTTCCCTCTTGCTAAGTCTCAAGGGACTGATCTAATGCCCTCTAACCATCCTCCCTCTTTTTTTTTAAATAAATGAAGCCTTTACGTTTGTTTTAGTGTTTCCTCTCACCTAGAAGCTCCACTGGCAGGTTGAGGCCCTTATATGGCATCCAGTGATAGATGCTGAATCCCATCCTTACTGGTATTTGCTCCTTGGAGGTAAAAAAATAAATGTTTTATAAAGCTCAAATTGGCCTTATCAAACAAAACATCTGCTAGATCAGTGAATGACTGGTGACAGCAGGAGACAGCAGTGCTGGCCTCTCCAATAGAAGTCACTGCAGTTAATGGAGGCTATTACAGGAAAATTCTGGCAATAAGTTTTCTTTTTCTTTTTTTTCTCCTCCAGACAGCTAAAAAATTTTTTAAAGAAAAAAATGTATTCAGTTGCTAGGGTAACTGTGGTTTCAAAACTACCGTAACAAAAGCCAGATATCACATATCAAACTACCAAATTGTTAATTTGACTGGTATTTTAAAATAACTACTTAAAAGAGATGTTTTTTTCCTTATCTAGCTATGGAGAACAGAGAAAAGGGGAATATAGGAGGAAAATAAGGAGGAAAGAAAGAAAAAGGAAACTGGTAGATTCGTTTAAGAAATGTTTTTGCTTTGCTAAATATTTGTTGGAAGTAAAAATCCCTTCACCATGTTACAGATACATATGAATGCAGGAATTATTTAGCCAGATTCAAAACAGAAGGAGGATACTGGGTTATCCTGTTTTCAATTTCTCTTCCCATATTCAAACCCTGCCTGGGTTTGAAATGAACAGCTTTCTGTGGACGTTTAGCAAAGGAACTAGTCACTTCGGGGAGTTAGACATGTTCCGAAATCTTTTATGGGTGATTGTGTTTTTCCTGTGTCTTGCTTTTCATCATTTGATTTAAAGGGAATATAATAAAGCCATTAAGCACTTGGACTCTGGAGTCAGACATGGCTGGGTCTGAATTCCTTTTCTATCTCTTACTAAATTCCTTTAACCTCTCTGAGCCTGTTTCTTCATTTATAAAAAGGATAAATGACTAGGTTACTTCAATAAACAAATTGCAAGGAAAGAAAAAAAGGGAGAGGGACCTATGATTAAAAGAGACATGAGAGACTAAATGTGTGGATATTGCTTAGATCTGATTTTGAAAAAGAAAAAAGCAATTGTAAAAAATCATTTATGAGATAATTGGGGGGACTTGAACACTAATTAGATGTCTGATAATATTAAGGAATTATTTCAAATGTGTTTATGTATGATTATAACATGGTATTGTGATTTGGGGGTTTTTTTTTTAGTTGTCTTTTGATATTTTGATAGTAATGGAATATTTACAAGTAAAATGATATGATGTCCGAGATTTGCTTTAAAATAAGGGAGGAGGAAATGGATGGGGTAGGGATTAAAGAAGTTTGGCTATGAGCTCACAATTATTGATGCTGGGTGATCAACATAGAGGGGTTCATTATAATATACTCTCTACTTTAAAATATATATTTGAGATTTTCCATAATAAAAGTTTAAAAAGAGAGATATCAATAATACTCATAATACTTACCTGGTAAGATTATTGTGTGCATTAAATCAGATGCTGTGTGTAAAGCACTTGGCAGAATGCTTGGCATATAATAAGTGCTCAATAAATGTCAGCTATTATTGTTAGAGACAACATCTCCAGTTTCCCATGTGCAGACCTGGGAAAGCCAGACCATAAAATGTGTTGCTGACTGGAGCAGCTAACCTCACTCCTTCCCAAACAGGCAGCTGCTAGCTGTTGTTGCATTCGTCCTCCTCCAACCTGATTTTGTACTAGGCCCCGTACTTTCCACACGCACTAAAATTCTGTATTATAGTAGCTGTTGATTTTGAGTTTAGTTCCACAGTAAGTTTTAGCTGGGAATTTCAACGGAAAATGGAAGGCAACTATTAATAAGTATTGAGCAGTTGCTAGGAATTTCCCTACACAGTTTTATTTAACCTTTCTAAAAATCCTTCGAAGTCTAAATTATTAGCTTCGTTTTCGAGAGGAAGAAACTGAGAAGCTTCCTGGCCCACCCAAGGTCACAGCATTAAGTGGTGGACTTTAACTCACACCCAGCTCCTGAGAGCCCCAAAGGGCTTGTGCTTATCCAGGAGCCCTGGTCATCAGCCTCCTTGCCTTTCTTTCCTTGTCCTAGCTTAAAAACAACCACAATCCAGAAAAAGTTAAGTTGTCCCCAGTCAAAGGAGTCCGATACCATATTTATCTGTCCTGTGGACTTCCTGGCAGGCTGGTTTGCTACAGGGTGGTAAAAGATCTGCACATCTGATAAGGAGAGTCACAGGCTTGGGTGGGAGCTTGAGGCTGGCAGAGGGGATTCTCAGGAAGAAGTATTAGAAAGAAAAAGGACTTCAGGATTGCCCTGACATTTGTGTTTAATTTTCCTCTTGTTCTAAATGCTATTCAACTTTTATGGGAAGGAGAAAGCAGAGAGAGATACCTTATACGAGAGCATTCAATTCCAAAAATTAAAACCAGGCAGCTACCATCCAAAACCGTGGGCCCCAATTCAAGCCCCAGCTGTCATTTAGTTCCGTGGTTACGCCGACACCCTAAACTTGCAAATCATCAGTTGACTTTAGAATCCAGCTTATTGAAAGCGGGTCAATTCCGTGCTAGGAGAGTATCTGATTACAACCGGAGTTATTGGTTGTTTATATCGAACATTCCCGGGAATGGAGCGGAGAAAGAGACACCAGGAGAAACAAACTCCGGCGACCAAGTGCCCAAGGAGATAGTGCCTCAAACTAGAGGCTCAGCCTCTTGGGCCCCGCTCCAGGGCGTCGGGAGGGGTTGGGTTCTTCCAAACGCCGCCGCGAAATGGCCTAGCTAATTAACCCTTTCCCTGCAGAGCCCAGAGGCCCTCACTCTTAAGGCCACTCTCGCAGCCGAGCTGCAGGAAGGAGTCGACACCACCCCTCGCCAGAGCGGACCGCCCACCTCCCCAGGCCTGCCTACTCCCTGCTGCGAATCCGGGTCTCTCCGCCTAGCGCTGGTCTAAGGTCCTCTTAATTAGGAAACAATAGCTGTTTAGGAAGAAGCGCAAATACCCCGAGCTCTGCGCGCCCAAGCCTGGCATTCTCGAGAGTTCCCGCGGGGCGAGGAACCCCGCAACTCAGAGCAGAGGGAGATGAAGAGACGGAGCCCGCTTGCGGAGGCCTGGGCGTCAGGAATAGCCCGACCCGTCTCCCGGGGCCCTGCCCTCAGCCTTCCCGTCTGGCGGGGACCTGCCGGGTGGGGAACCACCCTCTTCACTGTTGCAGATTTGGAGGGGAGGGGGCCAGAAGCCCTGGGGGAGAAGGCGCGGAACGCGGGATTTAGCCCCTCGGATGTCAGGGCGGTCCCCAGTACAGCCTCAGGCCCCCGCGCCCGGCGCGCGGGGTCACAGCCACGAAGTCCTTTTCCTCCCCGAAGGGAGCCGGCCCTCGATCCCTCGGAGGGTGGAGATTCCTCACGTTCCCTCCGCTCGCTCCCCGGGGTGGGAGAAGAGATGTGGGATTAGGCTGGAGTGAATATTCCGTGTGCTCTGTAATCACACACACAGTGAAATCTTCACCGTTGACTTAAGTTACTTGGCGCTGCGAGGGCTGGGGCCCCGCGTATTGATTAAACGCAGCCTCTATTTACCTAAACAACAAATGTAGAGATTAGCAACGTTCACTTGATCACAATAATGGGGTTGACAATTAAGGGGCAATGCATCCCAGATGTAACCGAGCCTTGGAGGAGGGCGGGCGGGCGGCAGGCTTCTTGGAGACGGGCGCTCGGGGGCTGCGGCGGTGAAGGTGCGGAGTCGGACGCAGAGCAGGGGGCGGCGCGGGGAGCGCGGCAAGAGGCGGAGGGGAGGACCAGCAGCAGCGAGGCCTCCGGCCACGCGGCAGGGGAGCCCCGCAGCTGGCTTTGGGGGACCCGAACATCCCCACTCCCAGGGTGGCATCTGGAGCGCGGAGTCTGCTTCCCCGCGGCGATGTCACCTGCCTCGAGGCCGTCTCGCCTGCTGCCGCCTGGCAGGGAAGGAGGACCGACGCCGCTGACGCGTGCCCGAGTGAGTGTGTCAGTGTCATCAATGTGCATTCTGCCTGCGGCAGCGGGGGAAGTGGGAGGGGCAGGAGGAGGCGCACGTGTCTAATGTGTGCGGAGCCTCCCTCGGCCCCTCCGTGTACTCGGCTCTCGATACTTCAGGAGGCGAGTCAGGGTGGAGGTGTCGATCTGGCCTCTCGATGGGGGTGGGTGTGACAAGAGAGGACTCTGGAGTGGCTGAAATTCAGAAAGCATGAAAGTGTCGGCCCAGGACAGGCCTGTTCTCGGAGATGTCACAGGAGTACTCTTAACCGACCTTCTTTCTCAATCTCTCACTAAGCTGTAGAGCCCTGAGAAGTCCTGGGAAGGGGGGCGGGGTGGGGAATGAAAGGAAACAACTCGGGGAAGACCTCAGGAGAGTAAGATACGGGGTAATAAAGGACAGATGAGAGCGGTTGGGGGGAGAGGGGTGTGTGTGTGAGGTCACCATCCGCCTAGAAGAGTTTCCGTATCCTGGGCTCCCATCGCAGGTTGGCTGCAAAAGACACAGGTGGCAACTCTCCCAATGCATGTCGTTTCTCTGTTTTTCCCCTCTTCCCTCTGTGCCCCATTATCAACCCGGAATGCTTCCCATTCCACATATAGACACAAACAAAATGATTTGTCCCAGACACCCGTGGACAAGCCAGGACGAAGCCCTTTCCCGCCAAACCACTAAGGCCGGGAAATAAACTGCGCCTGCCCAGGCTCTAGGCGCTGGAGCCCGCGAGAAGTCTTGAGTGGTAAGAGGATCTAGAGAATTGGGAAAAGGGAGGGAGAAAGGAAGAGAGAAGGTTGGGAAAGAGAAGAAGAGAGAGGAGAAAAGAGGGGAGGGGATCTACAGGGACAGAGTTGGACGTGGGGTTCGGTTACTATCGCCCCCTCCGCGCGCAGAGTCTTTAGGCCCGCTGCCTGTCCCCCATTTCAGAGCTGAGGGCGGACTGGGGGAGGGGGAGATAAGACAAAGGGAATTCTCCCCTGGGAGGTGTGAAGTGCGTCTGTCCTCTTCTTTCAGGCTCTGGAAAAACTGGCTGGAATTTCCTTGTCGTGAGAAGACCGACGAGTCTGCAGTACAGGAGACAACTACAAACAGACTTTGGGGCGGGAAGGAGGGCGGGAGGAGGGGGCTGGCAGGGGCCTGCTTTGATCGCTTTGGCTCTGTTGTAATTTTGTCTTCGCCAGTTAAATTAGCTGAAATAGTCAGCCCGAGCGAGGAGGTCGGTTCCGAGGAGTTCTCTCCCTCCCCACCGCCCCCTCCCCCGCGTCGTGTGCAAGCGGGGAGCTGGGTCGCGGCTCCTCCCCGAGTCGCGCCTGAAACTTCAAGGGCTAATGGTTGTGTGTTCCTGCCGTAATTAGGAGGCCACACAGCACTCGAACACTCCGTTAAAACAAATCTGTAAGTCATCCTCCCCCTCTCCGGGGACAGACCCGGGAAAAGGAGGCAGCTGGGACCGCTCGCGGCAGTGTCCTCCGCTGGGGGAGTGGCGTCGCTGTGAACCCCGGCCTCGGTCCTTCTAAGCTCTTCCTTAAAAAGAAGAGAAAAGGGGCAAAGAATGGGCACCTCGCCATCCATCGAACGAGCCAGGGCAGCCTGTGTCTTTGCTTGAAAAGTTTTCAGAATAAATCGCTCTGGTGGTTCTAAGCAGTGATGAAGAGAGGCTGGTCCTGTTTTTTCTCCAGAACATTGCGATAATGTGAAGGATATGGAATCGTCCCCCCCCTACCCCTTTTCTTTTTCCTGTCCATATAAATCAGCCATATAAATCATTTGCATTGTTTAAGGTACATTGATCAATCTAATGGCTTGTAATAGGCTCCTAATTGCCACTTGCAGAGTTCTGAAGGCTCCGGTTTGAACGGGGAAGGTTCTCGATTCCAGACCAAGGAAGAGCACCACGATGACCAGGTCATCTGCAGTCTCAGAGCCTCAGGGGAGGGAGGAAAGGGGGCTTACTAGGGATATTTGCTATACCTTTTTTTCTTTCTTTCTTTCAAATTTCACTAATGAGCAAAGCCGAGGCTGTGATTTATTGATTAGTGTAGACAGGATGATTTTGCTTTTATCAGACAAGAAATATTCCTTATTTGCACTCCTTGTGTCTGTTTATAATACAGTAAAAAAAAATTCCTTAGCCACAAACCGCTCTTAGTCATACCTTTTTATTTACTTATTTCTCACAGGGTAAGATTAGGAATTGTGATAGGAAATAATATGGGGGAGGGGGACGCTGTTAAAGGAAGGAAGAAAAAGCCAAACTTTCTCCAGTATGGAGTCCTGGAGATATGCCTAAAGTCCTGTTTCACAACTTGCAGTTGTGCCTCCTTCAAATCCTGAAAGGAGGAGGGAGAGTTGGAAGTCTCTTCAAAGCCTGCCTATAAAAGTGTAAAACTGAGGAAACTGCTACCCTGGCTGGGAGAAGCTGATGAATGACCAGAATTCCCTGGCCTTTGGCTTTTTAAAAAATATTAGCTTAAGGTCTGAGTGAAAATATTGCTTTAATGTCTCCAAAGATGGTTCGATTAGAGTTAGCTGAGACACAAATGTGCTCCATTTTGGTAGAAATGCCCTAAAAGAGAAGAAGGAAGCCAACAGTGAATGGCACATTTGCTTAGGTCTAATACCCCTCTGTGGTAGTTGGTGAGGGAGGGAGGAAGGTAAAACCCCAAGCCGAATAGGCACCCCATAGTTTCCAAGTAAGGCAGTAAACAAATCTATGATGCTTGTCGAATAATCTTCCAATAATTGCAGTCATTAAAATCATCACACAGTCTACAGTCACCTTCCTTCCTTTGACACACCAGAGTCTTTCCTTTAATTGTTCATGCATTTTTGGCTCAGATAAACAGATCAAGGCAGGCTTAAAAAATATGGCCCAGATACATCTAGCAGCAGAAAATTAGTTGTGTAGCAAATGTTTGGAGTGTACTTAATAGACTAAGGGTTTTCAGTTTCTCCAGTAGACCTTATAGACAAAACGGATTTGCATCTCCTGCCATCTCTAAATAGCAGTAACACGTCGGAGATGGAGAAAAGATGAAAGTTCCAATGGCCTGGTGATCCTTCCTGGCTCTTTTATTTGCAAGGGTTGGGATGGAATGAGGGTGTTATACAACAAATATTAAATGAAAGCTCAATGGAAATTGTGGGAGAGTTCCTCAGTTTTCAATTTATTTTCTCCACCCAGTTGATCTCAAGGCTGGTGCTTTAAAAAATATAGATATGTTAACTATAAAAGATTCCCTTCTAATCAAAAGCTGCATTTCATTTTCACCCACAACTGACAAACTCCAACTGAGGAAAAGACTCATTGGACTCAACAGGCGCTATAGTCTGTATTGGCTTCCTCAGCCCCTGTTCATGGCAGGTGACTGTGGTACACAAGGGCAGCTTTTCGTGTGTGTGGTATTTTTGTTTTGTTTTTTAACTCGTTATTAATGTATCTCCCCAAATCCCACACTGTGCTGACCTGATAATCACTGCTGTAGTGTAGATCATGCAAATGAAAAGCATAATTAATTGCGCAAATTATCCAGAAACGGAGAGCTGTGGCTAAGCAAATAAATAAAGGCATGCCGGAGGACAGGTCAGATAAATGCTTTTTACGGGCTCCTCTCCCTGCCTTCTCCTTTCCCTGCTCCCGGGCACCCAGGTCCTGGTGGCCGAGGCTTTGGCAGCAGCCAGCAGAGCCCAGGCAAGAACATTCGGTTCCTCCTCCCCAACCCCTCCCCTCCCGCCCACATCCTCGAGTCTCCCCAACTCTATCTCACCCCACCCCTGTGCAGTATATCCGCTGCTCAACTCTGCGACTGCCCAAAGCCCCTGGGAGACTGGGCAGCCACCTAATATTTCGAGTTATTCAGAAGATAACTGTTCCTCCCCCGTCTCCCTGTGCATCAGGGAGAAGCTTTTTTTTTTTTTTTTTTTTTTTTCCTGTGGCGTAGGAGCTCCAATCCTTCGGATCCGCGCTAATGACGGAATTATTTCCCCGGTTTTGCCCACTAAATGCAGCAACTTGAGCAGTTGCTCAGATCAAAGCTCTCGGGAGAGGCAGGATGGGGGAAACAATATTTGTTCAAAGGAAGTGAACTCTTTCCTTTAATTACCCCATTCTTCTTTATTAGGATTCCTATTGAAATTTTTTGCAAAAAAATTATGTTGATTTAACCATAGTGTATTTACGATGTAAATATATTCCAAGATGAGAACGTCACGGATCAATTGTAAAGGACCCGGATACATAATTTTAAAAAATCAGTTTCAGTGTATATGAGGTTCTCACCCCACTTTCGCTGCTCAGTCAGATTTGTTTATGCAGAATCGACATTTAATAGTGCTAATTGCACTCCAGTTAAATTGCCCTGATTGCAGAAAGGGAAGCAATTTTCGTGCTCTCTGTCTGGGTTTGGAAGAAATTGTTTTATATTCACCTCTTTATAAAGAAGTGGAGATAAGGCACCGGGGCCTTTGCACAAATTGCACTTAGAGGCTGACTGGCAGCATTCAGGCGCTATAATAGAGCATTATTTGGCCGTTTTGAATAATGTAAAGCGTTTGCTGAAAGCTATTCTCCTGAAAATTGCTTTAACTTTTAAAAGGGTGATGATTCACTCCAAACCAGGCCTTTGTTACATTGTCATTATTTCCCCAAATGTTTTAACAGTCAGCTCAACACTTCAGCATAACACATTGATCTTTGTTTAAAAACTAGATTTTTTAGAGAATGAAAAAAACTGTCACACACACACACACACACACACACACACACACACACTGGACTTCTTCTGAAAGATTTCCATGGGGGCCCCACTTTAGAGTTGAAGTGCCCAGAGCGTCTGCCTGCGATCGTTTGGAAGATTTCCTAACTTTTATTGTGATCCGGTGATGTGTATCTAAAGGAATATCCGAGTGCCCACGTAGAGAGTCTGACAGCTGGAACTACACTGAAAACGGAGGGAGGAGGAGGGGGAGGGGAAAGGAGGAAGAAGAGGAGGAGAAGAGACAGGCAACCAAGGCTCCGGGAGCCCGAGATGCCAGCGTGAATTGTTTTAAATGGTTGACTTGAAAATGTCACGAGTGCTAAGTGGCTTTTCGGATTGTCTTATTTATTACTTTGTCAGGTTTACTTAAGGAGAGCGTGTGTTGGGGGTGAGGGAGGATGTGGATGGGGGAAACCTCCGCGCTTCTCCTCCCGGGGCTGCACTGGGTGAGTCGGCAACGCCTGGCTGCCACTTAACAATCCCTCTATTAGTAAATCGACGCGAAGACTCTGCGCGAAGCCGAGCACCACTGTGACCTTCCTGGGCAGAAGTCACCTGTTGGGAAGGGCTCCCGGGTCCCCCTGCCGGGCTTTCTGGCTCTTCCGGGCTGCTTGGATTCCCCCTCACCCCTCCATCCCGAGTGTCCCGGGGGCTTTTCACACCTTTCTCCCCCCTTCCCCCGCCGATTGCTACCACAACCCCCCAGGGCACAGAGCTTCAGTATAGCCGCGCGGGTCTTCTCACTCTCTCGCCTTTCTCTGTCATACTTGCCTCGGTGCTTTCGCCACCTTAGATCAAAGTGCGGGGGGAGGCATTTTGAGCAAAGATATTCTAACGACTAGCAAAAAAAGCAACCCAAAGAGCCTTCTCCACCTATGGAGTGCTCCGGGATACACGCAGGCTCCATCTCAGGGCCGAGAGAAGAGCCACGGTGGTCGCACTCTTGCGCCAAGAGATAGTGCAAAAGAAGGAAGAAAACGCTGGGGGCATAGTTCCACGTCCTCCTCACATGTTCCCCCTCCTCAACAACTCGCCTTTTGCACCCAAGCATCTGAGGTTCGTGGTTTAAAATGTCTTTGAAAGCAGGATGTGGGCTTTCAGGAGAATGTGGTACATTAAAACCAGTACTCAGGTCTGTCGAGGGCACTGGTATTTCTGGTTCAAAAGCTGCTCCTGGCTGCCCTGAAGAAGAAAGAGAAAGGGAGACCCAGAAAGAAGAAAAACAAACAGCTCAGCGGGTGCCGAGGGGCTCCAGGACGCTCAGTTGTCCGTCTGAGGACGTGTCTCCTCACACCGACAGGATCCGGAGAGGACTTCAGGATGCTTCCAGCCTGCAAAATGTGGAGGCGCCCACGTGTGGCCTCGTCCCAGGCACTCGTGGACAGAGGTCCGGGAGAGAAGCTCCCTGAGCACGTCCACGAAAGCAGGGCTAGGGGCGAGCCCACTTCTCAACCCGGCGCCCTTGCCCTGCAGAGGAGCCTCTAGGCCTAGGCGGTCTGGAGTGGGAGTGGGCTGGAGCTGGGGCAAGAAAACTCGCTTCCAGGCTGAAACGTGACATGCAAATGTTCACCGGGTTAAACAAACAGCCTAGCAAGCTGCAGCTTCAGCGGGGGTGGCGATGGGGGCGGACGCGGCTTGCGCGGGTCTCTGTTTCCAAAGTCGTTACATTGTGAAAATAAGCAGCTTCGTGCAGCGTGTTGTATGGGCTGATGCCTCCCACCCCCACGCCAGCCCCCAGCGAAACCCGGCAGATAATCAGCACGTCCCACTGTTTAGTCATATTTGACAACTGGGTTAGCCTGGTATCTAGGCGCTGGCGAAACGGTACAAAGGGTGCCCTCAATTACCACTAGAAGCTTCTGGTGTGAGTGGCACTTGTATTACCCCCCGGGTCAGAGGCCAGAGCGACAATTAGGAAGTCACTTAGGCCGCTAGGGGAAATGGCGGGATGCGGGAGACTCCAGGCCCTCCCAGCAAGTCTGTGGGTGTAGACCTGGACGGAGGCCTATTTCTCTCCTCTCGGAGGAGCTGTCCCTTCGCCCCCTTCTCTTCAATGTGACTGAGAGTAAAACTGAATCCAGTGGGAATAAGGAACTAGGTAGACAAATGACAATGATAAAATCTCGAGCGAGAATGATGGATTCCAGCTGAAGTTGTGCTCCGCAGGCGAGAGCCTGGACACACAAAGTGAGCGTTGACATTTCCGTCTCCACTTGGGTCTTGCTGGTGCGGCCTCAGCCTCGGGCCCCGTCCCCTCCTGCCTCCTTTCCCACAAGTGGAGAGTCGAGGACTGTCAGTCCTAACTTGCATCATCTCGGGGAGGTTCGGGGGGCTTGTGGCTCGGTCTCAACGATAGTTAAACCTGGCTTGGTGCGTGTGTGTAAATTTTTAATTGCGCTGTAATTTCCTCAATCTCTAGCCCGCGACCCCCCCTCCCCCCCACACCCCCCCTACGGCCAGCCGCGGTGACTGGCACGCGCCAGGTGCCCGGGCTCGGGCCCCTCGGCGCGTCTGATTGGCTGCGGGGCAGCTCCAGTCTGCTCTGCCTAGCCCGCGACCCCCCCTCCCCCCCACACCCCCCCCCACGGCCAGCCGCGGTGACTGGCACGCGCCAGGAGCCCGGGCTCGGGCCCCTCGGCGCGTCTGATTGGCTGCGGGGCAGCTCCAGTCTGCTCTGCCTGCGCCCTCATTGGGTGAGAGGCGCCGCCAGCGGCACTTCAAAGCGGGTGCTCCTAGCACTTAGGCTGAGTTTAGCCGGCGGGAGCCCGGAGTCCGCTCGGCGCTAGCGCGGGGACACGGGAGCCGTGCGGTACCCGAACAGTTCTCCCGAGCAGCCGCCAGGTTCAGCCCCGCTCCCGGCCCCGTCGCGCCGCCCAGGGACCTGCTATGGCCACGTCTATACTTGGGGTAAGTCGGAAGTGCGGCATTTGCTTGTTTTAACTGGAGTAATTTTTCGTTATGGCTTCTCCGGGTCCGCGGCTCTAGAGAAACTGTTGCTGCCCGACTGCAGCCTCAGCTTCTTTTAGCACTTTCCACATTTCCAGGACTGATTATTCCCAAGTTATTGGAACCCAAGAGGTGCCTTTGTAAGAAAAGGATTTGTTAAGCAAGTCCTTTTAATATTCGGTTTTAGAGGTTTCTTTTCTGCCCCTCGTGATTTATACCCCATCCCCCCTTGCTTCGGGGATTGTTGCAATTACGCGACATTGGTGTTTCCAGAAAACAGCTTTAATTGTTTTGCAGTCCATGTAGTCACGTTAACAAACATTTACACTTTTGCGGCTCCCCAGGTCGTCTGTGACTCTGAAATCCATCGCGGGGGTCGCTTCTACTCGGACTTCTTCTTTTCGTAATTGTGTGTCTGTGTGTGTGTGTGTGTAAACATTTAAAATGTTTTCTGTTAAAAAGAGTCAAGTCCTAGCCACCCTTGGGAAGAGTGCCCCAAGTTTCCCCCACCCCCGGGTCGCTATTTCGGCCGCCTCTGCCCTCACCTGGCGTTTGTTGTCGATCTGTTTACCTCCGTGCTTCACCCCGAAGGGCGATTTGGGGGCTTCTGTGAGAGGAGCGGGCTTATGGCGAACGGAAGGCGAGCGACTCGAGTCCGGTTTGGGGCAGGGTTTGCAGCGGCTGAGGCGGGGAGAACCTAGACAGCTTTCATTTGTAGTCCCACTGAAGAACAACTTTCCAGCGCCGGGACCCTCGCCCTTGTGATCGCCTCTGCCCCGCGCGGGGTGCGGCGCATCCTCGGCGAGCGTGCGGGGAGGAGGCGCGAGCCGGGGAGCCACGACCCCCCGGGACCAGCCGCGGGAGGACGAGGCTGCTCACGGGTGCACTCTGTGTCTTCCTCCCACTTGTTCCTGCCCTCCTCCTCCTTGCTCCCTCCCCCACCCCACCCACTCTAGGAAGAGCCGCGCTTCGGAACGACCCCGTTGGCCATGCTGGCGGCGACCTGCAACAAGATCGGCAACACGAGCCCGCTGACAACGCTGCCGGAGTCGAGCGCTTTCGCCAAGGGCGGCTTCCATCCCTGGAAGCGCTCCTCGTCCAGCTGCAACCTCGGCTCCAGCCTCTCGGGCTTCGCCGTGGCCACCGGCGGCCGCGGCTCAGGCGGCCTGGCGGGCGGCTCTGGCGCAGCCAACAGCGCCTTCTGCTTGGCCTCCACGTCCCCCACGTCTTCCGCTTTCAGCAGCGACTACGGAGGCCTCTTCTCCAACTCGGCGGCGGCCGCGGCCGCGGCGGCCGGGGTGTCTCCGCAAGAGGCGGGCGGCCAGTCGGCCTTCATCTCCAAGGTGCACACGACGGCGGCCGACGGCCTCTACCCTCGCGTGGGCATGGCGCACCCGTACGAGTCCTGGTACAAGTCAGGCTTCCACTCAACGCTGGCGGCGGGCGAGGTGACCAACGGCGCGGCGTCGTCATGGTGGGACGTGCACAGCAGCCCAGGCTCGTGGCTGGAGGTGCAGAACCCCGCTGGGGGGCTCCAGAGCTCGCTGCACTCGGGCGCCCCCCAGGCCTCGCTGCATTCGCAGCTCGGCACCTACAACCCCGACTTCAGCTCGCTCACGCACTCGGCCTTCAGCTCCACGGGCCTCGGCTCCTCGGCCGCCGCCGCCTCGCACTTGCTCTCCACCAGCCAGCACCTGCTGGCCCAGGACGGCTTCAAGCCGGTGCTGCCCTCCTACTCGGACTCCAGCGCCGCCGTGGCGGCCGCCGCAGCCAGCGCCATGATCTCGGGCGCCGCGGCCGCCGCCGCCGGGGGGAGCTCGGCGCGCTCGGCCCGCCGCTACTCCGGCCGCGCCACCTGCGACTGCCCCAATTGCCAGGAGGCGGAGCGGCTGGGCCCGGCCGGGGCGAGTCTGCGGCGCAAGGGCCTGCACAGCTGCCACATCCCGGGCTGCGGCAAGGTGTACGGCAAGACGTCGCACCTGAAGGCGCACCTGCGCTGGCACACGGGCGAGCGGCCCTTCGTGTGCAACTGGCTCTTCTGCGGCAAGCGCTTTACGCGCTCGGACGAGCTGCAGCGGCACCTGCGGACTCACACGGGCGAGAAGCGCTTCGCCTGTCCGGTGTGCAATAAGCGCTTCATGCGCAGCGACCACCTGAGCAAACACATTAAGACGCACAACGGGGGCGGCGGGGGCAAAAAGGGCAGCGACAGTGACACGGACGCCAGCAACCTGGAGACGCCCCGCTCCGAGTCCCCCGACCTCATCCTGCACGACTCCGGCGTCAGTGCCGCCCGGGCGGCGGCGGCGGCGGCGGCGGCTGCAGCGGCGGCGGCGGCGGCGGCCTCGGCAGGAGGCAAGGAAGGCGCGTCTGGCCCCAACGACTCTTAGAGGCCGGGCGAGAGGCGCGAGCGAGCGAGTAGAGACAGCGAGAGCGAGCGAGAGGTTCGGAGGGCGAGCGGGGTATGGACGGGCGGGAGCTCCACGGCCGCCCCCGGGCCGGCACGAGGTAGAGCGGCATCCGGCTCGCGGGCCGCCGCTTGCCGGCCACGCCAGGAGCTCCCCTCTGCTGCCCGAGCCCAGACGAGAATCAAACGCGTGGTCCAGGAACAAAAGCGAAGCATCTTTCGACACAAACACCACTTTAAAAAGCTGCACGCACAGACACACACACACACACCGGAGACCTACAACCACAAGCACGCACACTCGAGCGCGCGCACATACACTTACCACTCGCACAAACTTGTCGAGCGAAGAGCAATACACAGAAATGCTCCCTCCTCCCCCACCACCCACCCCCTTCCACCACCCTTCTCTTTCCTTTTTTCCAAAAACAAGCCACCACCCTGCAAAGGACTGTCAGAACATTTGAGAACAAACGGGACCTATAAAAACAGACCCTTTGCGTGGATTATATTATATATAAAATGCTCCAAGTCCTGCTTGATATCTACTTACAATAAGACTTTTTTTTCCTATAAAAGGAAGCATCAAAAAAGGCCGAAGGTGAGAAATTAAACTGGAAGTCTAGTGACAGTTTCTCTGTATTTCATAACATCTGTATAAATAGGGTTCAAAAGATTGTGTTCTCTTTTATTTTCTTGTAAATGTTCATTCGAATAGAGTTTTTTTGGTGAATTCCTGAAATTCAGGGAGTTTTTTTTTTTTAATTTTCTGATGCACTTTGTGAAAGTCAGTATATATGTAAAAGATATTTAAAATGTTGAGTTATCATTTCACTCACAAACACGTAAGTTAAGGTCATCTAAAGAAATTAAATGCGTTTATCTGTATGAAGAAAATCTTGACATCATATTTTCACTTTGGTATTATTAAAGGACTCTGAACAATACACTTTCTTTTTTTTTTTTTGATCCTGTTACCCCCTCAATAACCTTTAAGTGGGCCGACTTTTTTTGGTTGGGAAAAATTCCCTTAATGTTAGTTTTAGGTGATGTAAGGTTTATGTGAGTTATAAAAGCGATACGTTTTTGAAAAGTGAGAATTATTTATTTGTATATTAACAGCGTAAATTAAATTAGGTTATGAGAAGGTGTAGTTGTATTACTAAACGAGAGAGCTCTCAAAAGGTGACATTTTAAAACTCTGGAGCCCCTTCAAAAAAGCAAAGGTCCTTGGCAGCTTTAACTGGGGAGGTGCCTACCCCTCTCGGAGGGGTCAGACGAAACTCCAGTGGGTTTGTTTGTTTTTAAAAAGCGATTTTAAAACAATCTGTGAAAGGAAAAAGCTTTTTAAAAGAAGTCGTAGCTCCCAAGACCCTCTACGTTGGGAGGTGACTCAGGGGAATAAATCGCTAGAGTCAATACCCCGGAAAAGACATTTCATGCCTAAATGAAAATCTTGTTAAATGTTATTAATTTTGACTTAGAGCACACAGCAGCCCCCTGTGCCTTGTATTCCCTTATTAGGGATTCATGTCTTATCAAATATCTAATTAATCTCCTAGACATCATTTGTTCTGGCCAACTTTATCTCAGCTGGTCCACGGGGAAAACTCCAAATATTCTCGGTGACAAAGCTCCCTTGAAGATCTTTTTAATTGTCTAAATTAACTGCACCAAATTTGCATGTCAAACGGTAAAGGGCAACCTGAGATAAAATGTAAACGTTTTAAAAGCCCCCAAACTAAGCACTTGATTTGATAACTAGGCTTTTTAATGTTATGGAAGACAACTGCTCCTTTCCTTTTCAAAGACGGCTGATCTATGCAAATAGTGAATTGGAAATGCCTAGGTCCCCGCGCCGTCAAATGGCCCTCGCAGGTTATTTGAATATCAGTGGCGCTGCTTCTGAAAAGGTTCAAGGATGCTCTCTGACTTCTTTGTGATTACTCAGTGCGGCGTCTTATTCTGAAGAAAAAAAACTCAGGAATAATTAAAGGCTGGGATCAGGCCTGGGAACACATTTGGGACAGGAATCTCATTTAGACAGTCTCTTTCAAAATAAGCCACAGTTAAATTGACCAGAAGGCAATTATTGAAATGAAAATTATTTTCACTCTCTTTGTCTTCTGACCACCAACTTAACAGCCCCAGTTTAAAAGAGAGGGAGAAGAGAGGGAGAGACGAAAAGAAAATTGGTAAATGAGATAATTTCCCAATTCGAAAAAATGTTAGTTTAGAAAATAAAGTACATATTTACAGAATAAAAATATTTCTAAAAAGCTCCCCACACAATACGAAATGCAAGTAAAGTCAGCCCCAGTGGGGGGGAATTTTTATTATTATTATTACTGTCTTGGGAACTTGAATGAATTTTTATTTTAAGGGGGGAAAAATAAATTGTTATTAATAGTCAACAAAATTTTTCTCGCAAACTGCAGTGAAAAGCCAATTAGCAAAGTAGCAATAAAACGTACAGCGAAGGTCCCCAGAGGGGCGTTTGCAGCGTGGCGCTGGGTGGCTTCTTCCCGCTCCTCCTTCTTGCTGTCCCCGCAACCTCGGCTGCCCCTCTCTTCCTCGAGTGTTTCTTTTCTTTGGCCATTTTCGCTCCCCGCTCAGTTTATCACCGGGCGCCCCAGCCCACACTCCTCGCGCCTCTGGTCCAGGTCTGGCCTGGAGCAGCTGGCCAGGGGGACGTTCACCCTGGGGGCTCGGGGCCGAGGTGCTGGAGGCCGGGAGGGTGCCCGGCGTGTTTGGGGGCTGAGGGCGGGCGGCGCGGAGGTGAGGGTGTGGTGGGGTCTCCCGAGGAATGAGGGCGCCCGGGCGTCTGTCCCAGGCAGCTTTGTTTCTCGTGGATAATAAAAGCAGATCAAAGGGCCTGGCGGTGCAGGTCCCGCTCGCCGCGCGGCTCCCTCCGCAGCCCAGTGATCAAGGCCTCTGCGCGCTGCCTCTGCCCCGCGGGTCAGCCGACGTCCATCACCGCGGCTCCCGGGAACGGCGGGCGGCGGCCGGGCCCGAGCGTCCAGCCGTGGGAGGGGGGGCAGAGCTCGCGGAACCTGCACGCGGAGGGAGCGGGCCCCTGCCCCCAGCCGAAACCAGCAGGCAAGGCAGACCCCCGCCCTCCTACCCAACCCCCAGCCCCAGGGGTCTCTGGGGGCGTGGGTATACCTTGACTTGAGCGGGTAGCCACCCGCTGCGGCCGAGCAAATTGGAGAGGGCGTGCGTGGGAGGAGAGCCCACGAACCCGGGAAGAGTTCGGCCTCCACCCGAGGTGGAGCCGCGTCTCCCCTGGGCCACCTGGGGGCTACGGGGCCCGGG
The DNA here is from genome assembly GCF_002837175.3 of Physeter macrocephalus. Classification (NCBI taxonomy): domain Eukaryota; kingdom Metazoa; phylum Chordata; class Mammalia; order Artiodactyla; family Physeteridae; genus Physeter; species Physeter macrocephalus. The sequence continues at coordinate 79,609,294 of NC_041215.1, forward strand.
CTGCTCTGGCTCCTGGGCCCGGGAGAAACGGGAGGCCGCGGCCAGGGGTCGGGGCGCAGACGGGGGCTGCTCCTCGGAGGCCGGTATGGGGCGAGGGGCGCAGACAGGGGTCCTGAGTTCGCTCAGGCCCGGGTGAGGGGAAATGCGATTTCGTTTCAGCCGGTTTCTCCCAGCGTTTCCTGTGCTGTAGCTTCCTGCGTAGTAGAGGAACGAAGACCAAGTTTTCCTCGGCTCTTCGCCTAGCCAGGGCCGATCCACGCCCTCCCCCGGCGACTTCCTTTTCTGGCTTTACATTTCCCCCCTCGGAGTGAATTGGATCCTACCTGATGAAGGGGGAAAAAAAAGACAGAAAAAAGAAGAAAGATATTTCTCTCCTCAAGGAGGGAAAACATTATTTTGACACGATTAGATGGTGCACCTGAGCGGCTTGTCTGGACATTCCGTCAAATCGTTATAAGTCGTGTAAAATTGAATTTCTTTTTATTCAGATGAAAACTTTATTTATTTTAACTCTAATCTTATTTGCATCTATTATCTGTATTCACCAAGGCTCTCTCCCACTACAAAAATGCAGATGAAGTAAATCTTACATAAATCCCGCCCATTTGTGTAATTGGTATACTAAGTGTTTATTTTAAGTGAGAATAATTTAGCTACAAATTTTCTTAAGGAATAACATTCTTAACACATTAAAAAAACTGAAAACTCTGATTTGCTTTTATGTTTGACAGTCGCTCTTGATTCCCTTAAGAGGAGCTTGGCGAGTGCGGCTCGCTGGCGCCATCTAGAGCTCCGGGCCGGGAAGGCCGCGCTGTTCGCCCTTGCTCTCCGCTTACGAGCGCGGGGAGTCGGCGTTTGCCGCGAGCTGCAGCAACCCAGCGAATCGAGCAAAGAAAAGCGAGTTTTTGTGCTTCGTGGGGGACAAGCCCCGCTACTGGGCAGCACTGCTTAGTAATGGCCGGTATTACTGCTCCCAGGCAAAGGAAGTCTTTTCTGGAACTTGCTAACTGAAAACCAAACAATATAACGCCCTGCTTGGCCCTAGTCTTAGAATTGGCGCATTTAACATTGCCTTCAAGGCAACTTCACGGTCTTCCAACTTGGAGTTGAGCACGCTGGGCGCTGTCGGCGGCGACGTGGACCCCGGCATGGGGACCAGGCCGTGCCTGCAAGCGTCCCCGCGCTCTTCCCCCAACTACCCGGATCCGAAGGCTCCCGGTTGGCGGGACCCACGTGGGTTATCTGGGACCTACCGAACCAAGCTGATAAAACCAGGCAAGCCGACCGTCCCAGGTCCCTGGGCCCCCCTGTGAAGGGGAAGGAAGCGAGGGACCCGCAGTTTTCTCTAGCCCGGACCCGGGGATGGCCGAAGCAGCCTCCTGCCTCGCCTCTGTCCTCCAGGCGCCGTTCCGCCCGAGTCGGGTGCTGGGGGCTGCTGGGCAGGCCGGGGCCCGGCGGGGCGCGCAGGGCCCCCTAGGGCTGCCAGAGGTCCCGAAACCCCTGACCCCAGACCCTTGCCAAGGGTCCGCACTCCCTGCCGGCGCAAACTGACCCCTTTGGCCCCCACTTTTTCCCTTTGAAACCCAAATCTAAAATCGGATAACACTTGGGGGCGTTGACCAATTTTCTCTCCACTCTGCCTCGCCCTCCTCCCGCCGCCCCTTTCCCTCCTCTTCCTAGTCCACTACGCAACCCCTCGCCTTCAGACGTCGTGCAGTGGCTTCTTCCCCTCCTTTCTTGTCCCCCACCCTCCCCTCACGTTTATTGTATTTTAATCTTGAAAGCTACACCTCCAAATCCCGCGCCAGAGGCCGCAGAGGCGCCCGAGCCCGCAGCAACTAGAGCCGGCCCAGGCGCTGGGGCGCCGGGCTCCCCGATCTCGCGCCAGGGAAACGCCGTGCGTTTCCGGAAACTCGCAGCCACCTTTGCAGCCGGTAACTCGGTTGGGCTTGTATTTGCTGTTTTAATACAAACCCCGCCGCACTGCCTGTTTCAAAAAGATGTGCTAATTACTACTTGGATAGCAGGGCGCAAAGTCCTTGTCCATTTCCCAGTACAAAGTAGGTTGCTAGAAAATTTGAAATTGCCTTTCAGCCTAAAGCTGCCTTACCTGAATGTCATAATTACAGTAATTATGTACATCCAAATTACATGCTAATTAAATTAGAATCAAATCGTTCTAAATCGAAATCAAATGAGGTAGTGAAGAATTAATCAATGACAACATAAATAGAGAGCTTCCTTCAGAGATATTTATTGTAACGATCCAAGGAGGGATTTGATCTGAAAAAGTCACCTGTTTATTTACTTTCAAATTAGTAATCAGTTATTATCCCTTCTCCATAATTTTAACCGTTCGGGGTTATTTACCCCCACCCTTTCCAGACGCTGGAGTTTATAAAAATAAGTATGAGGTAAATACATACAGACATGCCTACCCTATATGTTATTGATATAAATATATACAGTGTGTTTGCAACTCCAGTTAAGGGGAAGGTTTCAGTAGGTCCGTGGAAACATGTTCCATCAGGGCCTGTTCTCAGGGACCCGGGAAAGAAAAACAAGGTTTAAGAATTTTCCAAGACCCTTGCCCTCATACCAGGGATTTTGCATTGTTTTGCAAACATCTAACTGTTTCAGGGTGAATCATTTATAAAAGAAATGCAAAGTGATGTGTTGTCCCCCCCGCCCCCCTCCTCGGCAACCCCGATTTGTTTTCTGCTTGCAGATTGCTGGCGAGAGTCAACATTTTCACTTTTGCCCCAGGAGCGAGAGATTAGCAGCGGCGTCCTAAAGCGCCCTCTTCACCTGTGGAGTCCGAGAGAAGAGAGCCATTTCGCTCGCTTTCCTAACTAGTGAAGGCAAGTCCGCCCTCTGACCTGCGTAGGCGAAAGGCGCTGGAGGCCGGGCGAGCTTAGGCTGGAACTGGCAGGCGAGGGCGAGCGGCGGCCCGGGAGTGCTGGTCCCCAAGGCACAGCTCCCGTGGTCCGCAGCCTGGAATTTCTTCTCTGAGTGGGCCACTGGCAGGGTCGGGGGGGAGGGGGACCCTTGCCGCGAGCTAGCCCGCATCCTTTCCCGTTACACTTGGTCGGTGGGGAGTCCAGCGGCCTCCTCGCACGGGAGGCGCATATTCTAGGGGAGAGACGCGGCCCCTAATTATCAGGCTTTCATCTGGGTTTGAGGTATGTTCAGAAGGTTGCCAGGCGCGCGTCTAGAAGGAAGCACCACCGTACGCAGGGATGGAGTCGCCTGTGGGGATGGGAAGGCGCACGCCAGCCCGGGACTCACTCCAGCCCCCTTCCGGCCTCCGGTCTAAGGCGAGGGCCTTGGAAGCCTCGGTCCGGTCAGCACCCAAGCCGCTGGACCTCCACTTCTGACTGCCCCCTCGGGAGGACCTTCGAACCGAAAGGACTGGGTTTTTTCCGTGCCTACGAATCGCGGAAAGGCGACTCACGGGCAATTTGGGCCAGAGTGTGCGTTTTCCATGACAAGCCGTTCCTGCGTTTCACCCCACACCTCGCTTCATTATTACTGTTACATTCTGAGGGTGATGTTAAGTGTGGCGTGAAGGGAGGGGGAAGGGCATGAGGCTCTGCTTCCTTTTCTGTCAGGAGGAACGGGGTTTGAGGAGCTTCGTCAGCTCTCAGTTGCCATGGCATTTCCCAAAACTTAAGAGTTCCCTCGGTCTTATTTGTTCCTCACAACTTTAAAAAAGCATTTCTCCTTTTTGATCCGAAAAACCCGCTGCCAAGGTCTGCAGCTATTGCATGCCTTTAGCTCTTTTCAAGAAGTGGTAACTATCAAGGTTTTCTTTTCAGAAAACCGAAATAAGATTTCTTAATACCCCTCAGCTACTGAAGCTAAAGTGCAGCTTTCTCCCTGATCTTATTAAACACAGGGTGTGGAGGACGCGGCCTTGTTGGGCGGCCTCCACCTGCGTCTTGGCCGAGTAGTCGTTAGGTAAGGAGAGTGAAATGGCTCAGGTGGATTTGAAATCTTTGAGATTCAATGCTAAAACATAGTAAATATTTGGTGATTGAAAGTGGGAAACGCCGAGCTCCCAACAGCGTGGACCGATGTGATTCACTATCAGCAAGCCATCTCATGGAAGAACAAGGAAGGTCCCTCCAAGCCTTTCAGATAAAAAGCTTTCTTCAGATTAAAACCGTATGATACAAAGTAAGATCTCCATTTCCTACTGCAAGGTAAGCAGACCTGCCGCTATGCTGCAGCAACCTCTGCCTATATTGGCACATTTATTAGATGAAAATATGACTAACTTACCACATAGACATTCAGATAAACAAGTCCTAACCTAGTAACCTGATCGTGCCTGACCATTTGTAAATCGACAGCACCTCCTACAGGAATTAATTTGCTAGTGTTAAATTATGTTAAATGTTAAGCCAGGGAAAAGGGGAGGAGGGGACCCCAATAATGTCTCCCAAGTTGGCCACTGCAGTGCCAGGCTGCTGGACAAATGTCACTAGGCACACCCAGATTTCTTTAAAAGAATTTCTCTATTAAGGGTAAGAAGAATGACATATCACCAGACTTTTCCTGTGGTTTTCTAAAAAAAAGTCACTCACTGCTGCGGACTCTTGTTCTTGAATCATATTCATTAAACTTGGAGGATTCTTTTTTGGCGTTAGTACTTAGGGGAACCTCTACACATACAACTAGATATCCTTTTTATTATGAGGTTTATCTCTTTGGTTTTTACCTTGTATTTCAAAAGCAAAAGTATAATTAGATGCTTAACTTTTTTTTTTTGCGGTATGCGGGCCTCTCACTGCTGTGGCCTCTCCTGTTGCGGAGCACAGGCTCCGGACGCGCAGGCTCAGCGGCCATGGCTCACGGGCCCAGCCGCTCCGCGGCACGTGGGATCTTCCCGGACCGGGGCACGAACCTGTGTCCCCTGGCATCGGCAGGCGGACTCTCAACCACTGCGCCACCAGGGAAGCCCGATGCTTAACATTTTATTTTAAAAATCACTTTCAATTCCTTTTACCCTTATCATTAGAGTGTGCAGAACAAGTCAGGTGAGCCTCTTTGAAGCTATTTATTACCATGTTATGATTGTACGTGAAAATGCCTCCCTTCAGTTTTTAAGTTTGCCAAGTTGGAATGCTAGCCCCTTGGGGCTGTCTAGCATCCTTTGGTGACCAAGTCTGAAAGCCAAACAGCAAACCAACATTTCCTATAATTACATGGGATTTTTTCTCACCATTGGATAGATAAGAATGTTGGGGCTATTGGTACTTTATAGTTGCTCAATCTTAACGGTGAAGTAAACCAGAGATTTGAAAAATTCTTGCAGCCACTTATAAAGTTAAAAGGGGACCACACTTTTGTGGAAGTCAAAGTGTTAAGAAATGATAATGTATTTAATTCATTTTAATTACAGGATGCATTTCAACATTTCTCTTCATGAACACTGTTGGTTCAGAAATCCTTTAAGGCAGTAAATATTGCATAGGTTTTGACATTATAAAAATTATAAAGTCTAAAAAGGCATAAGATAGAAAATAATCAGTGCAACACTGATGAACTCAAGGTGTAAATTAGCAGTCTTTATCAATCTCAAATGCATGCTTTCTTTTTTTAAATGAAGAGGGAAAGGGATCTTTGAGGTGCACTGTAAGTTACTGAAGAGTACCGTAGAAGGAATTCAAGTTCTCCCCTCCCAACTCTCTTAAAAATGTAAATAATCAAAGGGTTGCTTATGCCTTTAGTTAGCTGCTTGTAAATCACAGGACATCTCTGTGTGTGCATATACAAGACAAAGATATATATACCAGACTACACAGAGAAGTTTTACTTAATTCTTCTTTCAAACGTCTTTCCTATAAAATTTATGAAATTAGGACTTCCATTCTCAACACCATCCAAACTAATCAATATTTGTATTGTATTAAATAAGAGGTGTTTTTAAAATGTGGAACCCTGATAACAATACTTGTGTCCATGATGGTTAGTATATATTTTTTGGAATTGCATGTTACTTGTAATTTTTTTTTTTTTTTTTTTTTTTTTTTTTTTTTTTGCGGTACGCAGGCCTCTCACTGTTGTGGCCTCTCCTGTTGGGGAGCACAGGCGCCAGACGG
>NC_041215.1:79615411-79642490 GCF_002837175.3 Physeter macrocephalus
ATCTTCCCGGACCGGGGCACGAACCCGTGTCCCCTGCATCGGCAGGCGGATTCTCAACCACTGCGCCACCAGGGAAGCTCTGTTACTTGTAATTTGAACTAAATGATTTTTTTCTATAGTTTTCCTTCACCATATGCTTTGAAACTTGCAGGGGAAACTTGCAGCTAAATTTAAACATACCTTATATACCTATACTTATGAAATATATCTAAATAGTTTACACTGGTTCATTTGTGATGTTATGTAAATGTTTCACCTTTAGAAGTAAAATTTGTAATAGCTGAATGTCAGTAGTAGAAGGGCCATCTGTCCTAGGTAGAATAATGGTCCCTTAATGACATAGCAATCCCAATCCCTGGAACCTGTGAAGATGTTAGGTTACATGGCACAGGGCAATTAAGGTTGCAGATAGAATTAAGGTTGCTAATCAGTTGATTTTGAAATAGGGAGATTCTCCTGGTGGGCGCAGTGTAATCACAAGGGTCCCAAAGAGTGGAAAACAATGCAGAATGTGAAAGTGTCAGAGTGATTAGATGTGAGAACTTGACTTTGTTAGCTTTGAAGATGGAAGGGGCCAGGAGCCAAGGAATGCAGGCGGCCTCTAGAAGCTGCAACAGGCAAACAGATTTTCCCTAGAGCCTCCAGAACCAAACCTGCTGACACCTTGATTTTAGCCCAGTGAGACCCATTTCAGATTTCTGATCTCCAGAACTGTATTCGCGTTAAGACTGAGGTTATTTGTTATGGCAGCATAGAAAAGTAATACTTCATCCAAATGTAAATAGCTTCTGACCCTAGAGCAAAACACCTGAAGGGAATTTTAAAGTCTTAAAGAAATACTGACCAATCCATTACTTAATTCATAGCAGTGAATTCCTACAATGATTACACTTGGCTTCAAGTAAATTCAAATCTTAAAAGTAATAAATTTTTGAATTGAAAAAAAAACACAACTATTCCCATTCAATGTACTGTTTGTCATTCTTTTAATGATGTTTCAGAACAAAGAAAATGTCACGCAGTTACATGGGGTTTTTGTTTCAGTATAGGGCACAGGAAACATTAATGAACAGAAAATATTTTTACAGCCCCCAAATAGATCACTTACAAATATTTGCTAAGTTCATTCTTATGGGATTCATGTAGTTTTGTACTTGATATAACAGTTTACAGAGATGAAAAATTAAAAGAGCTTTTTTATTAGAAAGACAATAGTACATAATTTAGCCCTTGCTAAAGGTATTCAAGAAGAAAGTGGAGATATTTTTATTTCCAGGTAATTGTCACATACAAGTCTCTATTCTCTACTTCTCCATTCTCTTTGCATCACTCTAGTATGCCTATCTCCTGATAATGCTCTGTGCATTTTCCCTCCTCTGTATCTATCTGTGCCATGGCTTCTGGTGTCATTTCTTCTGTCCCACTCTTCACTGGGACTTCGCCGTGGCCGTTTTCTTATTTCTCTTGGCTTGTAACCACCATGACTTCTGCTTCGGCTTCTCCTGTTCCTCTCATTTCTTCCAGATCCTTTCTCCTCTGGACTCTGGTTATGGCTTCTGGGCTTTCTGTCAGAATCAGAATGGCTCCATTTGCTCTTCTCCCCAGAACTCTCTTGTTTTAAAAACCTAGGCTTTTCCTTGTTACTGTGACTGCTAGAACATTCTTCATCAAGTTTTCTCTTCTTAGATTTGTCCGTCTCTTCAGAACCACTGTTGTAATTCCCTGAACGCTTGTTTTTCTTTCTTTTCTTCTTCTGTATTTTTTTTTCTTTGTTGTCACTCTCACTGCTGCTTTCTGAAGTGCCACCAGAGGAGGAAGAGGAAGAGGAGGAGGATTTGTTTTTATGTTTTTTGTGTTTACTTCTGCTCTTCTGAAGCTTTTTCTTTTTTCTATCTTTTCTCTTTTTCTTTTTTTTCTTCTCAAGTCGATCCAATTTCCTGTTATTGGGAAAAAACAGTGACAGGCTATGTAAAAACAGTCCTTTCACCAACAAATATAAAATTTTGAATAGACAATATAGTTTCTTAGAAGCTATTAAAAGTGGTATTCAAATACAAATACATTCTTTACTTTTATTAAATGACAAATCATTTTCTTCCCTTTAAATTATTCAAGTCACATATACTATAAGTTTAAATTAAAAAATGCATTAACTGTCTCAGTATACTTTCCTCAATAGTAATGACTATTAAAAAAATTCTTGGGGGCTTCCCTGGTGGCGCAGTGGTTGAGAGTCCGCCTGCCGATGCAGGGGACACGGGTTCGTGCCCCGGTCCGGGAGGATCCCACATGCTGCGGAGCAGCTGGGCCCGCGAGCCATGGCCGCTGAGCCTGCGCGTCCGGAGCCTGTGCTCCGCAACGGGAGAGGCCACAACAGTGAGAGGCCCGCATACCGCAAAAAAAATAAAAAATAAAAAATAAATTCTTACTGAATCAGAATTTGAAATCATATGGTACTAGGCCTAAATAAATGGTCATCCTGGCATAAAGAAAAGTTTGTAACATTAGCTGGACCAACTGCAAACTGAAATATAAAGCTCTAATCAGATGAAACATTTATGTATGTACTATTTTAAATATGGAAATACTCATCAACATTACACTATCAAATTTCAAGGGCATTTTCTCCAGAAAGTCTGAATAAGTATAATACATTTTACATTTTTTTAATATTCTATTTTAGTTACATAAAATAATCACATATTAGTTTTCAACAATTGTTTAGACTTATAAATAAATAATTAGGACAATTCTATTATGGCATTCTGTTTCTAAAGAGTATTTCACATTTTCAGAAGAGTAACTTGTTTATATGATCTATGTTTGAGTTACTCTGAAATAAAAATGTCTTCACTGGATTCTGTCCAGACATTCTCAAAACTCCACATATTGAAACATCATGAGCTCCCTCTATTGGACTCAGCAGACATTTCTTGGATTCTTTAATCCAGAGGTAGTCTGTTTAACACGATTCATAATGACTTTAAATTTAAGCATTTTTCAGCATTCCTCATAAAATTGTACAAGATGTAAAAAGAGTAATACATGGCTCACAATTTTCTAAGAACAAACCGTATGCAAAGATATATACAAATCTACTATGAAAACTAAAACCTACAAATAAATCTATTTCCAAATTAAATGTTCTGAAAAGTGCAGTGACTTTGTGGTATAAACTGAGTATATAATCTTACATTCATTTTCATATTACTGAAAGAAAGATAAAATTGTACTACTATAGCTGAAGAATAAATCAATAAATGAATGTGATACATGGTTTAAGTACCTTAAACTTAGGATCAGAGTTGAATATGACACTAAGATGAAACATAAGAAAAAATGTAGTTGAATTCATTAAACAGACACTTTTTAATCACCTGAGAAGTTTCTGTTTTTGTTTGGTTGTTAGTGACTTTAAAAATTCGACTTCTGGATCTTCTTCACCCTCACTTGCAACATATTCCTAAGTCAACAAAGACATCATTAAATTGCTAGATTACAAGACAAGTTAGTTATCAGACAGGAAAGGAAACATTTACAAATAAGAAATTTTATATTAGGAACATACTGTAGGCGAGTATGACATTTTGGATTGGAAAGTGGAATTAAAAAATTTTTGTAGTCTACCTGCCAAGGAGGATCATAATGCCCTAAGAGGTTAAGATGACTGCTTTGCCACCATTAACAAAATTTATCAGGAGAGGACGACAGAGAAGCATAGGTAAAATGTTTATAGCATGGCTTCTACTCTCTCAATTTTCTTTTTAATTTAATGGAACATAAAAACCAGGAAGATCATGAACTTTAAGGGAAGGTCAAAACATCCACAATTTTTGCCTTTACAAATTCAATAGTACATTATCACATATATTAAACAATACAAATACATGATATATACGTTATACGTACAAGCCCTAGCAATGTTTGAGAAGGAATGTGACTTTCAGAGCAGCCCAAGTTTCTGCCAGTGGGAGTCTGGGTTTTAGTCTCAGCTCTGTCTCTAAAAAGCCACATGATCTCAGGGAAATCACTTAACTTCTGTGGGCCCCAGTTTCCTCATTAAATGAAATAAATGGTTTGTATTAGAACATCTGCATTTAACGCTTTAAACTCAACCATTTTCTGGATCTATGTACACTTTAATCAAGTAACTTTAAAATATTTTCCATATTTTTTAGGGGTTTGCTTTTATACACTTCTTCCCATTGGTTCTGTTTAATGTCACTTCATGGGTAAGTTAGCAGGAAGGAAAAAGTAACAACCTTATCACCAGATCAGTTAGATATTTTATCCACATAAACCCAGAGGAGCAGGTTCGTTTATTAAACTATAGGTTTAAAAACAATTTCTCATTTAGGTTAAAATAATAAGCAAAATCAAAATACGTTTTAGGTATTTTCTTTGCTCTATCTTGCCTTCCTAGGGATATATACATATTGGAAAACATTAAGTAGCAATTCACAAGCAATCACATTTAGATTTATAGACATTTTCAGCTTACTGATAAAAAGATCATTACCTGTGATGGATCATTTGCAGTCAAGTTTCTCCCCAGTACGTTTCGTTTCAGTGCAAACCCACTGTTTCTCATCTCCGCTATTAGCTCCGAGGGGTGCATCGATGGTCCTGTTCACAAAAATCACAGTTTGAATGTATCATTTATATCTCTCTACCTTTTTCGGACTCCACAGTAGGAATGCAGCTGAAGCTTTGTTAAGTAAAATCACAGCTAAATCAACTCAATAATCTTCTGCTGAGCAAATAATCAGATATGATTTCCTAAAACAGCGGTCTGGAGATTCAGAATAGAAAATAATTGCATTTTTCTTACGTGCTAGGGGATTCTCTTATGTAACTTTGTCATATTGAAAAAGATACACTTAAGTGTTATCTGCTTGGTAGTTTTTAGTATAAAATCAAAGCAAAATGATAAAAGACTGCAATTAAACTTTTAACAGTTATTCTCTCAGTAAGAATTCAATTTGAAAGAGATACTTACACATATGCTATCGGTAATGATCAAGTACTTTAGTTAATCTTGCATATATACATTTTCAGAGTTTGAAACTTCTAGTCATTAGTTTGGGGTTGGTGACAAGCAATTTTAGGCTAGCTATAGGTGTGTATGTCTTATATTTTCTACAAGCTGTTGTTTCCACTTTTACAAAATCCCCAAACTTTTTGATAAGTGAGCTTGTTTTTGGTCACATAATATGCTCGAAAGACAAATAATATGGACTAAACATAGATATAATTAAAAATAAAAATTTTTCAACATCTGCACCCTTCCTTCAAACATTATTATGTTTACATAAGATAGGCAAGATTCTTTCCTCCTTTTGTATATTCCAGTTTCATTTTGTTTTCCCTGCAAGTAGCAAATAATGACAACATTTCATGGAAGCTTTTTAGTTTCTGGCCTAAATCATTACACTGGCTTAAAAGAACTGTACTGGGCAATGTATCTGGAATACAGGGAAAAATGCGACAGTTCCTGCCAACAAGGAATTCATAAGGGAGGGTGGGGGATAGAGAAACATTCAGAAACCGATACTCTAGTTTGTTGATTAAATACGTCATCTAATTTCTTTACCTTTTCCCTGATTTATTGGTCTTTTACTACTTATTTTGCATGCTCACTTACATGTCACCATAAAAAAACAAAAGGCAATAGGCAATATAATTCAAATCTGTTCTCTTGCCAATAGCATCTTTGGCAAAAAGTTTGGTCAGACAAGTTCAGGTGTAGGTTAATAACTTTTATTGGACTCTGGGCTTTATCATTCTACTCATATTACCAAAAACAATTGAAAGTTGGCTATAGGTATTAGGGAGATAATTAGAAAAAACTGCCTATTACTGGTGTATGGGAAGTAATAATGTGATGCTTTAATTTACTGGGGGGAAAAAGCCTTATTTAATTGAAAACAAAACAAAAACATCATAAAGCACCATCTTTATTTCATTGATATTAATATTTCATTTTAAAACAACACTGGATTTTTGGTTTGCTTTTTCTTTTATACAATTAATTTTATTTCCTGTGGATTACTTTAATGACTTCTAGAAAAATTATTCAATTTGGTTGATAATACTGATAATGAGACGTTAAGTAAAAAACTGAATTTTATAAATTCATTTATTTTATTTATTTTTGGCTGCACTGGGTCTTCGTTGCTGTGCGCGGGCTTTCTCTAGTTGTGGCGAGCAGGGGCTACTCTTCGTTGTGGTGCGCGGGCTTCTCATTGCGGTGGCTTCTCTTGTTATAACATTTTACAGTTACTGTTTGTTTTTTTTAAAAATAATATATTTATTTATTTTTGGCTGCGTTGGGTCTTCGTTGCTGCCCGCGGGCTTTCTCTAGTTGCGGCGAGCGGGGGCTCCTCTTCGTTGTGGTGCCCAGGCTTCTCATTGCGGTGGCTTCTGTTGTTGCGGAGCACAGGTTCTAGGCACGCGGGCTTCGGTAGTTGTGGCACGCAGACTCAGTAGTTGTGGCTTGCAGGCTCTAGGGTGCAGGCTCAGTAGTTGTGGCACACGGGCTTAGTCACTCCACGGCCTGTGGGATCTTCCTGAACCTGTGTCCCCTGCACTGGCAGGCGGATTCTTAACCACTGCGCCACCAGGGAAGTCCCAAAAATTGAACTTTAAATATTAGTTCGGAGTGCCTCTAAATGGCATTGAAGTGCTAATATAATTAATAGCTTTAAATTAATTATAGAATGTTTCACTTTGGTGGCTTCTCAAATTTCACATGTAGGAACCTAATTTTATAAAGTAGAAAATGTCTTTCCTGAAGTGTCAAAACTACATTTCCTTGTCAACAACTTTTTTAGATGTTCAATGAATTCAGAAAGCAAACATGCTAAGAATTAGGATAAAAACCACTCCAGTAAAGGGCTAAAGAGCTTGGCCATTATGATGAGAGAGTACTGATTTCATCAGTTTTCATCAAAAGATGGGTAATTTTAATAAAATGCTTTAGAAAACATGCTTTAAAATTTTTCATTACAGTACTTCCAACTACTTCAAGAAAATGATCTCTCTTTACCCAGGCTGACAGAGATTATTCAGACTATAAAACAAACATTACTCTTCCATCATTTATATTTCTCCAAAATCTCAACTGAAATTTTGTAGTACATATGCTTAGCATATACTTCCACACTGTAAGACTCTAAACTGTTTAGTGAAGTACCTAACAAATAGTAACTATTATTTTTGTCAGTAGCTATAAAACTTTTGTTATTATATATTTTTCACAAAAAATGCTCTTAATAGTAACATTTTTCAAAATCCAGTCTTATTCACTGCTTTCTGTACTTAAACTTTCTCCTTCTATCATCAAAACTTCTAGAAAGATATGACAAGTCAGGTTTAATTAAGATATATTCAGCAAGGTATCTTTATACTTTCATGTTACTGTGATAGTGGCTATGTAGAGTTTACGTGTCAGAAATGACTCCAGCTCTCTGAGAACTCAAAATTTAATTGATATAATATCAATAGATTATATAGGTATGTTGAGACAGATTTTACAATATGTTCAAATGCAAAATGACTACTTTTTTTGGATGCCTTTATAATTTAAATTACAGATGGAGCTGGGGTTCAGGAAGGTTTGGTTTGCTCTTAAATATGCTATGGCAGAATGATTCTAGAGAACTCAGAAAAAGGGCATTTGTTTTAAAATGTAGATTTGTGAAGGCTCCTTTCTAGATTACTTCAGTCAGGCTGGGTTAAGCCTCCATAGCTTGAAAACCAGTGTTCCAACTTAGAAAAGTTGGTCCACTGAAGAAACTTTTCAACATTCATTAATTCTGCAAACTTTCTTTGCTGTGATGTGGGTAAGAACCAAAATACTAATTGTGACTAGGGTATTCAGTTCTATGCCCTGATTAGACCCAGACTATTTTCTACTAGAAAAACAATATGAAGTCAATGTCACAGAAAAAATAAATTCTCAGAAGGCAAATTATGTTGTACAAAATTATGTTTGTAAAGGGTTTAATCTATTCATTAAGAGCATTCATTTTTATAGAACTAAGCAATAGAAGGTAAAAAATGTTCTGTAGTAAAATAGGTATTTTATCAGAGAATAAGATAGGAGTCAAAAGTGCTGGCCGTGAGAAAGGCCCTGTTTTGCCGACTTCCCAATTAGAGGACAGCAGTCCCGGGTGAATCCCACAAATGGCACAGGAGGGAGACTAATGCTGAAGGCAGAGATATTCCTGTGTCTCACTGTTAGCCTGGGCCCATCTGCTCTTCCCAAGGACAGAGCTATCTTCCTTCCAAAGTTCACTGTTCCTTTCAAATGAAGCATTACCTTCTACAGTTTTATGGTATTCAGTGGGAAAGAGGACACTGAGTTACAGGTTAAGTATGGCTGTATTAGAAATACTTTCCCCTCCTTCCCCCAAATTTAATACACTAATTTAATTTATAGGATGCTGCTGCTTCCTGAGAATAAAATTCTATTCCTTGAGTGAATATCATTTTGTTTGTGATGACAGTGGTGATTAATTATTTTCCTTCTCATTGTGTGTATTTTAACTTGATACAATGAAAAAATCTCAAACCTAGGAAAAATAAAGAGTTCTATACATTCATCACACAGCTTCAACAATTATCAATGTTTTGCCATCCTTGTTTTATTTATTACCTCCAGGGTTTTTTGTTTCTTTTTTGATAGAGTATTTTAAATAAAATTTCAGACATCACTTTGGTATATAAATCACTAATATGGGCTATTTCTTAAAAATAAAGCCCTAACACCTTTGTTACACTTATTAATACTGACAGTTTTGGGGCTTCCCTGGTGGCGCGGTGGTTGCGCGTCCGCCTGCCGATGCAGGGGAACCGGGTTCGCGCCCCGGTCTGGGAGGATCCCACATGCCGCGGAGCGGCTGGGCCCGTGAGCCATGGCCGCTAAGCCTGCGCGTCCGGAGCCTGTGCTCCACGACGGGAGAGGCCACAGCAGAGGGAGGCCCGCATACCACAAAAAAAAAAAAAAAAAAAAATACTGACAGTTTTAAAATCCAGTCAACATTCAGGTTTCCCCAATTATCTCAAAAATATTTTTTTTTTACAGTTGGCTTGTTCACATTAGGATCCAAACAAGTTCCACACACTGCATTTGGTTTATGTATCTTTTAAGTCTCTCTCTCCCTACTTTTTTTTTTTGTGTGGTACGTGGGCCTCTCACTGCCGTGGTCTCTCCCGTCGCGGGGCACAGGCTCCGGACGCACTCCACACACTGCATTTGGTTTATGTATCTTTTAAGTCTCTCTCTCCCTACTTTTTTTTTTTGTGTGGTACGTGGGCCTCTCACTGCCGTGGTCTCTCCCGTCGCGGAGCACAGGCTCCGGACGCACAGGCCCAGCGGCCATGGCTCACGGGCCCGGCCTCTCCGCGGCACGCGGGATCCTCCCGGACCGGGGCACGAACCCGTGTGCCCTGCATTGGCAGGCGGACTCTCAACCCCTGCGCCACCAGGGAAGCCCTCCCTCTCTACTTCTGAGGTACAAATGACACATATCTTAAATCTCTTTTGATCTAAAAAAAATGTAGCCACTTTTCCTCCACTCCCCCCTTATTGCTATTCATTTGTTGAAGAAACTGGGTCATTTGTACAGTAGAATTTCCCCCATTCTGGGTAATGATGTCATTTAATATGTTCTTCTGGCCCTTGTATTTACTGTAAATGAGCAGTTAGATCTAGAGGCTTATTATTAAATTATTTTGGTATTTTATAACACATAGGTGAATAATGGAAAGTTTTCTAAAGTTTGGATTCAGGAAAATGACTCCTGAAAAAAAAAACACATTTTTGCTAATGAACTAGACTAAGGAAAAAAGGCTGAGACTTCAACCCGGTATGTTCTTGCTTTCATCATGTATTTATTGTAGTCACAGTAACAGTGATACAACCTTAAAAATGCATGGGTTTGAAAATAAACCCCCAAACACATCACAAATGAATTATGATTCTTATTTCCATGAAAAGTATAACATTTATTTCTTCCTTCTTTCTTACAGTTAAACTGACTATATATTGTGAAAAAGCCACTCCCCGTCACTAAATGTAAAACGGACACTTAGAAACACTAGTAATAGTACATGATCAAGAGGGAGAATTATCACAATTATCTTACATTTGTATTTGAATCCTAATATTACCTAACCTTTTTGCTTTAAAGAAAGCTTATAGAAAGTTACCTTAAAAAAAGACTGAAAAGGGGGGCACAGCATGCAGCACAAGTCCCGGGGAAAAAGTGAACAAAGCTATTAATAAAGTATGTGGGTGATTTTTATTTATATAGATGAGAATGTTTTATGTATGATTTTCTAAAGGTTATGCAAGAACCAATTGTACTGAATTGTAATAAAACTGCTCCATACTGAGAATTTTCCTGACACGTTGCCAGTTCATCTTAGTGGAGGCTGGAAACAATAAGGTTTCTTATTGCCCTTATCCTGAGTTCATACTGAAGAAAGCTAATTTGATCTCTATTAAGACATACAATGTAAAGGAAAAATTAAACATTTCATTTTTGTCTGTGTGTCTGGAAAATACATGAAGGCAGGGAAAGATGAAACTGCCCTTATTGTATGCTAGTGAAAAACACTTTATAAAAAACAAGCTTGCCTTACAGAATCAATAATGTTCAAGATATTCAAGGTATATTTGATTATGTCTTTACACTTATATTTTCAACTTAATTTACATGCAGGTATTTTACTGATACAACTATCACTAAATAATAAAGTGAATAAAGATAATAAAGTGAATTCATAGTCCTAGAGGACTAAGAAAAATCATTTGTGTTGTGATGAACATGAAGTATTAGAAGTCAGCACTATGTTTTAAAGAAGTTATGAGAATATGAACGCTCTTGAAAAGTTGTGCATCCATGAACCTCAAAAACAGTATGTGAGTCAAAGAAGTCAGACACAGAAGAACACATACTGTATAATTCCATTTATATGAAGTTCATGAACAGGTAAAAGTAATATATGGGATTAGAAATGAGAGTAGTAGTTGTAGGTGGAGGATGCCAACTGGAAGGGGATAGAAGGGTATTTACCAGGGTGACAGCAATGCTCTATGCTCTGTATTTGTCAGAAACATTGGTTACATGGGTGCATACATTTGTCAAACTAAATCTACACTTAAGACCAGCGCATTTTACTTAAAAATATATTAAATAGTCTACAGTAATTACTGAATGACTAAGTTACTATAGACTCTCACTACATTTCTATACTAGATCTCTCTCAAACTATGGAGAGAGCCCTGCATAGGGAATTTCAACTTATTCTTCTCTAGTATATAACATAGAAAGTGATTTTACAAATCAATATGTATTATTGAGGGCTTATTATTTTATCTCACTAGGTACTTGAGAAGTAAAGAATGGAGAACTTGGTTTTTGCCTTCAAGCTTATAATCTTTTTTGGGAAAATTCGTTAATATAAAAGAATAGGAAAAATATAAATTGTAAATTTGTGTTATAAGATATATTCAGAGAATAAGATGATAAACAGTGATGTTTAGTATAGTTAGCAAAGCTTAACTCTTCAGCCACTCACTGAACTGTTATTTACTAAGCATATGCACTGTGGAAAGCATTGGGAATACAAAGATAAATAAGATACATTACATATTTCAGAAAAGCAATACTTTCTAGGAAAGAACTAGAAACTGAGTTTGACTTTCAAACTCATAGGATTTAGAAAAAGGTAAAAAATGTGGCATTATAAATGAGTGGAACATGACGAAGGTCCATGTTAACTTAAGTTTGATTTGGGTAGAATTATTAATATTTACTAGGTAGACTACATTTCATTCATTCTCCTTTTCCCAGGTAATCAGTAGTTAATTTCCTTTACTTGAAGTTGGCAGACCTTGAGTAGATGGAATGATATTAAGAGGAAGAGTCATGTAAAAGAGAGTTATGATTGGGATCTGAGAGTCATAATACCCCTTTGAGATTATGGGAGGTGTAGCCTCCACTAGCCCCACATATGCCTTTAACACAGAGCAGAGCCATCTACTGACAGAACAGGATTGCAATTAATTTGTTAATGTCAATGGAATTTCAAGGCATAGCCACTCTAACAACAAATTTAATCACTGAATTGTAATAGTGCTTATAAATAGTTCAAAATGAGTAACCATCTGTAGTCACTTAAAATAGCCAAAATTTAAAGTACTAATCAAGAGCATCAATTTGACCTTTGAAACACTATGAATTGACAAGTTTTACTGAATAATCTCTTTAGTAGGTCAATATTTCTTTTTAGATAGTTTTCTTATGCATTTAAAAACATGTATGTTCCCGACTTATCAATATATTTTTGAAACTTATTTTATCTTATTTATTTTTTTAATTTAATTTTTATTTTTGGCTGCATTGGGTCTTTGTTGCTGCGCACGGGCTTTCTCTGGTTGCGGTGAGTGGGGTCTTGGTTGCGGTGCACGGGCTTCTCGCTGCGGTGGCGTCTCGTTGCAGAGCACAGGCTCTAGGCACGCAGGCTTCAGCAGTTGCAGCACGTGGGCTCTAAAGCGCAGGCTCAGTAGTTGTGGCACAACGGCTTAGTTGCTTTGCGGCATGTGGGATCTTCCCGGACCAGGGCTCGAACCCATGTCCCCTGCATTGGCAAGCGGATTCTTATCCACTGTGCCACCAGGGAAGTCCCTAAAACTTTTTATTTTATATTGGAGTATAGCCGATTAACAATGCTGTGATAGTTTCAGGTACACCGCAGAGCAACTCAGCCATACACATACATGTATCCGTTCTCCCCCAAACTCCCCTCCCATCCAGGCTGCCACATAACATTAAGCAGAGTTCCCTGTGCTATAACAGTAGGTCCTGGTTGGTTATCCATTTTAAGTACAGCAGTGTGTACATGTCAATCCCAAACTCCCTAACTATCCCTTCCCTCCACCCTTCCCCCTTGGTAACCATAAGTTCTTTCTCTAAGTCTGTAAGTCTGTTTCTGTTTTGTAAATAAGTTCATTTGTATCATTTCTTTTTAGTTTCTGCGTATAAGCGATATCATTATGACACTTCTCTTTCTCTGACTTACTTCACTCAGTATGACAATCTCTAGGTCCATCTATTTTGCTGCAAACGGCATTATTTCATTCTTTTTTATGGCTGAGTAACTACTGACAAGGGCTTAATTTTCAAAATATACAGAGAGCTCATACAACTCAAAAACAAAAAACCACACAACTACATATTAAAGGAGAGAAGAAATGGTGCCTGCCTAACTTTCCTTTTTATTTTGAGGTCAATCCTTTATTAGTTTTAATATCTACCTATTTGAAGAGTTTAGCTTTAAAGTGATTCTGGTAACACAAATACTTTTTCTGCAGTAGAATTATGTTGAAGGATTTAAAAAAATTCTGCCATCAGATGTAGGGCTATCTCAGTAGCTATCCTGGGAGGATTCAACTTCTTCAAGGAGTTACATAAAAGAACTCTGTAACAGATACGGGCGGGATGTGCCAGAAGGGCAACTGAGTTTATCATCTTTCTTTCTAAACAAAGTCCCTCCAGCATGCTCCTAGGTGTCCTTCTAGTACAAGCTTATGATCAGACAATTATTTTGTTAAATTTCCCAAACATGTTCTCAAGCAACAAAAATTCCTCCAACATGATAGGCTGATGGAAAGATGGAGGAGCAGCATGTGGGAGTACTGTTGCAGGAAACTGCTGTTAGTACTACAGCTTAGTGTAATATTCTTCAACAAAAATTAAATCAAGACTTAGGGGAAATAAGGCAAGGAAAAGAGCACCAATATGTAAACAAATGTTTGCAACAAGTATAAAATAATACTTTCCTCAATTTAAGCTATTATTAATTTTCATATTGTTTAAACGCAGTAAAACCTTTGGCATACACAAGACTGGTTAGAGAAACCTGAAACATTAAGTACCAATCATCATTTTAGCTGTTAGTGGTATGGCTGGATCTCATACTTAGGCATTATGAAGAAAAAGAAATTTTGTATATGTCAAGAATATCCAGTGATAACATTTTGCATTTAAAATTTACTTTTATTAAAAACGTGAAATTTACCGTATTATCATATAGAGTCAGTTACAAATATTCTTAAAATTAAGTTTAAAAAAATGGCAGAGGGCTGGTGGCACAGTGGTTGAGAGTCCGCCTGCCAATGCAGGGGACGCGGGTTCGTGCCCCGTTCCGGGAAGATCCCACATGCCGCGGAGCGGCTGGGCCCGTGAGCCATGGCCGCTGAGCCTGCGCGTCTGGATCCTGTGCTCCTCAACAGGAGAGGCCACAACAGTGAGAGGCCCACGTACCGGAAAAAAAAAAATTAAAACATAAATAAATAAATAAATGGCAGGGACTTCCCTGGTGGCACAGTGGTTAAGAATCCTCCTGCCAACGCAGGGGACACAGGTTCGTGCCCTGGTCTGGGAAGATCCCACATGCCGCAGAGCAACTAAGCCCGTGCACCACAACTACTGAAGCCCGTGCGCCTAGAGCCCGTGCTCTGCAACGAGAAGCCACCACAATGAGAAGCTCGCACACCGCAACAAAGAGTAGCCCCTGCTCGCCACAACTAGAGAAAGTCCACACACAGCAACGAAGACCCAACGCAGCCAAAAATAAATAATAAATATTTTTAAAAATCATTAAAAAAAATGGCAAAGTAACTTTAAATATATAGAAACTTAAACCTAAAAAAAAGTCAAAAAATTAGTACAATATGAATCTTATGTTAACAAATTTCGAATCAATGTTTCTTCACTTTTATGTTGCTTTTACAACTTTTAGGCTTCAGTCAAATATATGAAGAGCCTGAAATTCCTCCCATTCTCACAACAAGAAAAAAGCTGAAAAAACTGAAAATCAATAAATCTTATAGATCTATTGGAGAATTGAGATCACAGAGCAATTCACTGCCCCCAAATGGGAAAGAAAGTTGATACAGAGACTCAGTTTACCAAGATCAGAAACCAACAGAGCCAGCAACTGGTAGAAATACTTAAAGGATAACTGACTATTCTTGGAGACTGAGCAAGGACTAGCTTGAGAGATGAAAACTCCTGGGGGCTCAACCTTAAAGAGGCCCCAGTACTTCTGTGAGTTTTACTTCCAGAAGCCCCACCAGGTTCTCACTGTGAACATCAAATAACAATCCCCCTGTACTTCCAAAAGTGGGAAGGAAAAAGTAATCATCTTGAAATATGCCCAGAGCATTTTGTTGTCCTGAACAAATGCTTACCCTCAAAGGAAGCTATTTCACCAGAGCCTAACCTATGTGGGTGAAGAAAAAAGCTGAGAAGTGGGGGAAAAAAAGCTGAGAAACACTTGTGAAGGTTACAGCCCAGGGGCAGAATCTCACTAAAAAACTGAAACCTAGTCATAGGATTATAGAATGCTTCCCCTCCCCTCTTATCTTACCACTACAACAGTAGGGCTCCTGTAAAATAACAGAAGATTACAACTGAAGCCAGGCTCAGCCTCTGTTAACAGAGTCTGTAGGGAAACCCAAAGGTAACAGAGGAGACCAAAACAATGACACCAGAGGATATTTATCCTCTAAAATCTACAGCTATAGCAAAGAGTAAACACAACCTAACTCCTAGCCAGATAAACACAAAACTTCACACTAAAGGGGTATTTATCTCAATTCTGTCTACCTGATACACCATGTCTGGCTTTCAACAAAAAATTACAAGTATGCTAAGAGGCAAAAACCACAGTCTGGAAAGACAAAGCAAGCATCAGAATCAAGCTCAGCTATAATGAAGATTCTGGAATTATCAAATTGGGAATCTAAAATAACTAAGATTCATCTGCTAAGGGCTCTAATGGAAAAAGTGGACAACATGCAAAACAGATAGGTACTGTAAGCAGAGGGATGGAAACGGAGAAATAATCTAATGGAAATGATAGAAATAAAAAACACTAATAGAAATGAAGAATGCTTTTGATGAGGTCATCAGTAGACTAGGCATAACTGAGGAAAGAATCAGTAAGCTTTAAGATAGGTCAATAGAAACTTCTCAAACTGAACAGAAAATTTAAAAAAAAAGGGAACCCAGAATATCCAAAAACTGTAGGACAATTACAAAAGGTGTAATATATGTACAACAGGAATGAATACCAGAAGGGAAAGAGAGAAGACAGAAAAGAATAGAAAAAAATATTTGAAATAATAATGGCTGAGATTTCTCAAGACGAATGATAGACAACAAACCACAAATCCAGGAAGCTCAGAGAACATGGAGCAGGATAAATACCAAAAATCTGTACCTAGGTATATGATATTCAAACTGCAGAAAATCAAAGATGAAGAAAAATCTTAAAAGATGTCAGAGGGGGAAAAAACCTTACCGAGAGAGGAACAAGGATAAGAATCATGAGACTTCTCTTAAGAAACCATGCAAGCAAGAGGAGAGTGGAGTGAAATATTTAAAGGTTGAAAGGAAAAACCTACCAACATAGAAATTATCCAGTATCCGGTAAAATTATCCTTCAAGAGTGAAGAAGAAATACTTTCTCAGGCAAACAAAAATTGAGGAACATGTTACTAGTAGACCTGCCTTTCAAGAAATATTAAAAAGAAGTTATTCAGAAAGAAGGAAATGACATAGATCAGAAACTCAGATCTACATAAAGAAAGGAAGAGCATTTGAGAAGAAATAAGATACAATATTTTATGTTTTTTATTCTTAACTGATATAACAGATAACATACTATTCAAAATAATAACAGCAAGAATAAACTGGATGCATTATAACTTATGGATAAATGAAATGTATGACAGTAATGTTATAAGAGACAGGAGAAAGGAATTGTGTGATATAACAAAAATTGATTTACTCTGTTATAAGGTACTGGCACTACTCATGAAGTGGTACAGTGTTATTTGTAAGTGGACTTAGATTAGCTGTAAATGTATATTGCAAATTCTAGGGCAACAACTAAAATTTTTTAAAAATTAAGCATAATTGATATGCTAAGAGGAGAGAAAATGGAATCACATAAAATACTCAATTAAAACCAGAGAAAGCAGAGAGTGGAAGACAAAAACAAAGAACAAGGGCAACAAGTAGAAAACAATGATAAATATGGCAGATTTTAATCCAATTATGTCAATAATAGCTAAAAAAGATCCGACTCTGTGTTGTCTACAGAAACCCAAGTTAAATATAAAGACACAGAGAGAGATTAAAAGTAAAGATATGGAGAAAGATATACCATGCTAACACTAATAAAATAAAGCTGGAGTATTACATTATTTTCAGATAAAGCAGATTTCAGACCACAGAAATTTATCAAGGATAAAGAAAGACAATTACATAATGAAAAAGGGGCTCATTCTCCAAGACATAACAATCCCAAATGTATATGCACCTAACAACAGAGCATTAAAATATGTGAGGCCAAAACTAACAGAAGTGTTTTTAGAAATAGACAAATCCCCAATTACAGTTGGAGACTTCAGTGCTTCTCTATCAGAAATGGACAGATCCAGCAGGCAGCCAATCAGCAGGATATAGTTGAACAGCACCATCTATCAACCAGATCTAGTTGTTATTTATTGAGTACTTCATCTAACAACAGCAGAATACACATTCTTCTCAAGCTCATATGGCAGCAGTCCCCAACCTTTCTGGCACCAGGGACCGGTTTCATGGAAGACAATTTTAACATGGACAGGGGGTGGGGGATGGGATGGTATGGTTCAGGAGGTAATGTGAGTGATGGAGAGCGATGGGGAGCGGCAGATGAAGCTTCGCTTGCTCATCCACCGCTCACCTCCTGCCGTGTGGTCCAGTTCCTAACAGGCCGCAGACCGATACTGGTCCACGGCCCAGGGGTTGGGGACCCCTGTCATATGGAACAGTCACCAAGACCACATGCTGAGACATAACCTTAGCATATCCCTTAATACTAAAAGAATAGAAATCATACAAAGAATGCTCTCAGACCAAAATAGAATTAAACTAGAAACGAGTAACAGAATGATAGCCAGAAAATCCCCAAATATTTGGAGATTAAATAAACACACTTCTAAATAACACTCAGATAGAAGAAGAAGTCTCAAGAGAAACTTAATATTTTGAACTAAATGAAAATGAAAATACAACTGCTGTATAATAAAGAACTCTGTCCCCAATTCGTGGAAGGGAGCCTCTAAATCTCAGAGTTTTCTTGAGTGACAGGAGTGTCTTTGTTATTCATGGTAAGCCCCTAGATAGGTTTTGCCAAGGAGATGACTCGGGATGGGGCTGGCCACAACAGAAAGGCTAACCATGTGATTAAACAGTTGGAGCTTTGAGCCACATATCAGTCTGACCTCTGGGGGAAGGGAGAGGGACGAGAGATTGAGTTCAACCACATGGCCAATGATTCAATGAATCATGCCCATGTAATTAAACCCTAATAAAAACTCTGGACAGCCTGGATGAGTTTCCCTCGTTAAAAATACTCTGTGCATATTGGTGTACATCAATAGGTAAGGAAGATGACATGTCCAGACCCATGGAGAGAGTACACTGAAGCTACGTGTTTGGGGTAGGGAGAGGCAAGGAAATTTTGTGTTAAAGTGTGAAATTTTTCTTTTCTACATATTGTATGATTCCATTTATACAAAATGTCCAGAATAGGCAATCAAAAAAAAACACAAAAAACAAACAGTAGGTTAGTGGTTGCCTAGGACTGGGGATAAGAACTGAGGGGCATGGGGTTTCATTTTGAGGAAATGAAAATGTTCTAAAATTGACTGTGGTAATGGATGTACAACTCTGTGAATATACAAATTCAAAGCCATTGAATTGTGTACTTCAAATGGGTGAACTGTATTGTATGTAAATTATAACTCAATAAAGCTATTAAAAACACTTGCTCAAGGAAATGAAAAGACAAGCCACAGACTTGGAGAAAATATTTGCAGAAGACATATCTGATAAAGGACTGATACCACAAATATATAAAGAATTCTTAAAACTCAACAATAAGAAAGCAAATAACCCAGTTTAAAAAAATGGGCCAAAGGTCTAACAGATACCTCTCCAAGAAGATATACAGATGGCAAATAAGCATATGAATAGATGTGCTGCATAACATGTCATCAGAAAAATGAAAAATAGAACAATGAGATACCACTACATACCTACCAGAATGACCAAAATTCCTAACACGGACAATGCCAAATGCTGGTGAGGCTGTGGAGCGACAGGAACTCTCATTCATTGTTGGTGGGAATGTAAAATGGTCCAACTACCTTGGATCAGTTTGGCAGTTTCTTATAAAACTAAATATACTCTTACCACACGATCCAGCAATCACATTCCAAAAATCTGCACATAGATGTTTATAGCAGCTTTATTCGTAACTGCCAAAACATGGAAGCAACCAAGATGTCCTTCAGCAGGTGAATGGATCAATAAACTGTGGTACATCCAGACAATGTGCTATTATTCAGCACTAAAAACAAATACGCTATCAAGCCATGAAGAGACATGGAGGAACCTTAAATGCATATTACTAAGTGAAAGAAGCCAATCTGAAAAGATGACCACATACTATAGATTCCAACTGTACGACCTTCAGGAAAAGGTGAAACTATGGAGACAGTAAAAAGATCAGTGGTTGTTAGGGGTTAGAGGGGAGGGAGGGATGGATACTCTGAGCACAGATGATTTTTTAGGGCAGTGAAACTACTCTGTATGATACTATAATGGTGGATACATGCCATTATACATTTGTCCAAACCCATGGAATGTACAACACCAAGGGTGAGCCCTAAGGTAAACTATGGACTTTGGGTGATAATGATGTGTCAGTGTAGGTTCATCAACTATAACAAATGTACCACTCTGATGGGGGATGCCGATAATGGGGGAGGCTATGTATTTGTGGATGCAGGTGGTATATGGGAACTCTGTGCTTTTCTCTCAATTTTGCTATGAACCTAAAACTGCTCTTAAAAAAAAGTCTATTAAGCAAAAACACAAATAAGACTGAAACAAAACAAACAAAAAGATTAAGTAGTAGACATACAGATATATGTGACCATTAAATCTACTAAAGCCAAACAAAACAAAACAAAACAAAAAAACCCACTTGCTTTGTTGAAAACCCCCACTGTGTATTTAAAAAATGATGTTTAATTTCAATATACATTAAAAACATGAGTAAGTAACAGAAGGTAAGAGGCAATGGTAAGAGTAAGGGCTGGGCTTCCCTGGTGGTGCAGTGCTTGAGAATCTGCCTGCCAATTCAGGGGACACGGGTTCGAGCCCTGGTCTGGGAGGATCTCACATGCCACGGAGCAGCTAAGCCTGTGCGCCACAACTGCTGAGCCTGCGCCCTGGAGCCTGCGAGCCACAACTAGAGCCCGTGTGCTGCAACTACTGAAGCCCATGCGCCTAGAGCCCGTGATCCGCAGCGGGAGAGGCCACCACAATGAGAAGCCTGCGCACCACAACAAAGAGTAGCCCCCACTCGCCGCAATTGGAGAAGGCCCGTGCACAGTGGTGAGGACCCAACGCAGCCAAGGATAAGTGAATAAAATAAATAAATTTATTTAAAAAAAACAAAAACAAAAAACAATAACCTAATCTTAACCTTAAGAAGCAAACTAAAACCAAAGCAAAAAGAAAGAAAGGAACAATAGATATTGGGGTGAAAATTTATGAAATAGAGAATAAAATACAATAGAGAACATCAACAACAACAACAACAACAAAAAAAAGAGTAAGGGCTACAGAGTATAAACAAAAGGCTGGTGGGCCAGGCATTTAGTTATGTTGTAATATAAAAATATTTTATAAAAATTCAGTCACCACTGAAGCTTATAAGTTTTATATATAATTTTGATGTATCTAGAGTGGACAAAAACTTATAAAGTTAAGATGATCTTATCAGTAGAAAAGATATTCTAAACCAGCTTAGCCAAAAGAAGCATTTTGATTGCCTAATTTAACTTTGTAAAGAAGTAAATCTTATAGCTGGTCTCTGTAAACCTCACAGCTGGAACGTTCTAACAGCACCTTGCAGTTTCCAGTGATCAAAGTAAGTTACTTTATATACTAAACTAAGAATTTCATAATAGAAATAATGTAACACCAGGGGGTGCAGTTATCATGAAATAATTACACTCCTGGGAGATTACAGGCACAAGGCTGTACCCCAGGGGTATGATTATCCCATGATAACTGTATCCACTGAAATTGCCTTATTGCAAAAATAATCTCTATTCACTGGTGAGACATTATTCAATAGGTGATTTTTTTAAATGAAAAGTTTTTAGCTTGAATCAGCAAGTGGATTAGGAAATTGGCCAGTTTATTTTTCATTGCATTCAAATTTTGAATATAACATTATTTGCTTTCCTATTTGCTACAGTAGAGTATTTTTTATTTGGTTTGGTTTTGAGAAACCTTTAGGAGTTTCTAATAATGTTAGTTAAGTGGTATTGCTAAATTCAGGTCAAACTTTAAAAGGTATTAAGTGAGCAAAACCATTTTAAATAATTTATTTCTATGTATAAGTTTTAATTCCTCTAATATTCCTTTAAAAATTATAAATGTATAACCACTGTTAATATTTTAGTGTATCTCCTTCCAGGCATTTTTATTTTTCTAAAAGTATCTCTCTATATGTCTACCTAAAGATATAAAGAGAAATATGAATGGAATCCATGTAATTACCTTGTTTTATAATGTATTTTTATTTGACCAAATGTTGTAAACAACATCCATTAATTAAGAAATCTTCCTATCATTTTTAATAGTTGCACAGTATAGCATTCCCCCGTGGCAATATCCCATAATTATTCACTTACATCCTTTTATTAGATATTTAGGTTCTCTACCTGTCTTACTATTATACACAATGCTTTACGACAAAAATCTTGGAAAGTATCGATGATTATTTCTGTAGGATAAATTTATGACTGTGTAATATTAGTAAAACATAATTTAAACAAACAAACAAGGTCCTGTTTCCCAAATCTTCCGTTGTTCTTACATACAGCTGAAGCTGATGGTTCTCAACGCCGACAGTGCATCAGAAATAGATCAGTAACTTTCATCATCTTATGTGGTATCACAGATGGTGAAAGTTACTGATCTATTTTTACCATAATCTTATCATAGAGTTCAGTGCTTTGAGGTATTCTTAGAAAAGTAAGACACAGGATTTAAGAAATTTAAAATACTGCTTCTTAAGTTTTTTTTTTCACTTGATATATCCTGGTATACCCTCATGTGTCAACATAGATCAATAGCTTGATTCATATATCTGTATCTAATGGCTATATGGTATTCCATTTTGGCTATATTGGTATTCCAATTAATTCCGTAATTAATTTATTTTAAAAATTAAAAAAATTTTTTTGGCCACACTGCGCACCATGCAGGATCTTAGTTCCCCAACCAGGGATTAAACCTGTGCCCCCTGCAGTGGAAACGCAGTCTTAACCACTGGACCGCCAAGGAAGTCCCCATAATTAATTTTTTAAAAATACACCAATAGTGCTTCCCTGGTGGCGCAGTGGTTGAGAATCCGCCAGCCAATGCAGGGGACACAGGTTCAGTTCCTAGTCCAGGAGGATCCCACATGCCGTAAAGCAACTAAGCCCATGAGCCACAACTACTGAGCCTGTGCTCTAGAGCCCGCGAGCCACAACTACTGAAGCCCGCACACCTAGAGCCCGTGCTCTGCAACAAGAGAAGCCACTGCAATGAGAAGCCCGCGCACCGCAACAAAGAGTAGCCCCCGCTTGCCACAGCTAGAGAAAGCCCGTGCGCAGCAACAAAGACCCAATGCAGCCAAAAATAAATAAATAAAATAAACTTATATATATAAAAAAAATACATCAATAAAGTGTATGTGCCAGCGCTATTCTAAGCACTACACGTGTATTAACTCATTTAGTTCTCTTAACAACCTTATGAGGTAGGTACTAGTATAATACCTATTTTACAGACACTGCAAACTGAGGCACAGAACAGTTAAGCAGCTTGCTTAAAGTCACATGGCTACTAAGTAGAGAGCAGGTGTTCCAAATCAGCATCTGCGTACCTCCACACTTCCAGTCTGAACTTACGGTTCCTTCTGTGTGGAAGGTTGTTCCTTCTGCCTGAGATACCAAATGCTCTTCTCCCAGATCCTGCATGGTTGCATTTTTCTGTCATCTAGGTCTCAGCCTAACATCACTTCCTCAGAGGGGCCCTTCCTGACCACCTCATCTAGTTATTCCCCATTTAGTTCTTATCACAGTATCCAATGTAATTTTAATCACAGCATTTATAAATACCTAGTACTTTCTTATTTATTAGTTTATTTTGTGTCATTCCCAATAGAATGAAAGTAAGAACCTCTTCTGTCTTGCTACTGTGTTCCAAGAGCCTAGAAAAATGGCTGGCACAGAGTAAGCACTCCATACGTGATTGTTGAATAAATGAGTGAGTTTATTTTACCAACGCCTTACTGACAGACATTTAGGGTTATTTCTAATCTTTACTACTATTAACCTTTGAGCATCTACCTTATCACTTTCTTACTATAAATTCCTGGACGTTGAATTTCCAGTAAAACGATATGCATGTTCTTAAGGCTTTTGATACGTATCATCAAATAACTCTTCAGAAAGGCTGCTCCAATTTATCAATAGTGGATTAAAACGTTCATTTTATCATACTTGCTCCAACACTGGATGGATGTGTTTTTCTTTTAAACCTCTAGCACTCGTTCTTTTTGTTGCTGTTAGTAGACTTTCTAATACAGATTCAAGAGAAAGCAGGTCTATTAGTTACTAAATAAAGGGCTATCCTAGTCTATAGTCTACATCCTAGTCTCCTAGTATCCTGGAGTCTATCCTACTCATTCTCTCCAAGCAGAATCAAAGTAAGACAAGGCTGAGGAACAAAGACAGCAACTGCCACTGCCTGCCCCTAGCCAACACAGGGGTCATGCAGCTGGAAGAGCCCACAAGGATGGAGAAATAATGAAGAAAGATGCAACCCCCTTCCAGCAAACAGAATATACCTTTCAAACATAACAACAGATCCCTGTGACTACCAAAATAAGTGGTCAGAGATATTTGCACCAATGGGTTCTTCATCCTACTTTGCCCTCATTTTCTTTGGGGCTGTATTTCTTTGGGAGCTTCTCTCCCGTCTTTCATCAGTTGAGTGAGGGCAGGGGAGAGGGAGCATAGTATGTGGGTTTTAAGAGTACCTGCACTTTGGCATCAACAGGATGTTCTTTTGTCAGAGATTGCCAGACCAAGGTCTGTATGGCTATTTTCTCACTACTGAGCAGTTTTCCCTCTACTTAAGATGTGGTTTTTTAAACCTTTTTAAAGAACAATAAGGATTTTTAAAAAATCAGTTGCAATATTCTGTCTGTACTTCCTCTAGCCATCCTGACATTCGTAACACCATTAATGAGACAGTGTCAAACCTGATAATGGATCAAATTCCTAAACTCCTAATATGAGAACTGGCATCTTGAATCCTACAGCCTGCATCTGGCTTGCTGGAAGGAAGCTCAATGTCTAGCTATAGAAGAGGGCTGAAGGTCATATGCTGATTGAGGGTGAACCCTGGGCTCAGAAGTGGCAGAGTCTAAAGAGGTGCATCACAGGCCTAGATTAGCTGAGAGGTTGGGGCTTCACGCCCAGAACGTTTGCTTCAATACAGCAGCTCTGCCTTTATATGTTCTATACACTGGGATTACATGTAGGATTTATTTTTAACAATTAAAAAAAGGTTCTATAGCTGTTTAAAAAAATTCTAAAAATCTCGAGTTATATTATCCTTATTTTAAAATGAAGAACTGAAACTCAAAAAGGTGAAATGACTTAAGGTTACAGGGTTAAGCAGGTTATTGCTATTATGATTCACTATGAGTTACTGTTGGATTCGTGTGGCTGTCTCAACAACATACTAACAAGGCACTGATAAATTTAAGTTAAAACTTCTCAGTTTTAGTATCTTTTTATAAAAAGAACCCAAATGATCCAAACCAAATTAGGCCAGTTTTTCTTAAGTAGACAATAACATGCAGGAAGGTAAATAACTTTCAAGTAAAAATTAATTTTAATATATATAACATCTTTAAAAACTCAATTTTGATTTTATCTCAGAAACAAAAAATGCAATTGTTGAGGCTTTTGTCCAGCCCAGTTCTATAACTCGGAAGGACATGAATATGAGAAATAGCCATTTTTTTCCTTCTATTTTTAGGTTACCAATCTGATAAACTATGTTTAATACATCTGTTACTTTTAAAATCAATTTCACAGGGCCCTTGGCTAAAAAAGTTAAATTCTAATATACAGCATTTCAAATTCAAAACGTATGACCAGAGTTTCCTGTTGACCATCATATCTTGGAAATGTAACCTAACCCCCCAAAACCAAACCAAACCAAATCAAACCAATTCCCAGAGAGACTAAAAAAAAAAAAAAAGTTATTTTAGCTTCCCTTGTTTGCCCTCTTATAAATTCTAAAACAAACAAATTATGTCTAGTGCCTACCTGAGCCATCAGTGGGAACTGAACTTGCATTAATTCCAGAAAGACCAAACAGAGGACATTCTCGATCTGTATTGACATGACCCCATTTGTGACATTTAATGCACCTCACATTTCGAACCTGAGAAATAGTAAACATTAATTATTTTGGTTACTAAAATACTAATAATCTAACCAATGTTCAACTCCCCGCTCCTTAGCAGAGTTTTAAGTTAAATTAGTCTTGTTTTTAAAAGATCTCCAGGGAAAGAGACTCTACAACTATATTTGGTAACATAATTCAAACACTAAAATCTTTTATCATAAATTATGCCTAAAAGCTAAGCTGAATCCTGTTTCTTTTTTCTAAAAATATTTATTTATTTATTTATTTGGCTGCATCATGTCTCAGTTGCAGCACACGGGATCTCCCTTGTGGCATGCAGGATCTTTCATTGAGGTGCACAGGCCCTTCTTTGCAGCACGCAGGCTTCTCTCCAGTTGTGGCACATGGGCTCAGTAGTTGCAGCGTGTGGGCTCTCTAGTTGTGGCACACGGGCTCTAGAGTGTGTGGGCTTACTTGCCCTGCAGCATGTGGGATCTTAGTTCCCCAACCAGGGATTGAACCCGTGTCCCCTGCATTGGCAGGTGGATTCTTTTTTTTTTTAACATCTTTACTGGAGTATAATTGCTTTACAATGTTGTGTTAGTTTCTGCTGTATAACAAAGTGCATCAGCCGTATGTATATATATATATCCCCATATCCCCTCCCTCTTGTGTCTCCCTCCCACCCTCCCTATCCCACCCCTCTAGGTGGTCACAAAGCACCGAGCTGACATCCCTGTGCTATGCAGCTGCTTCCCACTAGCTATCTATTTTACATTTGGTAGTATACATATGTCAATGCCACTCTCTCACTTCGTCCCAGTTTACCCTTCCTCCTCCCCATGTCCTCAAGTCAATTCTCTACGTCTGCGTCTTTACTCCTGTCCTGCTCCAGATTCACCAGAACCATTTTTTTTTTAGATTCCATATATATGTGTTAGCATACGGTATTTGTTTTTCTCTTTCTGACTTACTTCACTCTGTATGACAGACTCTAGGTCCATCCACCTCACTACAAATAACTCAATTTTGTTTCTTTTTATGGCTGAGTAATATTCCATTGTGTTTATGTGCCACATCTTCTTTATCCTATGCCCAGTAGTGGGATTGCTGGGTCATACTGTAGTTCTATTTTTAGTTTTTAAAGGAACCTCCACACTGTTCTTCAGTTGCTTCATTTGCAAATATTTTCTCCCATTCTGAGGGTTGTCTTCTCGTCCTGTTTATGGTTTCCTTTGCTGTGCAAAAGCTTTTAAGTTCATTAGTTCCCATCTGTTTATTTTTGTTTTTATTTCCATTTCTCTAGGAGGTGGGTCAAAAAGGATCTTGCTGTGATTTATGTCATAGAGTGTTCTGTCTATGTTTTCCTCTAAGAGTTTTATAGTGTCTGGCCTTACATTTAAGTCTTTAATCCATTTCGAGTTTATTTTTGTGTATGGTGTTAGGAAGTGTTC
>NC_041215.1:79642922-79645946 GCF_002837175.3 Physeter macrocephalus
ACTTCCAAAGCTATGTTGAATAACAGTGGTGAGAGTGGGCAACCTTGTCTTGTTCCTGATCTTAGTGGAAATGGTTTCAGTTTTTCACCACTGAGAACGATGCTGGCTGTGGGTTTGGCATATATGGCCTTTATTATGTTGAGGTAGGTTCCCTCTATGCCTACTTTGTAGAGAGTTTTTATCATAAATCGGTGTTGAATTTTGTTGAAAGCCTTTTCTGCATCTATTGAGATTATCATATAGTTTTTCTCCTTCAATTTGTTAATATGGTGTATCACACTGATTGATTTGCGTATATGGAAGAATCCTTGCATGGAAGGCAGATTCTTAACCACTGGACCACCAGGGAAATCCCTCCTATTTCTTTTTGTGTGTTACTTTGTGGCAGTAAAACAATGTCATCCAAAAAAAAATGGTAAAATACCAACAAAGAATGATGTCATGGCTTAATGTTAAATCCTCTCGTTTAAAAAAATTAACCTTTGAGGTTTCAATTTCCTAAACCAGGGGCTGGCACACTTTTTCTGTAAAGGGCCAGATAGCAAATATTATAGGGTTTATGGGCTAAAGGTCTCTGTTGCAACTACTCAACTCTGCCAATATAGCAGTAATATGTAAATGAATAAGTAGGGTAGTATTCAAAAAAATGTTATTTATAACAAGGACCTGGCCCTCTGATGACAGTTTGTTCTGGTTCCAGACAGTTATATATATTTTTGTGACCCTGAGTTAATTCTCCAAATTTCTTGAAAACCACAGAGACCATTATCATTATAACCCTCACTACAAAACTTTGAATCCAATCTTTTATCAGTTTAGTACATTTAATATTTTCTCTCCTAGTCCTTCTATTGTCTGATACAAATAGAAACCACAGAGCCCCTTTTCAGCTTAAATACGTTTTGCACAACAGTATAAAGAAGTGTTTATAAAAAAAACTTATTCTTACAGTATAAATATGTGTCACTTGCCTGAATACCAAAGGGCTGATCTCTGATGTTCATGTCATCTTTGGCATATCTATTAAGGAGAGAAAATGTACAAACTCAATATTAAGAATAATTTAATAATTAAACTAAAAAGTTTTATAGTTCTGAGTAAATTATGAAATGTACAACTTCAATAAATAAATAGAACCATAAAATCTATTTAGTATTTCCAAACACCACTTCATTATTAAGTATCCAGTCTGATGATCTGTGATTTTAAAAAATGAAAAAAATAAAAATAGAACTAAAGACTATAATCAAGCAAATGAGTCATATAAGACAAATCATTAAAAATAACTTTTCACATTAGTTGCTTTCTCTAATGAATAAAAAGACAACATAAGAGGGGATATTAGATAAATTTAATGATACAAATTTTATCTTAAAAGAAAACCAGCTCTTACTTTTCTCGTGGGGCCCCTTTTTGCCATTCAAATTTGTATTCGGTCTCTCCTTCTGTTTCTTCTTTCTAAAAACATTCATTAAAGTCTTTCAATTTTTCCATAAAGTTACAATCTATTGCAAATAAATCCAAACATAGAAAACAGTACTTTACCTCTTTGTTTTCTTGATTGCATATCAAAAACATGGGAGGAAAAAAAGGTAGGTCAAGTTAAAAACTTCAACATAAAAGTCTGCTATCATATACGACACTATGATATCACCATATTTAATTGTAACTTGTAAGAATGTATTAGTTTGACTTTTTTTCTTTCATAAGATAAAATTCAAATCACTGAAGGATAAAAAACAGTGAATAAGAGATAGTATTTAATAAGCACATTTATTTCTAGTCTTTAAACTTTTATATTTTTCACTGACAGTGAATATTATGCTTTGTATTTACAAGTATACTCAATAAGAAGGACTAAATACACAAATTATAAAAGAATAAATGTACTTCTGGTGATGCTGAGATTATTTTCCTCCCCAAAGGACAAGTCATGAAATTATTACTGGATTAGATAAATATTTTTAGTATTTATTCTACTGTATTGATTTCAGTATTTTAAAAAATTATTTTACAAAAATAATAGCAATTTTAAAAGATGAAGAGCAACTTCTAAAAAATGTCTGTCATAAAGTCCTCAATCTTTAGTTGCAAACACATCGAAGACAAAAAAAGGAAATGACCGAGTACCTTTTTTAGCCCCTGGTGGAGCCTCATACATGAAATTAAGGCCATTCTTTACACGTTCATCTCCCATAAGCAATCTAAATAAAACAAGACATAAAGTTAGCAATTTTTTGTAGGAGGAAAAAATTACAGAAAAACTGTCCCTCCATACCCCTAAATCCTAAGGGAATTAGGAGAAAATATTCTTATTAGAGATAAAGTTCCAGAAGTTTACTCCACTGATTAGATGACATCTGAAATATCTGACTGGAAATTCCAACAGTACTGCCTCTTTAGTAACTAGTTGTAAATTCTGAGACTTTCTCATTACCTGAGAGATCCCGGCCCTCCCAACTGAAATGAGGGAAAAAATGCCATGCTTCCCCTCACATGCTTTTCTTAAACTTTGAAATGCTATGGAAATAGGGACAACTTTGAAATCCTATATGCCAACACAAATTTGGAATTAAGTTAAATAGTGCCAACATTTTTCCTTAATTGTGAGGAATCAAACAGTTCTAGAAAAATGAGTCTCTCTGGAATTTCTTTAGGAAGGCAAATCGAATTAATTCTTAAAAGAGTCAAAGGCAATAAGAGAATCAAATTCTTTAGTGAGGACAATGAAGAGAGAATAGTTTAAAGATAATCTACAACAGGTTAATTACTATGATGGACTGCTGCATCTTAAAAATCATTTTCTAGGGCTTCCCTGGAGGTGCAGTGGTTGAGAGTCCGCCTGCCGATGCAGGGGACACGGGTTTGTGCCCCGGTCCGGGAAGATCCCACATGCCGCAGAGCGGCTAGGCCCATGAGCCATGGCCGCTGAGCCTGCGCGTCCGGAGCCTGTGCTCCGCAACGGGAGAGGCCACAGCGGTGAGAGGCCCGCGTACCGCAAAAAAAAAAAAAAAAAAAAAAAGC
>NC_041215.1:79645957-79658171 GCF_002837175.3 Physeter macrocephalus
AAAAAAAAAAAAAAAAAAAAAAAATCATTTTCTTTCTTTTTTTAAAAAATAAATTTATTTTGTTTATTTATTTATTTTGGCTGCATTGGGTCTTCACTGCTGCATGCAGGCTTTCTCCAGTTGCAGTGAGCGGGGGGGCTACTCTTCGTTGTGATTCGCGGGCTTCTCGTTGCTGTGGCTTCTCTTGTTGCGGAGCACGGGCTCTAGGAGTGCGGGCTTCAGCAGTTGTGGCTCGCGGGCTCTAGAGTGCAGGCTCAGTAGTTGTGGCGCACGGGCTTAGTTGCTCTGCAGCATGTGGGACCTTCCCAGACCAGGGCTCGAAACCGTGTCCCCTGCATTGGCAGGTGGATTCTTAACCACTGCGCCACCAGGGAAGCCCCTCATTTTCTTTTTTATCATTTCTGTTTTAACACCAAAAGTTCCTTGTTTGGGTTCTGTTTAGAGAGATATGCTGTGGTTTTTAGAAAAAAAGCTCTGCTACAAATTGAATCAATGGTCAAGTTAAAGTTTCAATTCATAAGATCCAAGTAAAGTACTGATTATAAAGAAGAAGGCTAAAGAGTGAACAGAATTTCCTCTTATTTGGAAAAGGCTATCACAAAGGATAGCCTACATGATTATAGTTCCTCACTTCTTATTCTCACTGGTGTTTACAAAGAATTGTAAAAGAAGAAGAGGGCAAAGGATGACAGGATCTACCTCTATACAGTGGGATATTATTCAGCAATAAAAGGGAATAACTACTGACACATGCTACAACATGGATGAACTTCAAAAACACTGAAAAAAATGTTTTTTAAAATACATTTAAACATTTTTTAATTTTAAATTTTAAATAATTATATTAAATGAAAGAAGCCAATCGCAAAAGACCACATATGGTATGATCCCATTTATATGACATTTCCAGAATAGGTGGATCTATAGAGACAAATAAATTAGTGGTTGCTTAGAGTTGAGAGGTATTAGGGGGCACAGGGTGTGGGAATGGGGAGTGACTGCTAATGGGTACAAGATTTCTTTTTCGGATGATGAAAATGTTCTGAAATGAGTTATGGTGATGGCTCCAAACTCTATAAATACACTTAAAACAAACATATACTTTAAAGTGTATAAATTATATTAAATTAACACCATTTAAAAAATTAAAATGGACCACATGAAAAGCTCAACATCACTAGTTATTAGGGAAATGTAAATTAAAACCATGAGATATCATGTTGTACTCATTATGATGCCTATTATCAAAAAAAAAAGAAGGAAAATAACAAATGTTGGCAAGGATGTGGAAAAACTGCATTGCTGGTGGGAATGTAAAACGGTATAGCCCCTATGGAAAACTGTTGGGTGGTTCTTCAACAGCCAAACACAGAATTACCAGATGATCCAGCAATTCTACTCCTAGGTAATACCCAAAGGAACTGAAAGTAGGGAGCTGAACAATATGTGTATGCCAATGTTTACAGCAACATTATTCAAAACAGCCAAATGGTAGAAGCAATTCAAGTGTCCACTGATGGATGAATGGGTAGACCAACTGTGGTATACACATACAATGGAATGTTATTTGGCCATAAAAAGGAATAAGCTGTGATACATGCTACAATATGGATGAATCTTGAACATGTTATACTAAGTGAAGTACACCAGACACAAAAGGACAAATATTGTGTAATTCCAATTATATGGTATACCTAGAATAGGCAAATTCATAGAGACAGAAAGAAGAATAGTGTTTACCAGGGGCTGGAGGGAGGGGGAATGGAGTTATTGTTTAATGGGTATAGAGTTTCTATTTGGGGTAATGAAAAAAATTTTGGAAATAGATAGTGGTAATGGTACCAACACTGTGAATGTAATTAACGCCGCTGAACTGCACACTTAAAAATGGCAAATTTTGTTTTATATATTCCCATCCCTGAAAAAGCATTTCATTTATATTGAAACAAAAATAACAAAACCAAAACTGGAATATCAATTTCATTTTGTGCAAAACTCAACAGGTATACAAAATAAAAGGAAAAGCTATGATATCGGCATTTCTGTTTTAACTTCAACTAAAAACCTGTACAGATTCTTTTTTTTTTTTTTTTGCTGTTGACTCTAAGCAGAGTGAAATGTACAGATTTTTGGACATCCTTTTATTTATCCAGTCAGAATAATAAATGTGATTGTCATCTTTAAAAAAAAGTATGTAGGGATCAATATCCACAAACATTAAGAAACATCTAGGACAGTTAAATACTTAAAAGGGAAAAAAATAGAGTACTAAGGAACAGAAATGGCTATCAAGGACAATACTTTTGAATGAGGAAAAAAGAAAAATGTAGCAAATCACTCCAAATACTCATAAATTTGCTTTTATATACTCATAAATTCAAACAAACAAACCTAAAAGCAATGAACACACCTAGTGTCCAGATCCTGGTTTGTAAATATCCTTCTCCAATAAAAGGAACCAATAAAACTGCTCCAATGCTGGAGCAGGGAAAAATAAAAGACAAATTTTTGACGATCTTGTAGTGCCAGGAAGAATTTTTTTTTTTTTTTTTTAAAAAGGATGGGGCATGTTAAATGGACACAGGAGTCAAGCTGACAGAGCAGGCAAAGGCCAAAACTGGAACAATTTGAGCAAAAAAATAAATAAGAGTATTAGATTATAACCGATTAAATAAATATCTGAGTCCATGCTGATAAGAATAAATGATTAAATAAATGAGGGAAAGGGAAAAATCCTCTTTCCAGAAGAATTCAAATTAAACAATGTAGAGGGACTGAAATAGAAAATCACTATTAGAATACCACAGTAATAACTGACGCAGGCAAGATCTATCAATGAATACTGACA
This sequence comes from Physeter macrocephalus, assembly GCF_002837175.3. Taxonomy (NCBI): domain Eukaryota; kingdom Metazoa; phylum Chordata; class Mammalia; order Artiodactyla; family Physeteridae; genus Physeter; species Physeter macrocephalus. Next base: position 79,648,806 of record NC_041215.1, read on the forward strand.
TCAGTGGGCAAAGTTCAGGGTATTTGCATAGCTTCAAATATTTCCACCTCCACTATCTCTTCATTGGTGTAACTCAACTATATTGGCTGTTTCCTGAACATCCTCTCCACCTTCCCACCGTGATCATCTTTAATAAGCTTTTACTATATGTAAATCACGGTCTCTCAACGGTAGTGCTATTGACATTTTGGACTTGATCATTCTTTGAGTAAACTGTAGGCTGTTTTACAGCATCCCTAGAATCCACCCACTAGGTGCTGTTATCACCCAACCCCTGAGTTGTGACAATCAAAAAATGTGTCCAGGGACTTCCCTGGAGGTCCAGTAATTAAGAATTCGCCTTCCAAAGCAGTGGACACAGGTTCTATCCCTGGTTGGGGAACTAAGATCCCACATGCCACAGGGCAACTAAGCCTGTGCGCTCTAAAGCCCACGCGCCACAACTAGACAGCTGGCGAGCTGCAACTACCGAGCCTGCATACTCTAGAGCCCACACGCTGGAACAAAAGATTCCACATGCTACAATGAAGATCCCGCATGCCGCAACTAAGACCTGACGCGGCCAAAATAAATAAATAAATATTTTTTTTAATTAAAAAAAAATGTGTCCAAACATTGCCACATGTCTCCTGGGGGCAATAATGGCCCTCAGTTGAGAACCAAAGATCTAAATCCTTACCATTCTTCACAGTTCAGCTTAAATGTCACCTCTTTTATGAAGTCTTACCTAGTTATCCCAAATGGAATTATTTTCTTATGCTAGCATGCCACAGTTTTTATAAAGTGTGTTTTCAATCAGTTATTACCTTCAGCTTTGAACTGTATGTATGTACATATCCCTTATTAGATTTTCTTGGGGGTAGAGAGAAACTATGCATCACAATTTTATAGGCCACTACAACACCATTTGTTGTCTTACATGAAGTAGGCACTCAATAAAAGTTAATCAGATTAAATAAATTAGTGAGAAAAGTACTTAATTAAACTAAACATTTTCTTTAATTTTGCTCTTGATATACTATATTTTAAAGAGAGTATTTAGTAATAGTTTAGTATTATTTTGCTTAAGTTCCATGTTTTGATGAAATCTACAACTGAGTGGAAGAGAAAATATGACCTATCTAACTAAAGCACCACTATTCATTTGCTTGATTAACCAAGAGAAATCAGCTTCAGAGTTAGATCTGCAAATACAAACATTAATGACAATAGCTAAAGGGCAGGTACTGTACCGTAGTAAACCAATGAAGAACTCTAGCTCTGATCCTGCCATTAACAACAATGACACGCAGGTCAAGTAGAGACACTTCAATTTACTTCTTGAAGCTGTCCTGTGCACCTTCTCATTTCAGTATATGTTGAAGAAATATCTTTGTAAGAGGCCTCAGTAGTTCAAGTATAGACATTTATTTTTCTTCTAAGTTTTGTATAAGTTGGGACTTCCCTATAAATTGCATGTGGAATCACATCAATCAATATTTTATGTGAATTATGGGTAAGGTTGGAAAAAGTGCCCATCCATCAATATAAGAGTAAAGACAGTTCACAGGGAATACAATCCTATCATTGGAGCATTCAATTCAATAAAGCTAATTTAATATATGATTCAGTAAGGATAGTCTCATGCAATTGACTATTCTAAAAACACCAGCACAGTGGAATTTCTTACCTATTATCATATGATTCTTGTTCTTTAAGATATTGTTGCATTAATTCTTCTTGTTTCTTCTTATCATATGATATTTTCTGTTCTGCCATCCATACCTAAATTAGTAAAGTAAAAACTTAAGTAGGAAGTTTGCTCTCTTTTATAATAAAATATACAATGCTACTGTATATAGTTTACAACATCATCTATTTTGGTCATAATGTCATTATCACAAAACAACAGTTGAAAATCTGATTTGTGCTTTTATACAAATCCTTAAATATAATCATTCAAAACAGCTAAACTTTCAGGCAAAAATGTCAAACTTGAGAACCATGCTGAGCACTTGGGGTACAACTTCTTCTTGCATTCAGTCCCTCTGTTGTTGTTTCAGAGATGAGAACGACCATCTCTCTACATGGAATATGTCTAGTCCAAAAAACATACAGGGAACAACCAGTAAGGTTAAATGGTGCCCATGGATGCCAGTGGGTGTCAATGACACCCCAAGAGAGGAGAAATGGAAGACAAATAGGAGAAAAAAAGGAAAGGAGATGAAAGGTAGTTGTAGAAAAAAGGGAAGAGACAAGAGAGGAATCAAAGAGATGCATCTGACGTTCTGCAGTTGCTCAAGGGCACCACCACCACAGGCTGAATGCGTCCCTATGTGAAATTCTCAGAATCGTAAAAGTGGTGAAGGTAAAAAGCCCACACAACTTATGCAAGGATATTTAATCACGTTACTTCCAGGTTTAAAAGGTATCAGTGACTTCCCACCTCCTATAAAGTAAAGGACAAAATGTTTGAAAACCATTCAACGTAAACAGCAAGGCAAAACTTTCTCTCCCAACAAGCTAAGTTTTAAGAAGGTAAATTCAAGGAAAAATACTTACACTGATAAAATTATAATTATTAAATGTAGGTGGGGGCAGATAAGTGTGGGGAGAAGGATGGGGGACAAGACTGCCATTATTCAATTTTAGATGCAAAACAGTAGTTACCAGTATTTAATAGTGCTCAGATAGGAAGCTTCTATGGGCACCATAATCTGAGATTAATATGGAGATAAAAGCAAAAATAGAAATGAAAAGAGAACACTTCAGGGACAGATATACCAGAAATTTCTTTTGGTATAAGTTTCTGAAAGTTTCTTCCACTGCCTTCATAACATAATATACATGCCATAACCAACATAACATTACCAATGTAATGTTATAGTAGAAGAAAAGTCTACACTTGGGATGCGCAGTAAAAGGCACATGTTTGGAATTATCACTGTAGCTCAAAATGCAAACAATTGCAATAGAAAAATGCAAGGTGTCATTGCCTGGTCAAATGATATATTAATAATAACATTCTAATGATTAACATATTACTTCTAACAATAACTACCATGTATTTAAAGCTTTAGATTTTACAAAGTTATTTTACTAGTCTCAATTGCTCAAGAGCTTAAATACATGAATATTTATGATGAACTAGAATAAAAAGTAGTAAAACATTTTCTTGCCTACAAAATGCTCAGAATCTGCTGATAGAAAATCATACTAACTTTTCTGTATGTTTAAGATATTTCATAATAAAAAAGACAGGAATTGTGTAAATAAACAGTAATAATATTTGGGCCTGGGCTGAGGGTGGGGGAGGGGGGCACATGGTGACTGTTCTTCATAACTTATGTTTTTATATGGTTGCATTTATGCCAATAAATCCTCAGCTGGGGAAGAAAATAGTATCAATAAAAATTGTTATTTGGAACAGAATATGTTCAACATGAAGAAATAGAACAAGACAGTGTTCTACGGGGCAAGGAAGAAGGCTGGTATAATGGAATGCTTTATAGCCAAGTTTTGGTTTTTAGAAGTTATTTATTTTTTAAATGAAGTAACTATATTCACAGGTAGCCAATATTATTCCTGTTTTGTATATCCTTCCAAAGATGTTCACATGGACATACACATAATATACATAATATAATATACACACATGCATTTTTTGGTCACTCTTTTCATAAATGGTAACATACACAGCATATATATACAATATGCTCTACACAGAGAATATGTATAAAATAAAATTCTATACCATGAAGATCATTCCTAGATCAGTAAACAAAATGCTTTCTTGTTTTCTGGGTGATGGGGTGCTGAAGAATAGCATTCTTTTGTGGGGCTACACCACCATTCATTTAACCAATCTCCTGCTGTACTGATGGGCATTAAGAAATTTCCAAACTCTTACTATTACAAACTCAGCTGCAATAAATAACCCTGTTACACAAGTAGCTTCATACATGTTAAACAGGATTTTGAAGCGGATCAAAATTTTGCCAAGGGAAAAACAGGGTAAGATATTACCAGCAGAGAGAACAACTCAGACAAAGATCCAAAAGTGTAAAACAGGAATTAAGTAGCTTGATTTTACCAGAGTATAAAATCTATGGTGGGAGAATAGCAGTAAGGCATGAAGAAGGAAAAATAAACTGGAGCCTGGTTACCTGGACTTAATCCTGTAGTATTTTAATAAGGAGCTAGAAGAAATCAGAGTTGTGCTTTAAAATGACTACTCTATGGAAATACCCAAATATTCATCAAATGATGGATAAATAAAATGTGCTATACCCACATAATGGGATTATTCAGCAATAAAAAGGAATGTAATACTGATACATTCTACACATGAACTCTGAAACATTATGCTAAGTGAAAGAAGGCAGTCACAAAAAAATCACATATTGCATGATTCCATTTATATGAAATGTCAAGAATAGGAAAATCCACAGAAACAAAAAGCAGATTAGTGGTTGACTAGGGCTGGGGAGGGGGAAGGATTAAGGACAAATGGGGAGTGACTGTTAATAGATATGGGTTTGAAGGGGGGGGTGATGAAAATCTTTTAGAACTTTTGTGGTGATGATAAAATTCATAAATATACTAAAAACTACTGAATTGTACACTTTAAATTGGTGATTGTATGGTATGTGAATTATACCTCAATAAAACTGCTAAATAAAATAATAATTATTCTGATGGGTAGATGGGTAGAGAATGGATTTGAGAGGGGTCAAGACTGGCAGCAGAAAAACCAGTTAGGAAATATAACTGTCTAGGTGAAAGATGATGAGGGTCTAAGCTAAGATACAGGCAGTAGTGACAAGGAGGAAAGATGGATTCAACAGATATCTGACAAGATAAAGGAGTGATGGGAAAGGATGAATCCTGAGTCTCTGGCCTGGGTGACTGGATGAAGGGTTGTTACTACCTGTATTTCCTACCGATATGAGAACAGGAAGTATAAAAAGAAGAGCAGATTTAGGATAAAAGGTAAGTTCCATTTCAAATATGTTGAGTTTGAGATGCCTGTAGGATATCAAGATGAAACTGTCTAGTATATAGTTGTCTTCAGGTGCCTCCAGCTAAGGGGAAAGATCTCGCACTGTAGATTTGAGAATCAGGAGTAAATAAGGGGTGGTTAAAACCATAAAATTGGCTGTGATTGTTTGGGAAAGCATACAGAGTAAGCAAGACATGGGCCAGGGATGAAACTCTTGTTACCACCTGTATTTTAGGAGCAGGCTAAGGATAAGGGTGTGTGTAGGGGCAATTAACATTTTATTGAGCACTCCCTCTATGTGTTGGGCAGAGGGCTAGGTGGTGGTACTTGTTTCAAAGTCTTTATCTACACCATCTTATTTAGTCCTCATAACAATTTCACAAGTCAAGGCAACTGATACTAATCATTTTTAACTTATAGATTAGGACACTGAGGATCAGGGACATTAAATATTTTGTGTAAGGTCTCAGGGCTAAAAGTGACTGTGCTGGAAAAACAGAATCTAGGTCTGGTTTCAATGCTCATACTCCTCCTACCTCACCATTTTGCTTTTCACTACTATAATATTCAACACAGTTTTTCTGTACTGGACGTAGTAGACCTGTAAGTGGTTATTTAAAAAGCCAAAGTTCAATGAGGTCACCAGACAGACGGTACATGATCAAGTGGGATAAAAAGAGTAAGCAAGGTATGACTTTGTTTCCCTTTTAAGATCTATCTTAAATAGACAGGGAGTCTTCTTTGTACAGGTCAGCAGAGCTCAGAAGCCGTGATCTCTGGGATTTGAAAAGACAACATCAGAATCTGCTGCGGGAAGTTATGAGGAAGCCGGTTATCGGTCTTCATATCTTAAAGATTTACATTCTAGCTGACCAAACCGAAAAAGCACACAGAGCCGCCCGTCTCCTGGATGATGTACAATAGAATAAACGTCGAGGGCCAGCGGAGAAGGGACGAGAACGCCAGGGTTTTAGGCAGGGAGAAGAGGCGACTGTCCCAGGGATCCCAGAGACTCCACCTCTCTCACCTCCAGGAACCCCTGGGAACCCAGGCGCCAAGGGCCTGCTCCCCGTACTCACTTTTTTGATGTTGGATTTGGAGGCAGGATGAAAGTCCTTCTTGCACATGAAATTGGCGAAGGATTTTCCCATTTTGGAGCCTGAACTGGGGAAGGCAGCCGCTAGATCTGAGGGCAGCGTAAACAAACTCTGCTGCCTAACCGGAACTGCACCTCCCGTGGCAAAGGGAACTTCCGGGGTCAAAGGGGACAGCTTCCGGCAATTAGCGCTTCTGCCGTTTACTCTTCGCCCATTCCTCCTTTCACTTTGGGCCCCTCGGAGGCCAGGTGAGGGGCGTGCAAGGGGGTGGGGCGAGCATAGTAGTTGTTGGAAGCGGGTAGTCGGGAACAGCGGCGCGGCGGGGCCGAGGGGCTCCTGGGAGGGGCTGCTGGGAGGGGCTCCTGGTGGGGGGCTGCTGGGAGGGGCTGTTGGGAGGGTTCCGGGTCGCGGCGTGGGCTGCAGTTTGAGTGCAGCCAGTTTGGGTGAGGAGTGCTGGCTGGGTGGCGGCTTTTCTGCAAGGAGGTGCTTGAAGTCCGAGCCCTTTACTCTGTGAACTCCATTTCGAGTTACATAAACTTTTCTAAACCAACTTTTTCCATCTGTGTTACTAAAGTAGTAATTCTTGCCCTAACTGTGGCACGTTTGTGAGGATCAAACGATGTGATGTTTCTGAAACCGCTTGGTGAACTAAAGCATATAAAGTAGAATGTCAACTCCAAAGGAGCGAGGACTCTATTTTGTTACCAGTACGGTGCCTGGTGCAGAAAGATATTCATGAACATTTGTTAAATGACGAATACATTTTAGGAGTTAGTAAAGTCTCTCAAGGCTTCCCCTCCTAAATGGGCTAGGTGTCTTCCTAACTAGGTGGCATGTTTCCTTAGCTTTCCTTATTACCGCAGTTAGCTAAGATCACCTAGTGAAGCTTGATGGCTCTTGAAACTTCACGGTTTTGAGTGGACGTGGCTGCTACTGCTGTAGGGGATCCACCAACCAAATCCTCTCGCGGGAGGGAGTGAGCGTGATGTCAAGAATAAGCCTTTTGTAAGAAGTTGACTCTTCTGATGAATAATAATAACAGCTTTAAGTGTCTGATATGTTCTAAGAACTGAAAAACGCTTTACACAGTGTCTTATTAAATTCTCATAACAGCCCCCAAGATATTTACCGATGAGGCAGGAGACTTAGACAGAGATTAAATAGCCTGCCAAAGTTAAGTAGTGGTGGAATTAGCTTTTTAACACAAATAGAAGGCGATCTAGGATATTAAGGTTGAAATTGACACGGAAAAGAACAGAAGCAATGGTGACCGCTCTGTTTCCATCATTGAGGAAAAAACAAAAACCCTTAGATGTTTCAGGCTGAAGTTGTTTCTTTCTTACTTGAGTCATTTTGTTTTCTTTTGAATGAAGCATTTATTACATTTAAATCTGAAACTCTAAAACAATGTGCCATTCTGGAAGCAAACAAATTCTACTAAATTGAGTATTTAAGATTTTCCAAATTACAAATGAAGACATGATCTTGATATTAAATTATACAATCAGGATTCACAAGTTGAATGTGAACATCTTCCTGGAAATAACAACAATTTGGAATTTTATTGACATGTTTTTGTATTTGTCCGATTCAGTGAGTTTGTTTCAAAATTTCAGTCTTATTAGTATTGTAACCAGTTCAAAAGAGACCCCTTCTTCCCATCTTTGAGGAAACACTGGGTATATAATACTGTGACTTTTCCATAAGTGCCAGTGATGAGAATACAAAGATTAATAAGACATACTCTCAGCTCTCAAGGATTTCACTGTCCACTAAGAAGACATATATACACAAATATGGTCTTTATAACAGTAGAGCTAGGTACAGGTGTTCCCAAATATGGAAATAGTGAAAGGAGATTCAAGGAAGACTTCAGGAGAGAAAGAGCTTAGAGAGTAAATTTGACCTATAGACTAGAAGAAGGTACTTGTCATTCCTATTTTCTTACTAAATCTTGTAGTACTAGATTCATTCCCAAGTCATTTTCTTACTGATATGAAATTTGAAACTTTAATGAATATCCTATGTTAGATATGGCAGTAATATCCCCTGGTCATCAAGTAAAACTCTTTGTTTTGTATATACTAAAAATGCTTTTCTCTTTTTATTTTGAATCCTCCATATGATTTTTAGTTTAAAAAAAATGGAACCTTGTTCCTGTGACACTTTCGTGGCACTACCTCCAGCAACAGTTAATAACAGGATTATTTTTGGAAAAAATTCAGATAGACCCTGTGATGAAGTACAGGAGGTAGTTTATTTTCCTGCTGCAGTTCATGACAACCTGAAGGAACATCTTAAGGTAGGTGAAATGCATGTTTTGTTAGCAATATTTTTCTTTAAAAATATCATAAACAGGTTTTTAAAAATCATTAGCCATTTGGCAGAGGCTATAGACGTTAAAAATTTAAGAATTTAAATTTGAAAAATAATTTGAATCAGAACTAGACTTCTGGTCTTTAATTTCAATGATTTGGAGGAAGCTGAAATAACAATAATAAGAATTGTTAATTCTTTGATCAGATATTTGAATGCTTACCATATGCAAGCATGTCGAATAGGGCAAAGGGATTTAAAGCCTGCTGTCAAGACTAGTTCTGTCTTCCAGGAGCTTAGAGTCTAGTAGAGGAATAGGATGTGTATGTAACTAACCGCATTGTAAAAAAGGATGGTTTAAATGCTAAATTTAAGTAAGGGCAACAAGTTGTGACATCAGTGGAGAAGTAAGTAATTCAGACTAGGAATTAAGGAAGGCTTCACTAGGAGTTGGGGTTTCAGCTGGAGTTTGATGGGCAAAAAGGATTCTGGAGATACGTTCGGTAGATTACTCCTTTCTGCTCATGGACGCCGCCGAGTAAGCATCGTTGACGTCTTTCCCCTCACCTCCACTGCTGTCATGTCTAAGTCAGAGTCACCCAAAGAGCCCGAACAGCTGCGGAAGCTCTTCATCGGAGGTTTGAGCTTTGAAACAACCGATGAGAGTCTGAGGATCCATTTTGAGCAGTGGGGAACGCTCACAGATTGTGTGGTAATGAGGGATCCAAACACCAAACGCTCCAGAGGCTTCGGGTTTGTCACATATGCCACTGTGGAGGAGGTGGATGCGGCCATGAATGCAAGGCCACACAAGGTGGATGGAAGAGTTGTGGAACCAGAGAGGGCCGTCTCAAGAGAAGATTCTCAAAGACCTGGTGCCCACTTAACTGTGAAAAAGATTTTTGTTGGTGGCATTAAAGAAGACACTGAAGAACATCATCTAAGAGATTATTTTGAACAGTATGGGAAAAT
>NC_041215.1:79658364-79696463 GCF_002837175.3 Physeter macrocephalus
ATTACTGCCAGGAAACAAAGCTTAGCAGGAGAGGAGAGCCAGAGAAGTGACAGGGAAGCTACAGGTTACAACAGATTTGTGAACTCAGCCAAGCACAGTGGTGGCAGGGCCTAGCTGCTACAAAGAAGACATGTTTTAGACAATACTCATGTGTACGGGCAAAAAAAACCTCGAGGACTGTATTTGTGGCTAATTGTATAACAGGTTATTTTAATTTCTGTTCGGTGGAAAGTGTAAAGCATTCCAACAAAGGGTTTTAATGTAGATTTTTTTTTTTTGCACCCATGCTGTTGATTGCTAAATGTAGTAGTCTGATCATGACACTGAATAAATGTGTCTTTTTTAAAAAAAAAAATAAAGGATTCTGATTGGTGTAGAATAGGAAAAGTCATTCCAGACTCTGGAAGTAACAGTTTTATCATCAAAAAAGGTTTTTTGATCCAGTGGTAACACTGTCAACACTATGCACTTTATGCAGTCATTTGATAGTATACAGGTCAATTAAAGGATCCTTTAAATTTTTTATTTAAAAAATCCATTTAGCATGGAACTTAAAGTAAAAATTTCATACTATGCTTTTATTCCTAAGTTATATATTTTTTAGATTCCATTTTACTGATATTCTAATACCAAAATATATTAAATATTATACATTTTATGTATACAGTTGTTCCTCCACATCCGTGGGGGATTGGTTCCAGGAGCCCCTAGGATATCAAAATCCTTTGATGCTTAAGTCCCTTATATAAAATAGCATATAAATGCGTATAACCTATGCACATCCTCCCGTAAACTTTAAATTATCTGTAGATTATTTATAGTACAATGTGAATGGTATGTAAATAGTTGTAAATACAATGTAAATGCTGTCTAAATAGTTGCCAGCAAGTGTCAAATTCAAGTTTTGCTTTTTGGAACTTTCTGGAATGTTTTTTTTTTTCCTGAATAGTTTCAATCTGTGTTTGGTTGAATCTGTGGACGTGGAACCTGTGTGTGTGGAGGGCTGACTTTACTAGGCCAATTTTTTTCTTTTGCTGAGATTATTTATTCATTTTGGGTCCATTTCTTTTTTTTGTTATTTTTTATTTATTTGGTTGCACCAGGTCTTAGTTGCGGTAGGCAGGCTCCTTAGTTGCAGCTCATCAGCTCCTTAGTTGAGGCACGTGGGTGCCTTAGTTGTGGCATGTGAACTCTTAGTTGCGGCATGCATGTGGGATCTAGTTCCCTGACCAGGGATCGAACCCAGGCCCCCTGCACTGGGAGCATGGAGTCTTATACACTGCGCCACCAGGGAAGTCCCTTGGATCCATTTGTATTTTATCTCTTCATATTTAAGTCTCACCTGTCCTCTAAGCCAGTGGTTCTCATTCTTTTCACTGCTGTGGACATACTCGGTGATTCCCACATGTGACATGGGCATCTGTGTATTTAAGGGCTGCCGTATGGAACTTACATCACCAATCAAGAAACACTGGACATTGAGTTTGAGATCTGTTTCCTTACACTTCAACTCAGATACATCTTTCTCTACAAAATGTTTCAAGATTCCACAACTAGAAACTATCCCTTTCCTGAGCTTCCATTAGCACCCCATCTTCACTTTTCTTCATAGTCTTTATACTTTATATTTCATTGTATCTTAGGTAATGTAGAAGTCTTAGTTTCTTGACAGCAAGATCTGCATCTGATTCATCTTTGAAACCAATATATCTCTTAGCAGAGTGCTTTATCGTAGGAGATGCTTAGCAAATATCTGAATGAATAAATGCTCTAGGGACAATTCTGAATATGTTTTAAGCGTAATGCCTCTATTATTGAAATTTTCAATTTAGTTATCATCTCTCATAATCGTCATGTCTTCTGATGGATTTTAAGATTCTAGACTTTGATAACTTTTCTTTTTTGGTTTTATTGTTATTGCTATGACTTTCTCTACAGTGTACTTACATAGAAATTGATCAAGTTCCTGAAACATATGCTATTGTCCTTAGTCGCCCAGCTTGGTTATGGGGGGCAGAAATGGGAGCCAATGAGCATGGAGTTTGCATTGGGAATGAAGCTGTATGGGGAAGAGAAGAAGTTTGTGATGAAGAGGCACTACTAGGCATGGACCTTGTCAGGTTATTTTTTTGTTATATTTTTGCACTGTAGAACTTGTCTAAATTTAAAATTTGTTGTAACTGTTAACATGTTTTATCTTCCCTTTTTTTTTCATTTTTTGGACTTTGATACTTTATAGTTTGTGTTAAAAATACTTCAGAATACAGGCATGCAATTTCAAGACTCTCAAATATCATTAATTAGGAGAAGGGAAGGAGTTGAAAATTATGATTCATTGGAAGTACCTAACTTACTTTTATCAGACTGTAACTAATTCTCACAGTCACCTTATGGGGTATTATTATTATCCTAATTTTACAGATGAGATACCTAAGGTTTAGAGATAAAGTGATTTGCCAATAAACTACCAAGTTGGAATTTGAACGATGATCTTTTTTACTCCAAATCTTTGTTTTCATGATTCCAAACTGACTTCACTACTTCACAAGGAATAGTTTAGAAGTTGGATTTCAGTGTATCTGTTAACTTGAAAGGATTTTTACTTGGAATATAAACACAAAATCTCATGTGCATGAAATTATTTAAGAAACATAATGGAAATTTATTTTAATCTGAGAACTTTAATATTTTTATTTTAGACTTGGTCTTGAAAGAGCTGATACAGCTGAAAAAGCCCTCAATGTCATTGTTGATTTATTAGAAAAATATGGCCAGGGTGGAAATTGTTCAGAGGGCAGGATGGTATTTAGCTATCACAACAGTTTCCTGATAGCTGATAGGAATGAAGCCTGGGTTCTGGAGACTGCAGGGAAGTACTGGGCAGCAGAAAAAGTACAAGGTATGGACAACTTTTCATGATTTAATTTGTTTTACAATTAATAAAAAATCTCTTAGTTGCAGACATTGCATTTAATTGTTTTTCAAGATTTATACTCCTGTGCAATGAAGGTGAAAACTGAAGGGGAAATGAAAAAATTTGAAAGAACATACATTGAAAGAGCACTATAAAAGGCTTTCTTGAAAAAGAGGAAAAGGTGGTTTTATCTCTTTTTAATATATATGATATTAATTTCATATAACCTGTATACATTTTCTGTGCAGTAGCTCTTGGCTGTTTTATAGTACTTTTTTACTTTTTTATGAAGTGAAACCATTTCTTTACCATTTTTTCCTGTTTTAACTTTGGGCTGAACTCCAAAATTTTATCATGTGTGGATATGGAGGTGAGGACAGGGTAGTGTTATTGGGGATTGGTGACTGTGGGTTTAGTCGTTAAAAAGAATATATTGATACAATAGTAAAGTATAAAAATTTGATGTCATTGAGTAAATAACACAGTTGATTGTTTTAGAATGCTTTGCTTTTTTTTTTCTTGATTTCTTTGTAACCATATATTCCTCTCATTTTTCAAGTGTGGAGATCCAGAGATATGAAGTGATTTACTCAAGGCAGTGAATGAGAGACTTAGAATTTAAATCTTTCCATCCTGACTCTCAGTTCAGTATTCTTTCACTAGAGTACAACCTTGTGCTTAAGCATGATCATGTACTTCTTGTGTAATTACCTCCTGGATCTCATAGTTTTACAGGGGGGATAAGATACACATGTGAAAACATTAAATAGCAAGTGAATGACACACACACATATATGCTATGAACATTTAGAGAAAGGAAAAGTCATCGGGAGCTGGAGAAATTTGGGAAGTCTTCATGAAGGTAGCCTTGAGCTTTGGAGGATTTGGATGTTATTTTTCAAAACAGGTCATTGACAGTTGTCTTGATGGACATTTTATTTTATATTTTGCATGTATGTTTATTAATACACAAAACTGAATTTAGACTCTTTTTATTATTGTGATAATTGGCCTGATTATACCATTAATTACTTTTTATTTTGTCAAGTGTGCTACATCCAAGAGAAAAACGAATTCTGTTGAAAAAGATAGCCCCACCGAGCGATCCAAAACAAACACCTTCACTGAGTCTGATTATCCAATTGTAGATTAACTTTGCCAACTTGTTTCTCTTCCTATTACTAAATTAGCCCAAGAACTAAGTAGTTTAACCATAGGGAATTATCTACTCGATGGAAAATTCCTCTTCTCTTTGATTCTATCATGACTTAAGTCTATTTTTGTAGTGAGAATATCCCAAGTATGATTTCATTAGAGTAATTAAATTGATTTCTACTTGGCAGACTATCATTCTAAATCTGTTTTAAAATGTTATTAATTTTCATTTATCATGATCTATTTCATTTATTCTGATCTGTTTAGAACAGACTTTTATTGTTTCTTCTGTTTTGTATTTTAGTTGAAAATTTTGTTATAACTTAGTGCCATGATATTTTTAGAAGCCTTATATTTCTGTTCTAAACTTACTTATGACTATTTTTTAAACACTAATTCATATAAAAGACTAATATCTAGAATATATAAAGAACTGTCAAAACTCAACAGTAAAAAGACGAATGACACGAAGAGACATTTCACCTAAAAGGATATACAGATGTCACAAAAGCACATGAAATGATGTTCAACATCATTAGCCATTAGGGAAATGCAAACTAATACCACAATGAGGTATCACTCTACATCTATCAGAATGGCTAAAAGTTTTTAAATGACACTCCCAAATGCTAGTGAGAATGTGGAGGATGGTACATTGCTAATAAGAATGTACAGTCACTCTGGAAAACAGTTTGGCAGTTAAAAAAACCCCTTAATATGCAACTATTATACAATGCAAAAATTGCAATCTTATGCTTTTATCTCAGAGAAATAAAACTTAAATGCACACAAATACCTGTACATGAATTTTTAGAACAGCTTTTCCCATGATACCAAAAACTGGAAACAACCTAGCTGTCCTTTAACTTGTGAATGTTTAAACAAACCATAGAATGTCTATAACATGGAATACTAGAGTCAACAATAAAAAGGAATGAATTGTTGATACATACAATAACCTGGAATAATCTTTAGGGAATTAAACTGAGGGAAAAAAGCCTAAAGATTGTATATTGTATGATTCCATTTATATGATTTTCTTGAAATGACAGTTATAGAAATGGATAACAGATGGTTGCCTGGGGTTAATGAAGGGGTGGGCGTGGGAGATAAGTGGGTGTGGCTATAAAAGGGCAACGCGAGTGATCCTTGTGATATTCTGTACCTTGACTGTATAAATACCAGTATTTTGGTTGTGATATTATGCAAGATGTTACCATTTGGGGAGACGGTGTAAAGGTGCATAGCTCTCTGTTTAACTCTTACAACTGCTTGTGAATCCATAATTACCTCAAAATAAAAAGTTTAATTTAAAAAAGTAATTTATTTATCTATTTGAGTATGTAATAAATAGATGCACATGGTACAACATTTAGAAGCCTATATTTACATTGAAATAATGATTAAGGATCATAATGTACAGAGATAGATATATTAAATATGACTTTTCTTCTCCCTTCCTCTCTTCTTTGAAAATAGAGGGAGTTCGTAATATTTCTAATCAGCTTTCTATAACAACCAAGATTGATCGGGAACACCCAGACATGAGAAGCTATGCTAAGCAGAAAGGTTGGTGGGATGGTAAAAAGGAGTTTGATTTTGCTGCAACATACTCTTATCTTGACACAACCAAGATGATGATTTCTCCAGGCAGATACTGTGAAGGCTACAAGCTTCTGAATAAACATAAAGGTAATTTAAAATAATATTAGAATGAAAATGGTATTTTGTGTGAATATAATGTGTGTATAATAAAGTCTGTTTTTTGAAAAATTATTCTAAGTAAGATATAGTTTTATTAAAACTGAAAACAGGGAATTCCCTGGTGGTGCAGTGGTTGGGACTCCATGCTTCCACTGCAGGGGGCACGGGTTCAATTCTTGGTCGGGGAACTAGGATCCCGCAGGCCGTGTGGCACAGCCAAAGAAAAAAAAAGAAAAAACAACTGAAAACATTGTGATACTGTAAGCTGTTTTTTGAGATGAGTGAAGTGCTATATAATTGTGAGACGGTAATAATTCTTTCTGAAAGACAAGTTCAGATTTGCAATCCTCAAAACCTTTTTTCAGTTCTTAGTAATATTCTTAAAGCCAAATTTGGATTACTTTTCTTCTCAGAGTTCATTGGAACATGGAGATGGTTTTCTTTGACTATTGCTGCTGCTTCTTTCGTTTATCTTTTGATAGTACCCTTATTGGTTATTTTCTAATTTCAAAAGTTATATCTATAACTTGTCGAGAAGACAAACTGAGCAGATATAAGAATACTCCCTTTCCACTCTTAAACTCTAGAAATGTTGAATAAAATATTTAAACATTAAGGACATATATAGATAAGTTTAAACACAAGAAGAGGAAATCACTAGGTACCAAAAATGAAGAGAGAACCCATAGTGTCAGCAAGATTTGAGGTGTCTCTTTTTCATACAGTCCTCCTTCTCTCTGTGTCAAAGGGGAGATTGTGGACCACATATCATCCTTAGAGGCTAGTTTTAACATCCATAAGAATGTAGGTGCCTAGCTAAAAGACCTATCTGGGGAGGAGGAACTGTACTAGTTACTAAGATTAGTACTCTGCTCCATGCCCAGAGTCCCAGCCTGGAATTGAGCTGTCTGCTGTCCCAGGCTATGGGTCAGTACATTCTCTTGTGAGTGACTGAACTCTGAGCTACATGTATTTTGTAGACTCAGCTGAGGATACTTGTGCTGTGTTGAGAAACAAACTGGTTTGGAACCTGCAAACCACAGGTATGCAGAATTCCAGCATACCTGTGTCTCTATGAATATATGACAAATATTCAGATTTTACTCAAATTTCCCATCCAGATGAGAAATCTGCTATAATGAATCTTCATGTAACTGCCATTAAAAACATGGAGATTGAGATGAAAGGATGTAGTTTCTACATTTATTATGGATAGTTTCTATTATTATGTCCTCAAGTTCATTGATCTTTTCTTCTGTATTATCTAATATGCTGTTAATCTCACCTAGTAATATTTTCATTTCAGTTATTATATTTTTCATCTCTACATGTTCTATTTGGTTTTTTTGTATATCTCTCATTTTTCTATTCATTACCTTCATGTTTTTCTTTAAATCCTTGAGCATATGTACCAGACAGCTGTTTTATAATAGTTGTTTTAACATCCTTGTCTTCTAACTCCATTATCTCTGTAATTTCTGCATCTGTTTCTGTTGATTTGATATTCTTCTGGTTTTGGGTCACATTTTCCTGCTTATTCGTATGTTTAATAATTTTTGATTAGACGATGGACATTGCAGATTTTAATCGTTGAGTTCTGGATTTTGTTTTATTCCTTTAATGAACATTGGACTTTGTTTTATCAGTTAATTTCATTATTTAGGGAACAGTTTCATCTCTTTTAGGCCTATTTGCTTTTCTAGGGTAGCTCTAGAGTAGCTATTATACCAGGGCTAGTTTAGTCCCACTAAAGGCATGTGATCCTTCTGGGATCTCTGCTGAATGCCTTATGTATTAAATGAGATCTTCTTACTCCAGCTAGTGGGAACTCAAAAGATTCCCAGCCCTGTGTTAGCTTTATGGATTTTTTAAAAACTCATAGTTTCCAATAATTGCTCTTTCCTTATAATTTGTTCTTTGTTCGATCTTGTGGCGTTTCACCCTATGTTTGTGTGCAAATTGGTATTCAGCCAGAGGCTCAATGGACCCTCTGTACAGGTTGCTAGAAATTTTTTGAGAGGTAGCTCATTCCTCTTTGGTGCTCTGCTTTGCAAATTCTACCACCCTGACCTCCCTGAACTTCCACCTCTGTTTCCTCAACTTAGAGTGATCTTTGGGCTATGTCTGGGTCCCCCTCCCTGCACTGTTGTCTGAAAATTGCCTCCAACAACACTGAGCTCCTGGAGTCAACACAATGGTAGGGCTTACCTTATTTGTTTCCTTTCTCTCAGGGATCATAATCCTACATTACCTGTTGTCCAATATCCAAAAACAGTTTTATATATTTTGTCCAGTTTTCTGTTTGTCTACAGTAGGAGGGTAATTCTAGACCCTACTGTTCCTTCATGGTTGGAAGCAGAAGTTCTATTTACATTATACTGAGTGTTTTTTGCAGTATAGAAGAGAAATGCAATTCATATCCAGTAAGATATGTTATTATTTTGAACTGCACACAAGCACAGTTGTTGGACATTCATTGAGAGTTAAATAAATAGATGATTAGTGTTGACACACGTCCCATTATGCAGAAGTTCTTGGTTGATTGTTACATAGGTTTTACAAGTATTTAGTAATATTTGGGGAAATTGGTTGAGTTTTTAAATATGGGCTAGGAATACATTATTATTTTTCCATTTAAAATAATGGGTTGTAGGCTTTTGCTATTCAGTGTTTATAACAGTTTAGATTCAGGTAAGGAGGCTGTATGTATTTTATTAACCACCCATATGGAAGCCTTCATTATCCATGGTCTGCCAGGACTCTCCCAGAAATTCCCTTTGAAGATGATTTCACAGGAAAAAAATTATAAACACATGAGCAAATACAGTACTAAAAGAGAAACAATTCATAGACCCAACAAGTACAGGAAATTCACACCCAAGAACAAATTAGCTGATTTAAAGTTAGCTAATGATGAAAACTTTCAAAGGTATTTTATAATATTAAGGAATTATTATTTAAAAATTCAGATGTGGTCATTGTATTTTAGCTATATTTATGAAAAATTCCTTTTGTATAGATATGTACTGAAATATTATGGATGAGATGATGTGACTGGGATTTTCTTCAAAATAATTTGATGGGAGGGACTTGATAACTGTTGAAGCAGTAATGAATATTTGAGGATTCATTGTATAATTTTTCTGAACTTTTATATATTTGAAATTTTCTATAATAAAAAGTTAAAAAAATAAAATTAAAATGTTCAAAGATATAAAGGAAGGAATGAAATCCATAAAGCAAGAATAGGGGATTATGAAAAATAAACAGATAAATTTGAAAATTCTAAAATGTGCAGAAATTCTAAAAATGAAAATTACAGTCACTGAAATAAAACCAAAATTGAACGTTGTAACAGATGTTCAAAGTTAAGCATTTGAAAAATGCAGGTAAACAAAGAGAAACAAAAATTGCTCATAATAAGTACTCAGCACTCACTTAACATTTAAATATTTTTAATTGCAAAAGTAAAATGTATCATTGCTAGCAGATATTCTTTGTAGCCATATTTCCCTGTATACATATACAGCTTATTTTTTAAAATAAAAATAGGTCAATACTGAATATATTCTACTTTAATCCACTTTTTAGTTGATGGTATATTTGGAATATCATTCCACATCTTTAGTTATCATTCATTTGAAATGTTTTAAAATTTCCCTCGTGATTTCTTTTCTGACTTGTGGATTATTTAGAAGTGTGTTATGAATTTCCAAATATTTGGGGGTTTCCTAGATATCTTATTGTTATTGATTTCTAATTTAATTCCACTGAACTCAGAGAACATACTCTATATGACTTCAGTCCTTTAAAATTTACTGAGACTTATTTTATGGCCTGGCATATGATCTATTTTGGTGTACAAAATATGCACCTTGCACTTGTTAGGTATAGAGTTTTATAAATATCAACTAGGTCAATTAGGTCAAGATGGTTACTGTGATCATCTACATCTTTAATGATTTTTTTTTCTTGTTGTATATATTACTAAGAGAGGACTATGAAAATCTCCAATTATGTTTATGGAATTGTCTGTTTCTCCCTTTAATTCTGTTAGTTTTTGCTTAATATATATTAAAGCTCTGTTATTAGGTGTATACACATTTATAATTGTTTTGTCTTTCTGGTGAATTGGCCCCTTTCTTCATGAAATATTATTTCTCACTGTTAATACTGTTTGTCTTGAAGTCAGCTTTAGCCCAGCTTTCTGTTTTCTGTTTATATGACATATACTCACCTATCCATTTACTTTCAAACTATCTTTATATTTAAAGCACATTTCTTGTAAAAAAAAATATGGTTTAATCTTTTTTTTAAACCATTCTGATAAGTTTTGCCTTTTAATTAGAAACTGTAGTTCATTAACATTTAATGTAGGCTGGTTCTGGTTCCAGATAAGATGCTGTAAGTAAACTCTATCTCTTTTTCTGAATATAACCAAGAGCCTGGAAATATTGTATGGAACAGTTATTTGAGGACCTTTAAATGTAAAAAGGAACAGGCAATAGGAGAAAGAAACCAGAACCCAAAGTATTAATTCATCCAGCAGTGAGTTTCATGGTTTTTTTCCTTCCATATAACCTGGCCTGGTTTCAAACAGTATGATTCCTGGAACTATGCACTGGATGTGGACAGAAAGTGGGCCCACAATCTCATAACATAATGTTATAATCTAAATGATACAATCCAAAATTACCCAATATATGAAAACCAGGAAAATCTCAACAACTTGGAAGGAAAAAGACAATAGATACCAACCACAAAATGATCTAGATGTTGGGATTATCAAATGAAGACTTTATTCAGTTATTTTTTTGATTGAAGTATAGTTGATTTACAATGTTGTGTTAATTTCTGCTGTACAGCAAAGTGATTCAGTTAAACGTATATATATATCTATATATATATATATTCTTTTTTATATTCTTTTCCATTATGGGTTATCATAGGATTTTTTTTTTTAAGCTTTTTTTTTTTTTTGCGGTACACGGGCCTCTCACTGTTGTGGCCTCTCCCGTTGCAGACCAGAGCCTCCGGACGTGCAGGCTCAGCGGCCATGGCTCACGGGCCTAGCTGCTCCGCGGCATGTGGGATCTTCCCAGACCGGGGCACGAACCCATGTCCCCTGCATCGGCAGGTGGACTCTCAACCACTGTGCCACCAGGGAAGCCCTATCATAGGATACTGAATATAGTTCTCTGTGCTATATAGTAGGACCTAGTTGTTTATCCATTCTATGTATAGTAGCTTACATCGGCTAACCCCAACCTCCTATTCCATCTCTCCCCCAACCTTCTCCCCCTTGACAACCACAAGTCTGTTCTCTATGTCCATGAGTCTGTTTCTGTTTTGTAGATAGGTTCATTTGTGTCATTCAAATGAAGACTTTAAAGCAGCTATTTTAAGTGTGAACACTCCCAATATGAATGGGAAAGTAGAGCATCTCAGCAGAGAAATAGAAGCTATAAAAAAGAACTGAAGGGAAATTTTATAATTGTAAAACACAGTAACCAAAGTAAAAAATTCCTCTGATGGGCTCAATAACAGAATGGATATGACAGAGGAAAGTGTCAGTGAATTTGAAGATAGATCAGTAGAAATTATCTAATATGAACACAGAGAGAAAAGAGATTGAAACAAAGAAACAGAACAGAGCCTTAGGGACTGTGGGGTAATATTTAAACATCTAGAGTCATTAGAATCTCAGAAGGAGAGAAGAGTGTGATGCAGAAAAGTTTTTAAATAAATAATGGTTGAAAACTTCTCAAAATGGCAGAAGACTTAAATTTACAGATGCAGGAAAGTTAGCAAACCTCAAACAAGATAAAGGAAAAGAAATCCATGCCTAAATGCACAAACTGCTGAAAACCAAAGACAAAAAGCCTTAAAAGCAGCTAAAGAAAAATAACACATTATATATAGGTAAAAAATGATTTCTGTGTGTTTTTCATTATAAATCATAGATGCCTAAAGGCAGTGAAACAACATTTTTAAAGCTCTGAAATAAAATAATTCTGTATCTAGACAAAATATTCTTCAGGAATGAAGGTGAAATAAAAACATCCTGACATGTGAGAAAACTAAGAGACTTTGTTGCCAGTATTCCTGCTATAAAAGAAATGCTAAAGGAATTTTTTTAGATAGAAGGGAAGTGATAGCACAGCAAAACATGGAACTTCAGGGATGAAGGAAGAGCCACAGAAATGGTAAATATTGGGGTAAATATAATACCATGTTTCTCCTCTTAAGACCTTAAAAATATGTCTAACAGTTATAAGCCAAAATTACATTTCCTATAATACACATGATAATCACAGTATAAAGAGGGGAGTACATATGGTGTTAAGGTTTCTACATTGTACTTAAAGCTGTAAAATATTGATTCTAGTAAACAGATAATTTAATTACGTATATTGTAACCTTAGAGCAACTGTTTTAAAAGCTATGTAATAAGATACAGTAAAAAAAACCCAACACATGAATTAAAATGGAATACTAAGAAAATATTCAAAAAGAAGGCAGGAAAGGGGAAATAGAAGAATAAAAATAGAAGCATCGAACATAAAACAATATAATGTAGATCTAAAGTTCAACATATCTCTAATTACATTAATTGTTAAATGGTCTAAACATACCAATTAAAAGATGAAGTGTGTCAGACTGAAGTAAAAAAAAAAACACGACTCAGCTATATGCTGTGTATGAGTGACTCACTTTAAGTAGGTGAAGAGTAAAAGAATGGGAGAAGTTATGTAAACACTGATCAAAAGACAACTGGGGGCTTCCCTGGTGGCGCAGTGGTTGGGGGTCCATCTACCGATGCAGGGGACACGGGTTCGTGCCCCGGTCCGGGAGCATCCCACATGCCGCGGAGCGGCTGGGCCCGTGAGCCATGGCCGCTGGGACTGCGCGTCCGGAGCCTGCTTTCCGTGCCCCGGTCCGGGAGCATCCCATGTGCCGTGGGGCGGCTGGGCCCGTGGGCCATGGCCGCTGGGCCTGCACGTCCGGAGCCTGTGCTCCACAGCGGGAGAGGCCACAGCAGTGAGAGAGGCCCGTGTACCAAAAAAAAAAAAAGACAGCTGGGTTGGCTATAGAAATATTAGGTGAAGTAGACTTTCGAGCAAGGTACATTACCAAGGAGAGACATATCACATAATCAAAAAAGCGTCATTTCACGGTTATTATTTTCTCCATGGTAAATGTATATGAACCTGACAACAAATCTTTAAAATATATGAAGTAAGAACTAACAGAACTGAAAGGAGAAGTAGACAGTTCCACAATTATAGGTGGAGACTGCAATGCTTCTCAGTAATGGGAAGAACCAGTGGACAGAAAATCAGCAAGGTTATGAAAGAATTGAACAGTATATCAACCACTGGGTCTAACTGATGTTTATAGAATTCTCCACCCAACAACAGTGGAATGCACATTCTTTTCAAGTGCACATGGAACATACACTAAGTTGACCATATCCTGGATCATAAAACAAATCTTAAAAAGAGACATAACAAAGTACAGTCTTTGACAATAATAAAATTATATTTGAAATCAGTTACATAAGGATATCCGGAAAATCCCCAATACTTAGAAATCACACAACACACTTTATTTTTTTTTAATTTATTATTTATTTTTGAATGCATTGGGTCTTTGTTGCTGTGCACGGGCTTTCTCTAGTTGCAGCGAGCAGGGGCTATTCTTGGTTGCGGTGCGTGGGCTTCTCATTGTGGTGGCTTCTCGTTGTGGAGCATGGGCCCTAGGCGCGCAGGCTTCAGTAGTTGTGGCGCACAGGCTTAGTTGCTCTGCAGTATGTGGGATCTTCCCAGACCAGGGCTCGAACCTGTGTCCTCTGCATTGGCAGGCAGATTCTTAACCACTGCGCCACCAGGGAAGTCCACACAACACACTTTAAATGTATGGGTCAAAAAAGAAGTCTCAAGGGAAATTAGAAAATATTTTGAGTGGAATGAAATGAAAATCAATATACCAAAATTTATACCATGCAGCAAAAGTAGTGTTTACAGGAAAATTTAAAGCATTAAGTGCTTATATTAGAGAATAAGAAAGGTCTCAAATCAACAATGTAAACTTTCACCTTAATAAACTAAAAAAAAAAAAAAAAAGAAAAAAAGAAGAAAAGAGAAAACAATCCCAAACAAAGCAAAGAAAGAAATAATAAAGTGAAGAAATCAGTAAAATTGAAAACAACAAAACAGTGGAGAAAATGGATCAAACTAAAAGCTGGTTCTTTGAAAAGATTAATAAATTGAAACACTCAGCTCCACAAAGAAAAAAAAAAAAGGGAAGAAAACACAAGTTACATGTCAGGAAAACAGATATTATTATAGACCCCATAGACATTAGGAGGATAATAAGGAAACACTATAAACAGCTCTAAGTGTGTTCAGTAACTTAGAGGAAATGAACCAATTCCTTGAAAGCCACCAATCACCAAAACTCACCTAGGAAGAAATATCAATAACTTTTGATTTAGCAGTTGACTTGGTTGTGTTCTGTCTGCAAAGTCTGTCTCCTGGTCAGCAGCTCAAATTCCAGTTTCGTTCTTTTATCTTTAGCTGAGCTGCTATCATTCTCCCCCACATATGCTGATTCATGAAACAGATGGTGATTTGGGCAGTTTTTTTTTTTTTTTTTTACAAAGAATTTGGGGGTTCCTCTCTATAACTCTCTCCTTTCTGCGATTCTTCCTTCACCTCTAGTACCGGTAGTTGGCCTCTGGTTCTTCAGGCCAGAAAGACCAAGGTTTTCTATAACTACCTGCGCCACATAGCACAGCATTGACCATGGCCTTCCCTCAGGCTAAAGCCATAACAAAAATGGGAAATTTACTCTGTGCTTCATCCCATCTTCCAAGTGTCACCTCTCCTCCAGAATTTTCCTGCTTTTGCTCACAGTAAAGAGCCTTAGTGTATTTTGTCCCAAGTTTATAGTTATCTGAGGGAGGGTTAGTATGATAGAAGCTTACTCAGCCTAAATGAAAGCAGAACTCCTTCCCATGTCATTTAATATTCTATGACATTCTTTTACTTATAAAAATAAATATATTCACATGATTCAAAATTCAGAGGTATACAAGAGTATACAGTGAAGCCTCTCCCTTCTAACATGCCCCTGTTCAGTCCTTTTTCCTACAGGCATTTCCTTGTATATGCCTTCAGGGATGATGTATGCTTAATGAAACAAATATGTATAGGTATTCTTGTTCTCCTTTTTACAGAAATGGTAGCATGCCATACACACTCTTCTGCACATAAGTTTTCTCTAGTTACAAATATATAATGTAGATCATTCTATTTTAATATATATAGAACTTTCTCATTTTTAACAGATGCATAGTATTCTATTATTTTGGTATATTATTTATTTCTACGTGGTTGTATTTTATCATTATATAGTAAAGATTGTATGAATCATACTTTAGTTAACAAATTCTCTGTTATTTAGGTTGTTTTTAGTTTTCTACCACTGAAAATTATACAATATGCTTATAGCTTCTTTATTTTCACATCCATGATTATTTTCCTAGAATAATTTCCTACAAGTAGAATGTGGGGTCAAAGCATGTGCATGTTTTAAGGCTTTTGAAACTCATTGCCAAAATGACCACCAGAAAAGTTGCATCAATTTAAATTTCCACCAGCAATATTTGAGTGCCTATTTTCTAATATGTTTACCAATATAGGATATTGTTTTTGTTCCATCTTGTTAAATTTTTAGGCAAAATTGGCATGTTATTACTTTAAAATATATTTCTCCTATTAGTGAGGTTAACCATATTCTTATGTTTATTGAAAATTTATAATTTTTAAATAACTTTCCTGTTCTTAATATATCTTTTCCCCATTTTTATATTGGGTTACTACTAACTCTTAAAAAATTACTAGTAATGTACCT
Organism: Physeter macrocephalus; assembly: GCF_002837175.3. Classification (NCBI taxonomy): domain Eukaryota; kingdom Metazoa; phylum Chordata; class Mammalia; order Artiodactyla; family Physeteridae; genus Physeter; species Physeter macrocephalus. Next base: position 79,674,056 of record NC_041215.1, read on the forward strand.
TTGTCTATTTGCCTCCAAATAATTCCAGAAAAATAACTTTTATTTAGAAGATTATTGGGTGGCAGATAAATGCTAAAAGGGTCTTTCCACTAATAAAAATCTGTGACTGATTTATCTTCCTTCACTTGAAGGATAAAATGGTTCTATAAATCAATCAGAAAGCAACTACTCAGAGATAGATAAGTCAGTGATTGATACTTGGTTCTCAGGTATTCATTAAACAAATTAATTATATGTATAGCAGAAAAAAGTTTGTGACAGAATGTTTTTAGAATGCCTTAACATCATTGTTTTCAAAGTATTTAATATCTTATATTTTAATTTCTAGAAGAATGTCATCATTTGAAAAGTTTCCTATAAAGTTTCTTAATATTAGTTTGCCATTTTATAAGTAGGTTATTTAAACTATCTTTTTTCATATAGATACATATGTAGAAAATGCTAAAATATGTTATTCTAAGGATTTTGACTTTAGGCTTACTGTTATTGTAAAAGTAGACAGAGTACTGGTTGCAGCAATACCTACTCCTATTTATTAAAAAAGTGTATCAAAGGCTAGACACTGTGCTAAGTGATTACATTATTTTCTTTAAGCACCCATGTGAAGTAGGTATTATCTTCATTTTACAAATGAGGAAGTTGTGTTTGTGCTCTTCATTTATCTCCTGTATGAAATTGAAAATAAATAGACTCTGATTTGTCCTTATATTTCTCTCAGCACCTAGTTCAGTGTCTTGCACTAGTGTGTGTGTGCTTAATAAGTTTCTTTTTTTGGTTAAATTAACAAAGGATTATTAGTTGAATTGAATTAAATTGTAATTTGCAGATAGTTTAACAAAGATCATTGTTGTATCCTTTTTTTCTGGCAATAAACCTAAAGGCTTAGGACATAAAATTAGCAGGTATTCTTAAAAAATGAAGAATAACAACACATAATTAAGGCGGAGAGGAAAATGTCAAGAATCATAAGGTTTAGGGTGATCGGACAAAAGGAAGAAAAAATAGGTAGAAATAATTATAAATTAATTAGCCACTGTATCATAATAATTAATTCTGTTATATTTAACTACAAAATAACTGAATTATAGATTTGAAATGCATCAAATATTATAGTAATAGATGCATCTGACATGAAACTTATTTTTCCCCTAAGTATGAAGTATAGTTCATCTAACTTTCTGTGCTTTGCCAAAAGAATAAATGTCTTTCCAGTACTTTTATAGAAAATTGTCTACTAGTACATTATGGCTAATTCTTCCTATGAGTTTTCTAGATGGAAGAGCCTACCTCTCTTCTTTACAACTATTCCTACCTGATAGCTATTAACTGTGATGCATGTATATCCAAATTGTATCTATATTCACTCTTGTATTTTAAATAACTAGTTTAAATTGCAGTGAAATTGTACCCTATGTTTTGCATTCATTGTAGTGAACCCTGCCACTGCAGTCTCAGTACTTATTCAGTGCTTGCAAGTGGATTACTTATAGCTATCCTACTCAAGTGATCATGTAAATCCTTCTTACATTTTGAGAATTGTAGGTTTTGACTACAGAAAACATTTTCATAATACCTGTGTTACTGCAGTGTTATGGTTCTGACACTGTTTTCGTTAAAACTTGCCATTTACATGAATTTATATTTGAATCATTCTAAAATCTCACTAGGTGCAGAAGCTATGTGTGTGATAGGTGTGGATGGCTTTTGCTTTATTGTTTAGTTTTAATATTAAGGGTTGTTTTCAGGTGTATCCTTTTTTTTTCTTCCTGCATTTTTCCAAAACTAACAGAAAGATATTGCTCCTGTAACAAGTTATCTATACATTATTTTTCTTGAATTTGAAGTCATAGCTATATTATGGAGAAAGTGAAAATTTGCTATTAACATAAAACAGTTGGAAGTTTGCGTGATTAACTGAGGGTGGAACATTAGACTGTTTTATATGGAAATCAATTTTATTTTAATTTGAAATGTCACAAAAATCACAATTTGGGTGCAGACTTGATGTAAGCTTTTTTTCTTTTAATTATTCTCATATATCATGGGGATGGGGGAAATTCTTGCTCTTCATGCTTTCTTTGTCTTTGTGAGTTATTTCATTTTTTATTCCTTTGCTGTCATTGTAGTAGGGTTTGGGGAGAGGAAAAACATACCTGTGGTCAACCAACTATGTTAAATGAAAGTTATTTGTTTCTTTAGAACTAATTTTAATGAAGTAATTAAACATTTCCATACAAAGTATCTGAAAATATCTTATCCGCTGACAGGAACTATATGTTTTGTGTTATTTTTTTAAACTGTACTTGTTACAGTATGGGTCTACCACATTCATTACTGTTATTCAGAAATTGATACTACTTGAGAGTAAAAAGAGACTGATGTAGTTAATAAATGGGAGGCTTAAAATTGGAGTGGTTAAAAGCACAAAGCTGGACATTTGCCTCTGGTTAACAAGGAGTAGCTAGTACTAGACTAACCTCTCCCCAAGAATAACTAAAAGCTGGGAAAATAAAACCCACTGTTTGAAGGCATGGTGAACACCCAAAACAGTTAGGACATGAGGGGCCTAGATCCAGGAGATTGGGAAAAGACTATGTGCACTCTGAGAAGAGTCTGACCTTCTATGTCACAATTTTCCTTAAAGCAGTTGCTGACTTCTAAGCGGCGCATATGTAGGATGAGACTCTGTAGGATGAGTAGTTACCAAGAGCTTAAAAAGTTTGGAGATTTTGGCAGTCTCACAAGGCCTTAGGGACAAAAATTGGATTTGATGAACAACCAAGAAGAAGGGGCCTGGGAAATACCCCAGGCTTTCAGTTGAAACCCCAGAAAGGCTACACTTTAGGAATAAGAACAAACAGAATAGACCAGTCTCAGCTGGATCAATAGGTAATCTACCTATATTCCATCTGTTTGCCAGAAGAAAATTAACTCTGTGGAGGAAAATATCATGCAGTGCCTCTACAGATTTTAATCTATAGTGTCAATAAAAAATTATCAGACATGCCAAGAAATAGGACCAAATGATTGAAAATCAAGAGAAAGCAGACAGTAGAAACTGACCCACTGGTTATCCCCAAATTAGTTTTATCAGATATAGACTTTAAAATTAGTATGTTTTATATGTTCAAGAAAATTAGACAAAAAGATGGAGAATTTCATCAGAGAACTGAAATCTATAAAAGAGAACCAAATGGAAATAATAGAACTGTAAATTTATAATAACTGAAATTAAGAATTCAATAGATTAGTTTGACAACAGATTAGACATAGCAGAAGAAAAAAATTAGTGAACTGGAAAATCAGTAGAAAGTTCCCAGATTGAAACAGAGATAAGAGTTTGGAAAATATAGACAAGAGTGTGAGAGCCATATAGGACTCATTGAAAAGGTCTCATATATATGTAGTTGGAGTCCCAGCAGGAAAGGAGAGAGAGAATATGGAGGGGCAAAAGCAAGCTTTGAAGAGATACTGGCCAAGAATTTTTCCAAACTAATAAAAGTCATCAAGCCAGAGCTTCAAGAAGCTCTGCAAATCCCAAGAATAAATGAAACCACACCTGGGCACATCGTAGTGAGATTGCTGAAGGGGGAAAATAAAAAGAAAATCTTAAATGCAGTCAGAGAGAAAATATATATTATCTTCAAAGGAACAACTATAAGACTGACAGATAACTTTTCAAAAGAAGGGAAAGAATCTGGAAGACTATAAAATGACATCTGTAAAGTGATGGAGAAAGATACTGACTACCAATTTAGAATTCTATACCCACTGAAAATATCCTCCAAAAATAAAGTTGAAATAAAATTGAGAAAATTTGTCACTAGCCAATTGGCATTAAAAGGAATACTAAGGGTCATTCTTCAGGCAGGAAAAATGATCTGTGATAGAGGCAAAGTAAGCAGGAGTGAATGAAGAGCAACAGAAACAGTAAATACATGTGTGAAACTAAATGAATATTGTCTGTTTAAAATAATAATAATTTTATAACCAATGGCCATAGCTGCAGTGCTCAAATTCTGTTGTGCATTGAATTCATGTAGTACCAAGGCTGCGCTTCCCCAGACTGCTCCTGGCCAATGACTGGAAGCAGCAGGGAGACTAAGGCAGGCCCATTCCTGGGGTCATTGGACTCCTCTGATGGCCGACTCTGGGTCAAAGACTCCCTGAGGGCCTTGCAAAGCTTTCCTTAGGTGGCATGGCAGTCTAGGTCACTTTCACCCAACCTTTCTTCCCTCTCTAGTAAAGCCAGGTTTGGACTTCTGTCACAGTCCAGCTTCCTCTCCATTTTCTCTCTTAGGCATTTTCCCTCATAAAATCCTTGTACATTTAATCTCATGTTGTTGCACCTGCTTCTCAGAAGACCCAGATGAACACAGCAGAATTAATGTATGAGAATAGCACTAAAAACAGGAGGCAGTAATTGGAGTTAAAGTGTTACAAGGTCCTTGCGTTAACTAAGTGGTGAAGAACTAATTTAAGGCAGACTGTAGTAAGTCAAGAGAAACTAATAAAATAATAAAAGAATATATAAGTAATAACCTAACAGGGGAGAAATAGAATAATAAATACTTGTTAAATTCAAAAGAGGGCAAGAAAGGATAAAAAGGAAAAAAGAATAGCTGGCATAAATAGAAAAGTAATAATAAAATGGTTGATTCTGTCCCATGTGGAATTGCTCTTATATGGTTTCTAGCATTGATGTCATGCTTTTAGAATGGCCATTTCACTGTACCAGAAATGGTTATTTACATCTTATATTTATAGTTTTATTTTTTAAATTCCTCTACTTTTTTTTAGCAAATTGTATTTTATTTTTTATTTATATTTATTTATTTATTTATTTATTTATTTATTTTTGGCTGTGTTGGGTCTTTGTTTCTATGTGATGGCTTTCTCTAGTTGTGGTGAGTGGGGGCCACTCTTCATCGCGGTGCGCGGGCCTCTCACTGTCGCGGCCTCTCTTGTTGCGGAGCACAAGCTCCAGACGCGCAGGCTCAGTAGTGTGGCTCACAGGCCTAGTTGCTCTGTGGCATGTGGGACCCTCCCAGACCAGGGCTCGAACCTGTGTCCCCTGCATTGGCAGGCAGATTCTCAACCACTGTGCCACCAGGGAAGCCCTATAGTTTTATTTTTTAAATTTATAATTCTTCTGGAATTATTCTAAAATAAAACATGAATTCGGATTACAGGTTTTTCTTCTCACTTCTCAAATGATTACCCAGTGATCTCAACACCACATTTTAAATGAATTATCTTTTCTGTTGATTTGAAATACCAACCAACTTTATCAAGTATTAAATTCCTAAGTAAACCCAAGTGTAAATTAGATTACTGTATTTGTCCAGTTTCATTTAGCACAGTGTAAGTATACATAATAAGTGCTCCTCAATACTTGCTTTATTAGCCAAAGGACAATATGAATGAATTTACAGGTTTTTTTTTTAATGTGGTAGGACAAATACCTCCTCATTATTCTGCTTTTTCAGAATTTTCCTGACAATCCTTGACTGTTCATTTTTCAAGGTTAATTTTACAGTCATTTTTGCAGCTCCCCAAAGAATCTTTTTGAGGTTTGATTGGATTTAAATTAAAACTATAGATTATTTTAGTGGAGAATTCACATCTAATAATATTGCCTTCTTAGTCAAGAACAAGATGTGTTTGTCCGTTTATTGAATTTTTCTTTTCTGTTCTAAGTAGACTTTTATAATTTTGTTTGTCTAGGTTTTCCATATTGACATTTTTTGTTGTTGTTACAGAAATCTTTTATAAACACTTGCTCTGTGCTAGGCATGGGGCCACATAGTGGCAGACATGGTACAGTCTATGACCTTCTGGAACATAGTAACTGGTGGAGGGGAGGACACAAATAGTATTGTTCACAATTTGGTTGTTTCCCTTTTACCACTGTAAATCATGTGAACATCTTATTTATTAAGTTTGTCTGCATTTCAAAATTACTTCTTTAGAATAGATTCTATAAGTGAAGTTGGACCTACAAAATTTGCAGTCTCAACCTAAATGAGAAAACAGTGTCTCTAGTTCTCTTCTATAGAGCCTAAACAAATTGTTTCTTAATAAGAACTTCTTTTCAAAATTTCAGATTGTTTTAATTACTTTTTTGTATGTTGATCTTGTATTCTGTGACTTTGCTAAATGAATTTACTGGTTCTAGGAGGTTTGTTTTGGGGGTTTTTTTTTTGGATAGACTCCTTGGGATTTTTATGTATAGACTATCATGCCATCTGCAAATAGGGACAGTTTAGTTCTTCCTTTCCAATCTGTATGCTTTTTATTTCCTTTCCTTGCCTTATTGTGCTGGCTAGGACTTCAAGTGTTATACTGAATAAGAATGGTGAGAGCAGACATCCTTGCCTTGTTCCCAGTCTTAGGGGGAAAGCATTTAGTCATTTACCATTAAGTATAATATTAGCTGTAGCTTTTTGTAGATGTACTTTGTCAACTTTATCAAGTTAAGGTAGTTTTCCACTATTCCTTGTTTGCTGAGAGTTTTTATCATGAATAGATACTGAGGTTTGTCAGATGCATTTTCTGTGTCAGTTGATATGATTCTCTTTTTTCTTTAGCCTGTTGATATGATAGATTACATTGATTTTCTAATATTGAACAAGCCTTGTATCCTGGGAATAAACCCAGCTTGGTCATGGTATATAATTCTTTTTATATATTGTTGGGTTCTATTTGCTAATATTTTGTTGAGGGTTTTTGTATCTGTATTCATGAGAGATATTGGTCTGTGTTGGTTTGTTTGTACTGTCTTTGGTTTTGGTATAAGGGTAATATTTGCCTCATTAAATGAGTCAGGATGTGTTCCCTCCTTTTTTTATTTTCTGGAAGAGATTGTGTAGATTTGGAGTTAATTCTTCCTCAAATGTTTGATAGAATTCTCCAGTGAAACATCTGGGCCTGGAGATTTCTGGAAATTTTAAAGTCAATTTCTTTAAGAGATATAGGGCTAGTCAAATTATTTCAAATTGAGTGAGTTTTGGTAATATGTGCTTTTCAAATAATTGGTCCATTTCTTCTAAGTTGTTAATTTATGGGTATAGAGTTGTTCATAGTATTCCTTTATCATGCTTTTAATGTCTGCAGGGTCTGTCATGATACCCCTGTTTCATTTCTGATATTGGTAATTTTGTAATTTGTGTTTTCTCTTTTTCTGTCAGTCTAGCTAGAGGTTTGTCAATTATATTGATCTTTTCAAAGAACCACTTTTTGTTTCATTGACTTTTCTGTTTTCTGCTTTCAATTTCATTGATTTCTGCTTTTATCTGTATTATTTCTTCCTTCTGCTTTCCTTGAGCTTATTTTGCTCTTCTTTTTCTAGTTTGTTAAGGTGGAAGCTTAGATTACTGATTTCCACTTGACTTTTAAGTTTTTTTCTGGCTATTTAATATTTTTTTACTGGTAATGTGAATGGAATATTTTTCTATTATGTTTGTTAATTGGTTGGTTTTGATCTATAAGAAAGCTGTTGAGTGTTTTTACTTATTTAATTGGACACCTCATTGATAGTCTATTTTATTCGTAGTTTTAAAATCTATTCTCTTCGGTTTTTCAGGTAAGTAATTATATGTTAGTGATCCTATTTTAATTTTCTTGTAGAATTATACTTTGGGGAATATAAACTTTGTACAAACATGAAAAATTAGGAGGTCATATAAGAAAATTGGGGAGATGTAGGTACTTTAAAAAAATGACCTCATTTTAGGGCTTCCCTGGTGGGACAGTGGTTGCACGTCCGCCTGCCGATGCAGGGGAACCGGGTTCGCGCCCCGGTCTGGGAGGATCCCACATGCCGCGGAGCGGCTGGGCCCGTGAGCCATGACCGCTGAGCCTGTGCGTCCGGAGCCTGTGCTCCGCAACGGGAGAGGCCGCAACAGAGGGAGGCCCGCATACCACAAAAAAAAAAAAAAAAAAAATGACCTCATTTTAGTCATATATCAGCTGGTTAATGAAGCAAAGATTGCAGCAAGTTGTGATGGATGGTAGGAGCGATGTCCATTTTATCTGAATTTTCAGTCTGATGCCCCAAAGTTACAAGGGTTGCATAAGGAAGCAAAGGTAGTCTTAAACATAAAGATAATCACTGATGAACCATCTATTTATAAAATTAGTCCTCATTCAAACATCTTTCCCAGCTTAACACTATCCTTCCTCTTCTTTGCGTCAATATTTTTGTTGATGTCTCTTAATGATTATTAACACAATACAAATAAAATGCAAACTGAAAGTCTTACAAAAGATGCAAGATTTCCAGAAGCCCATGAAATTAACATTAGATAACTGATTAGGTCACATACAAAGCCATTGGCAAATTAAAAATGGACAGAGAGTTAGACCTATTGACAACTGAGAAAAACTGAGAGCAGTAACACAACAAAGTGCTTCAGAAGAAAATGATTTGAATATTAAATAATTAAGAATAGATAACTAATAATAACCTGCTGTATAGCACAGGGATCTCAACTCAATACTCTGTAATGGCTTACATGGGAAAAGAATCTTAAAAAAAAAAAAAAGTGGGTATTTGTATAACTGATTCACTTTGCTGTATACCTGAAACGAATACAACATTGTAAATCAACTATACTCCAAAAAAATTTTTAAAAAGGAAAAAAAATAAAATTATTATACAGTAAAAAAAAAAAAACAAGAGAGGGACTTGAGAAACTTGATGAAGTCGTCATATATTTTTGCAATCATTATCTGTATGATCATTTTGCAATAGTCAAAGTCGAATTCTCTTACCATTTTGTTGTAAAAATTACACTTGTTTCATTCTTTGTTCTAAGAATTAGCATATTAAAATTTTAACCTAAGTTTTGTTAACTATAAGCTTATATAAACTTATTTTTGTATTTTAATTTCATTTTAAAGACCCAGTCAGTCCTTTTCCTCCACTACTTACCATGAAGTTTTGATTCTTATTTTAAATATGTTGCTTTAAGTGGCTATTTTCTGGTACCAATTTTCTTCTGATAATGAGAATTTCTTGCATTTATTCAAAGAAAATGTTTCAGACCTGTTCTGAAACTCTTCAGGAGAAATCTTTTTAAAAAAAAATTATTTATTTATTTATTTATTTATTTAGGCTGCAGCAGGTCTTAGTTGTGGCATGCGGGATCTTTTGTTTTTAGTTGCGGCATGTGGACTCCTAGTTGTGGCATGCAGACTCTTAGTTGTGGCATGCATGTGGGATCTAGTTCCCCGACCAGGGATCGAAACTGGGCCCCCTACATTGGGAGCGTGGAGTCTTACCAGGGAAGTCCCAGGAGAAATCCTTTTTGAATTGTTAACTCTGGTTACCTCAATTGAAATTGGATCAGGGGACTTTCATTTCTTTATATTCACAGAGCTATATATCCATGTCTAAATCTATCAATATCTGTCTTTCTGTCTATCTGTGTCTATCTATCTATCCATTGCCTAGGACAGTGCCTGGCATTTAATAGGTGTTCAATAAATATTTGTTGAATGAATGAGAACTAAACAGAGAAAATCCCATTCTTGTCTTGAGAGAATTTGTAATCTAATGGCAGGTATGACCAATACAGACAAAAGATCAGGAATTTATAATCTGATGGCAGAGATAGGACCAAGATAAACAAAATATAGGACCAATACAGACAAAAGACAGATGGAGAGGAAAAGTTTATTTCAGTTAAGCTTAGTAGTAAGTTTTAATTTGAAGGAGTTCTAATGTGATTCAGGGAGAATTGAGTCATAAATTTTGGAGAAGAGATTGTTATCATGTGAGAAGAAGATATTTTGGCTACTTTTGGAGGACTGCATTGTGGAAGGGTAAGATTATTCATCTTGTCATGAGATAGATCCTAAATCACATCTTTGACTATGGATATATATAGAAAGAAACAGGGCTGTCTGAGGGCATGATTGGCTTTTAAAATTTTTTGGTGGAAATGCCTTCCAAATATGGGATTCTGAGGTTCTCTGTAACCATGGACATGTTGTGTTTGCTAAAGAGATAGATTTTCTTCTATTTTTCTAAAAAAAAACTCCTTAAAATATCAAACTTTACCTATGAAAGCAGAAAACAGAATATAATGCCATTTATTTTCATCACACATGATGGACATTTAAATTTTTAAAGTAGTCCAGTGGAACTATGTACATACAAATTCCGTTAGCCAATAATGTCTTTTGCCTCCTTCATTCCCACTCAGGTTACAATTCACACTTTCATACAAGAGTATTAATGTCAGACATAGAAATTATATTACAGGAAAAATAATTTGTTATTTTGTAAAGAACATCTTGTATAATATTGGAAACTAAGCACAATATTCTCTTTAATATTTGGTTCCCAGAATGGATAGACTCAGATAATAGTTATTGATTTCATTAGTTAATTGTTAACTACATACTTCTTAAAAAATTTTGGAAGGGCAGTGAGATTGAGTGTATTTTGCATTATTGATTTCTTCTTAGGAAATAACAGATTTAACCTGTTATAATGTTTTGAGATTTTGTATATTTTATATTAGAAAAAAATCTTCCTTGTGACAGTGCAGTGAGTCTAACAGTTATGATACAAGATTTGCTTATAGTCAATCTCACTTAATTTATACCTAGACCAGTGTCTCATATTATGTATTATCAATAGAGAAAGCAGTTCATAATTGCAGGATACCAACCTGCAAATGCATATGTATTTGATCGTCTTAAAATTCATTTCCCTAGGAAACATAACCTTTGAAACAATGATGGAAATTCTCCGAGATAAACCAAGTGGCATTAATATGGAGGGAGAATTCCTGACCACTGCAAGCATGGTTTCTATTTTACCTCAAGACTCCAACGTTCCTTGCATCCACTTTCTTACAGGGACTCCTGATCCTGAGAGGTAGGTAAAGTCACAAAATACTATAAACCAGGCAGGGGGTCAGGGGTAGGGTAGAGTCATTAGTTTGGTGATGATTTTGTCAGGCTAAATTTTTGTTGCACAAAAACCACAATAATTTTTGAATGCATTTTCTTTTTTAAAAAATAAATAATTAATTTTTGGCTGCGTTGGGTCTTCGTTGCTGCGCATGGGCTTTCTCTGGTTGCGGCGAGTGGGGGCTACTCTTCGTGGCAGTGCATGGGCTTCTCATTGCGGTGGCTTCTCTTGTTGTGGAACTCGGGCTCTAGGCTTCAGTAGTTGCAGCACATGGGCTCAGTAGTTACAGCTCGCGGGCTCTAGAACGCAGGCTCAGTAGTTGTGGCACACGGGATTAGTTGCTCCATGGCATGTGAGATCTTTCCGGACCAGGGCTCGAACACCTGTCCCCTGCATTGGCAGGTGGATTCTTAACCACTGCGCCACCAGGGAAGTCTCTTGAAGGCATTTTCTATTCAGATTTTAGTCTGCCATTTTCCTATGTGTATCATTGCCATAACTATTCTCATTCATATGGGATGAAAATGTTTATAGTTTCTGGTATGCAGTTATCCCTACTCCCTCTTTCCCTAACTATATTTAAAATTGTCAAGAATAAAAAGTAGATTGGTTTTCTAATGCAGATTTCAGTATTAAATATTAGATGATGAGTAAGAGTAAAAAGGTTAAATGATCTAGAAAGTACATACATGTAAAACAAAATATCAATAGTTCAAGTTATATCTTATTAAGTAGGATATATACAGACTACCTTGATTTAAATCATTGGTATCTCATAAAACTTAATGCACATTACATTTAGAAGTGATCTTATACTCACTATCTCTTAGTATTATAATCTTCCATATTATTAAAGATATCTTCCAGAAAATGGAATAAAACTTGTGAATCCCTTATTAATACTGCTGCTTATTTTCATCCCAAATCCTAATGCTCAATCTGTTACATTGAGGATTGTTCTTACCCTCCAACTGTGGAGTTTGCAGTAGAAAATGATGAGCTATAATTTTACTTGACACTGTTTATATGCCAGGCCCTTTGTTAGGTTCATGGAAATACAAGGCTAAATAAAGTATGATCCCTTGCCCCAAAAGGAGATCCCAGTGTACCAGGGAAGACAGGCATGGGTATAAGTAGTATGACAGGAACAAATTAGTATGTTATAAATTAGTAGAAATTAGAGGGAATCTTAGAAGATTTAGAATAATGCTGAGTATTTTTATATCCCCACATACCAAACTTAATACTTTTTCTTCTAGATCTGTTTTTAAACCTTTCATATTTGTACCAAATATTTCACAACTATTGGACACCAGTTCACCCACATTTGAAGATTCAGTTAAAAAGAAGCCACAGTTTAACATAAAGCCTGACAGAAGACACCCACTCTACCAAAAACATCAACAGGCCTTGGAAATACTAGATAATAAGGAGGTATGATTAGATTATATTCTCTGTTTTATCATTAAGAATAACTTAAAATATGATTCAATCCATATTTTGAACTTTGAAATTTCAGCTTTCTTTCCTTTATATAAAAATAGGTTTAAAAATAGTTTAGATGCTTAGACTATAATAGAGCTATATTATTCCTGAGCTTTGGTTAAAAAAATGGTTAAGAATGTATTGTGAATTTAGAGAAATTTAGTATATTAAACATAATAACAATAGCTAACATTTATTGAACACTTATTATACACCAAGCACCATGGTACTGTTACATGGGATATTTCATTTACTCTTCACAACCACTTTATCAGGTAGGTACTATTATTGTTTCCATTTTACTGATAAGAAATCTGAGACTTGGAGAGTTTAAGTAGCTTTCTTAGTGTATCTCACACCAAAAATTACAAAACCTCTCGAGGGGAATTAACCTGGTCTCTAAAATAATGTTCTTAATCATATACCCTCAGATTAATTTTAATTGAAAGTGACTTGGCACCCCATAGACTTAAAATAATAATTATTATAATGAGTTGAAGTTTTAAAAAAGCTAAATGCTTATTATTTTAAAATATAAGCATAATAAAAGATTAAACACATCACCCACAATCTCATCTCCAGAAATAAGTAGATATATATTTTGGGGGGACATATAGATTGATGGGTAGACAAATAATTTTATAATGTTCATACCTCTTCAGCCTTCCTGCCTTCTTCCGTCTCTGCCCCAGAGATTAAAAAAATAGATGAGAAGGAAATGGAAGGGCTATCTAAAGGCTTTTCTCAGAACTCTCAACTGATTCCTTGCAATGAAGGAAGAGATTGGTCATCTTATACCTTTTCTCACCTACTTCTACCAGCTTCGCTTCTGATTTTTATTGCCTATAATAACTTTTACTTTGTGAAGGTATATACATTTACATTCTTTCTGCATTAAATGAATTAGATGAATTTTCCTCCCCCGCAATTATTTACTTATTTCCTTTTTCTGTAGTATGTTTACATAGTTGCCATGCTTTTCTCTCCCCCACCCCCCCGGCCCACCCCCGTGCTTATGCTTAAAGCAGAGAGCTCTGTACAGATCCTCTATTTGCTATAGATTCTTGACACTACTGCTTTTTTCTGAGACCAGTTTGTTTTACTTCTGACCTACAGTGTAAACACCTTTTTGTAGCCTAGTGGCATGGAGTGAGAGGCAAGTGTTTTGTTCTAGGAGCCTATTAAGTGCACTGGCTAGGGCCCAGTGCACCGGGCCAGAAGTGTCATTCCCTCCATGGGCTTGGCCCATCCTCCAGACCCAGCACAGTGCTGTGAAAAATGATGAGCCCCTGGTTCTTCTTGCCTTTGCTCAAGTTCTTCAGTGATATGTTTCATGAATGTCTGCTCTGGAGGGGTTTTCCCTCCTTCCTGAGCAGCCTCTGCACTACTCCCATTGCTCATGAAAGTTCTCAAGAGTTGTTAGCTCCCTTTTCCCCTTAAATACTGCTTCTGGGAGGTGGGTTTTGTAGACTTATTACTAAATGCCCGTTAAACTAAATTAAATTGCTGATTGACATTTTTCTAAGTAATAATGAAATAAAATTTAAAAGCAGTTACTATTTGGGGCTCTATTTAATAGGTATTAAATGTTGATTGACAACATGAAGTAGTGGAAAGATAATGGGATTTGAGGGAAGAAGTGTCAAAGAGCTGGGTTCTAGTCCTGGCTCTGTAAAAAACTACTTTTGTGTTTTAAGGAGAGTCAGTCCTACTGGTAGTTTAGTTAACATTTCTTGATTACTAATGAGGTTGAAAATTTCATATGTTTATTGGCCTTTGTATTTCCTCTTAAATGACTTGCCTATTGTTTTCCTTAGTCTGTTTTTCAATTGATTCTTGGTTGTTTTTGTCTTTTGCCTCAAAGAGGCAAAAATATGTCAATAACTTTGTTGTGTAGCAAATTTTTAATCTCAGTTTGTTTAACTTTTTTGTCAGACAAAAGTTTAAAATTTAATCAGTTGCATTTGTTAGTCTTTTCCTTTAAGGCATCTTGATTTCATGCTTCAAAAGGGCTGCCTCACCTCAAAATAAATATAACTTCTGTATTTTCTTTCAAATACGTATATGCATATTTGAAAAAAAAATTTAGTTCTTTATCTGGAATTTATTTTTATGGGTGTTATGAAGTAGGGTTCTAACTTCGTTTTCCAAAGAGATGACCAATTATTCTAATACCATTTATCGATAAAATACATTTTTTGCACTGATACGAAGTGCAGTGTTTCTTCAGAAAAAATTGCATACAATTTCATACTGAAGTATAGGTCAAAGTTAAGAATCCTTGTTTTGTGGAGTTCTGCCCCATTATGGTTCAAATTTTAAAAATTACACTCACTTTCTAGTAACTCTCTTCTTATATACTTTTTCTGTCAGTACCTACCCTCTAACTGATGATGGTAATTCATTAATAACTTAAAAATTGCTCCTTTCTATAAGAATCATGACCTTTTTTCCCCCTTGTTGATACAAGGAGGAATCATAGAGAAAATGACTTTTCTTTTAGTTGCTCTTTCCCTTGAACGTCACTGTTCTATTTCCTTTGTTTTATCTGATAATGCTGGTTTTAAATGTAGAAGATCCAAATTCATAAAAATATTTCAGCCTCAGTTTTCAGCAACCTTCCCCATCCACAATTAATATCAAATTTTCAGTTGACCTGTTATTTGTTTTTTAAGTTTCTTGCTTATAGATTAATACTACATAATTGTTATTGTATTTTCTACTAAAAATAACTAATAGTTTGTGGTTAATAGATTAACTGAATCTAGAACAATGATTTTTCCCAAAGAATTTCATTCTTTCTTTATCTAAAGAATGAAGGGGAACCGAACCAGAAGTTGAAACCAGATGAACAAACCTTGTCTGTAGAGGTGGTTTGGAATTTTGTTAGACTCGTGTGTGTGCATGTGCGCTCATGCACACACGTGTGTCTGTGTATTTATTTATTTTTATTTTTTAATTGTTCAGGAAAAAGCCAAAACAATGTTGGACAACATGAGCAAACTGGAGAAGGAACTATTCAAAGAGATGGAATCAATCCTTCAAAACAAGCATCTTGATGTGGATAAAATTGTTAATCTTTTTCCTCAGTGTACAAAAGATGAAATTAGAATTTATAAGCCAAATATTAGTTCTTAGTGATCACATAAATGGTCAGCAATCTTCCTCAAAATTAGAATCTGTTACCTTGGTAAATAATATAAATTAAGTTTGAGCAGATCTGATTATTCTTTAATAGCATTCAGGTGATAGCTTGGCTATTAAAACTACATGTAGCATTGATGAAATATTGAGAAAGAAAATAACATTGGAATTGGACACATATATCATGGATAGCCAGGTATCACTTTAGGTACTGACTTGTATTTTTTTTTCTAGCCACAATACATTTTTAAAAGTCACAGTAATTAAATATCCAATTCTGCATAAAGCATGAAACATTAAAATAATGTATACATTTATTATAATTATATATTGTCCTCAAATAATTTTCTCAGTTACAACAAGAAAGCAGATTTTTCTTTAGTAATGGAAAATATTGTCTCAACTAATAAGTTTTTCGTGCTTTAGGCAAGTATTAGCCAGCTCTAGCAAAATTTGCTAGATTTACATGTTGTCTTATTCCAGTCTTTTAATTTTGCAAATGTTTTATTAAACTCAAACATGCTCTTTGTCAAGACTTAGCTGACCAGTGAGCTTTTAGCTCTAATTATCTAGCATTTTTTCACCCATACCCCTTAACAGACTTTTATGTTAATATTTTTAGAAGAGCTTTCCTGGGAGATTAGGAAATGGAATAAGCCAAGACCTTAGGAGATATTATTTTGGTGTCTCAAATCTCTCTCATCTTTTACTTCTGTTCATTCAGTGAAAACAGGAGCAGGAATGAGACAGTGGTGATGAAATAGAAATATTAGCATATTATGAACATTAAGAACGTTATAATGTATAATGTATTATGAACATTATATATGAATAATAATACCTGTCCAAAGATTATAAAACTCTGTTAAAGTTACACAGGGATTGCCAAGTAAGACTCAAAGTTGGAAATATAAACAAAAGAAAAATCCAACTCAAAATAACACTGTTTTTATTGGTTTCTAGAAATTTCCATTGTAGGTGTTTGATTGTACTATCATATTTATTGGTCACTATCACTGCAATTAGGATTATTACTAAAATAGTGGATCATTATATTTAAAGAGTCCTCAGAAATTATTTTTTAAATTCTCTCATAAAAACCATAATCTGCCTGATGGCTCTTGTCTAATGCAGGGCTGCCATTACAAAAGAAAACTGTATCAAATGCTCAGTTAATTCTGGTTTGCCTTACATATAATTCAGTGATAGGTTCTTCCTAAATCATGAAGCCCCTTGGGCAACCCCCAAACGCCCCCCCACTTTTTAATATGTGAGGAAACTAAGGGTAAGCAGTTCATTGATTTATTTAGGCACAGAAACGTGCCTCTCTCTAGGGCCCGTGTGTTTTCACTTTCTCCTTTGACACCATGCTAGACCAAACTAGTACCGGGCTCTCACCTGGACCACTGCAGTTAAGTTCTTCTGCACCCATTTTTGCTCTTTATCTTCATCCACATGGGTCACTGCAGCCAGAGTGATCTATTAAAATTTTAAATATGTTCATGAATTTCCCTCCTAAAACTTTTTTTAAAAAATAGACTTAATTTTAGAGCAGTTTTAGGCTTAAAGCAAAATTGAGCAGAAAGTACAGAGTTCCCACGTACCCCTGTTCCTCTGTCCTCCCCTCCACCATCAACATCCCACACCAGAGTGGTACATTTGTTATAACTAATGAACCTACACTGACACATCATTATCACCCAAAATCCAGAGTCTACATTAGGTTTCACTCATTGTACATTCTATGGGTTTGGATAAATGTATAATGATGTGTATCTACAATTATAGTATCATACAGAACAGTTTTACTGCTCTAAATGTCCTTTGTGCTCCACCTATTCATCCCTCCCTTCCCCTAACCCCTGGCAATCATCTTTTTACTGTCTCCACAGTTTTGGCTTTTCCAGAATACTGTATAGGTGGAATCATACAGTATGTAGGCTCCTTTTCAGATTGGCTCTTTAACTTAGTAATATGCATTTAAGTTTCCTCTATGTCTTTTCATGGCTTGATAACTCATTTCTTTTTAGTGATGAATAATATTCCACTGTCTGGATACCCTGGTTGCTGATATCTACTACTGAAGGACGTCTGGTTGCTTCTGTGCTTTGGCAATTATGAATAAAGCTGCTATAAATATCCATGTGCAGGTTTTTGTGTAGACATGGTTTCAACTCATTTGGGTAAATACCCAGGAACATGAGTGTTGGATGGTGTGGTAAGAGTATGTTTAGTTTTATAAGAAGCTGCCAAACTGTCTTCTAAAGTGACTACCATACCATTTTGCTTTCCTACCAGCAGTCAATGAGAGTTCCTATTGTTCCACATCCTCGCCAACATTTGTTGTCAGTGTTCTGGATTTGGGCCATTCTAATAGGTATGTAGTAGTATCTCATTGTTTTAATTTGCATTTCCCTAATGACATATGATGCAAAGCACCTCTTAATATGCTTATTTGCCATCTATATTATCTTCTTTGGTGAGGAATCTGTTCAGATCTTTTGCTCATTAAAAAAAAATCAAGTTGTTAATTTTCCTATTGTGTCTAAAACACAGTAGGAAAGTCCCAATCCTTAACAACTATCAACAAGATCCTGCCAGTCTGCCCCATCTATATCTTATTATGCTTTGTTTTTTTAAAGTTTCTATTCTGCTCTTTCAATCCCTTGAATGTGCCGAGTTCCTTCATCATGACTGTACCCTCTGCTTGCACCATTCATTTCATGTGCTTTTTATATAAGTAGTTCTTTCCATCCTTTAGAGTTTTGCTGAAACATAACTTCCTCAGGGAAGTTTTCCCCACTCAAGATCAAGCCTCTTGATACATACTCTGAGAGCCACATGTGATCCTGATCACAAGTGTAATTAAATGTTTAACATCTGTCTCTCACAGCAGAAGAAGCTTTATGAGGATAAGAACCATACTTTTTCCCACTGTTGTGTGCTTAATGTTCAACATTATGTCTGGCACAAGCTAGATGCTCAATAAACATTTAAATTAACATTCAAGGACTGATGGAGAGAATTTACACAGTCCACTTCTCAGCTTGTAAAGTTGAGAACATTAGCTAGAAAATCTATCTGTACAACTTGATAGCCTTTTATAAGGCTGAGGTCAACCTGTTCCCTTTTTCCATATTCAAAATAGGAATAATAACTCCCCAGATAAAGATAAGGATTATTATATTTATAAAACAGCCAATTAATTTATAAAACATTTTGGGAGACTTTCACCCTATAAATGGTATTGGGTATTGGGCTTTGGTACTTCAGCGAGTAATTAATACCTTGTGGTATATTTTAGAAAATTTAAGGTTTTCTTAAATTTCATGTGTTTCTTAAGAGTAAAAAATATAGTAGCTGGGGGGACCTTCAAGATGGCGGAGGAGTAAGATGTGGAGATCACCTTCCTCCCCACAGATACAGCAGAAATACATCTACATGTGGAACAACTTCTACAGAACACCTACTGAACGCTGGCAGAAGACCTCAGACTTCCCAAAAGGCAAGAAACTACCCACGTACCTGGGTAGGGCAAAAGAAAAAAGAAAAAACAGAGACAAAAGAATGGGGACGGGACCTGCACCTCTGGGAGGGAGCTGTGAAGGAGGAAAAGTTTCCATGCACTGGGAAGCCCCTTCACTGGTGGAGACGGGGGGTGGGGGGGGAGCTTCGGAGCCACGGAGGAGAGTGCAGCTACAGGGGTGCAGAGGGCAAAGCGGAGAGATTTCCGCACGAGGATTGGTGCCGACCAGCACTCATGAGCCTGAGAGGCTTGTCTGCTCACCCGCTGGGGCGGGTGGGGGCTGGGAGCTGATGCTACAGCTTTGGAGGTCGGATCCCAGGGAGAGGACTGGGGCTGGCTCCGTGAACACAGCCTGAAGGGGGCTAGTGCACCACAGCTAGCCGGGAGGGAGACTGGGAAAAAGTCTGGAACTGCCTAAGAGGCAAGAGACCATTGTTTCGGGGTGCGCAAGGAAAGGGGATTCAGAGCACCACCTAAACGAGCTCCAGAGACGGGCGTGAGCCATGGCTATCAGCGTGGACATCAGAGATGGACCTGAAACGCTAAGGTTGCTGCTGCAGCTACCAAGAAGCCTGTGCAAGCACAGGTCACTATCCACACCTCCCCTCCTGGGAGCCTGTGCAGCCTGCCACTGCCAGGGTCCCGTGATCCAGGGACAACTTCCCCGGGAGATAAGTGTGCCTCAGGCTGTTGCAACGTCATGCCAGCCTCTGCCGCTGCAGGCTCGCCCCGCATTCCATACCCCTCCCTCCCCCTGGCCTGAGTAAACCAGAGCCCCCTAATCAGCTGCTACTTTAACCTTGTCCTGTCTGGGTGGGAACAGACGCCCTCAGGCGACCTACATGCAGAGGTGGGGCCAAATCCAAGGCTGAACCCCGGGAGCTGTCCTAACAAAGAAGAGAAAGGGAAATCTCTCCCAGCAGCCTCAGGAGCAGCGCATTAAATTTCCACAATCAACATGATGTACGCTGCATCTGTGGAATACCTGAATAGACAACGAATCATCCCAAAATTGAGGAGATGGACTTTGGGAGCAACTGAAGACTTGGGGTTTGCTTTCTGCATCTAATTTATTTCTGGTTTTATGTTTATCTTAGTTTAGTATTTAGACCTTATTATCATTGGTAGATTTATTGATTTGGTTACCCTCTTCCTTTTTAAAAAAAATATATATTTTTCCTTTTTCTCTTTTTGTGAGTGTGTATGTGTATGCTTTTTTGTGTGATTTTGTCTGTATACCTTTGCTTTTACCATTTGTGCTAGAGTTCTGTCCTTTTTTTTTTTTTCTGGTATAGCTTTTAGCACTTTTTATCATTGGTGCATTTGTTTTTAGGTTTGGTTGCTCTCTTCTTTCTTTTTTTTTTATTACTTTTTAATTTTAATATTTTTTTATTTTTTATTTTAATAACTTGATTTTTATTTTACTTTTTTCCTTCTCTCTCTCTCTCTCTCTCTCTCTCTCTCTCTCTCTCTCTTTCTTTTTTCTCCCTTTTCTTCTGAGCCATGTGGCTGACAGGGTTTTGGTGTTCCAGCCAGGTGTCAGGCCTGAGCCTCTGAGTTGGGAGAGAGACCTCCTGGCTCCAAGTAATATCAAACGGCGAAAGCTCCCCCAGAGATCTCCATCTCAACACAAAGATCCAGCTCCACTCAACGACCAGCCAAACAACTAGCAAGACAGGAACACAACGCCACCCATTAGCGGAGAGGCTGCCTAAAATCATAATAAGGTCACAGATACCCCCAAACACACCACCGGATGTGGTCCTCCCCACCAGAAAGACAAGTCCAGCCTCATCCACCAGAACACAGGCACCAGTCCCCTCCACCAGAGAGCCTACACAACCCACTGAACCAACCTTACCCACTGGGGGAAGACACCAAAAACAATGGGAACTATGAACCTGCAGCCTGTGAAAAGGAGACCCCAAACACAGTAAGTTAAGCAAAATGAGAAGACAACAGTACACAGCAGGTGAAGGAGGAAGGTAAAAACCCACCAGACCAAACAAATGAAGAGGAAATAGGCAGTCTATCTGAAAAAGAATTCAGAGTAATGATAGTAAAGATGATCCAAAATCTTGGAAATAGAATGGAGAAAATATAAGAAACGTTTAACAAGGACCTAGAAGAATTAAGAGCAAACAAACAATGATGAACAACACAATAAATGAAATTAAAAATTCTCTAGAAGGAATCAGCAGAATAACAGGCAGAATAACGGATAAGTGACCTACAAGATAAAATAGTGGAAATAACTCCCACAGAGCAGAATAAAGAAAAAAGAATGAAAAGAATTGAGGACAGTCTCAGAGACCTCTGGGACAACATTAAATGCACCAACGTCCAAATTATAGGGGTCCCAGAAAAAGAAGAGAAAAAGAAAGGGACTGAAAATATTTGAGGAGATTATAGTTGAAAACTTCCCTAATATGGGAAAGGAAATAGTCAACTCCAGGAAGTGCAGAGAGTCCCACACAGGATAAATCCAAGGAGAAGCATGCCAAGACACATATTAATCAAACTATCAAAAATTAAATACAAAGAAAAAATATTAAAAGCAGCAAGGGAAGAGCAACAAATAACATACAAGGGACTCCCCATAAGGTTAACAGCTGATGTTTCAGCAGACACTCTGCAAGCCAGAAGAGAGTGGCAGGACATATTGAAAGTGATGAAAGGGAAAAACCTACAACCAAGATTACTCTGCCCAGCAAGAATGTCATTCAAATTTGACGGAGAAATTAAAACCTTTACAGACAAGCAAAAGCTAAGAGAATTCAGCACCACCAACCAGCTTTACAACAAATGCTAAAGGAACTTCTCTAGGCAGGAAACACAAGAGAAGGAAAAGACCTACAATAACAAAACCAAAACAATTAAGAAAATGGTAATAGGCACATACATATCAATAATTACCTTAAATGTAAATGGATTAAATGCTCCAACCAAAAGCATAGACTGGCTGAATGGTTACAAAAACAAGACCCGTATATATGCTGTCTACAAGAGACCCACTTCAGACCTAGGGACACATACACACTGAAAGTGAGGGGATGGAAAAAGATACTCCATGCAAATGGAAATCAAAAGAAAGCTGGAGTAGCAATTCTCGTATCAGACAAAGTAGACATTAAAATAAAGACTATTAAAAGAGACAAAGAAGGACATTACATAATGATCAAAGGATGAATCCAAGAAGATATAACAATTGTAAATATTTATGCACCCAACATAGGAGCACCTCAGTACCTAAGGCAAATGCTAACAGCCATAAAAGGGGAAATCGACAGTAACACAATCATAGTAGGGGACTTTAACAACCCACT
>NC_041215.1:79696473-79696845 GCF_002837175.3 Physeter macrocephalus
GCTCATGGAACATTCTCCAGGACAGATCATATCTTGGGTCACAAATCAAGCCTTGGTAAATTTAAGAAAATTGAAATCGTATCAAGCATCTTTTCTAACCACAGTGCTATGAGACTAGATGTCAGTTACAGGAAAACTGTAAAAAATACAAACACATGCAGGCTAAACAATACAGTACGAAATAACCAAGAGATCACTGAAGAAGTCAAAGAGGAAATCAAAAAATACATAGAAACAAATGACAATGAAAACATGACAACCCAAAACCTGTGGGGTGCAGTAAAAGCAGTTCTAAGAGGGAAGTTTATAGCAATACAGTCCTACCTCAAGAAACAAGAAACACCTCAAGTAAACAACCTAACCTTACACCTA
>NC_041215.1:79697586-79699345 GCF_002837175.3 Physeter macrocephalus
GCCCAGGACCAGATGGCTTCACAGGCGAATTCTATCAAACATTTAGAGAAGAGCTAACACCTATCCTCCTCAAACTCTTCCAAAATATAGCAGAGGGAGGAACACTCCCAAACTCATTCTATGAGGCCACCATCACCCTGATACCAACACCAGACAAAGATGTCACAAAAAAAGAAAACTACAGGCCAATATCACTGATGAACATAGATGCAAAAATCCTCAACAACTAGCAAACAGAATCCAATAGCACATTAAAGGATCATACACCATAATCAAGTGGGGTTTATCCCAGGAATGCAAGGATTCTTCAGTATACACAAATCAATCAATGTGATACACCATATCAACAAACTGAAGGAGAAAAACCATTTGATAATCTCAACAGATGCAGAAAAAGCTTTTGACAAAATTCAACACCGATTTATGATAAAAACCCTCCAGAAAGTAGGCATAGAGGGAACTTACCTCAACATAATAAAGGCCATATATGACAAACCCACAGCCAACATCATTCTCAATGGTGAAAAACTGAAACCATTTCCTCTAAAATCACGAACAAGACATGGATGCCCACTCTCACCACTATTATTCAACATAGTTTTGGAAGTTTTAACCACAGGAATCAGAGAAGAAAAAGAAATAAAAGGAATGAAAATCGGAAAAGAAGAAGTAAAGCTGTCACTGTTTGCAGATGACATGATACTACACATAGAGAATCCTAAGACTCTACCAGAAAACTACTAGAGCTAATCAATGAATTTGGTAAAGTAGCAGGATACAAAATTAATGCACAGAAATCTCTTGCATTCCTATACACTAATGATGAAAAATCTTAAAGAGAAATTAAGGAAACACTCCCATTTACCACTGCAACAAAAAGAATAAAATACCTAGGAATAAACCTACCTAAGGAGACAAAAGACCTGTATGCAGAAGACTATAAGACACTGATGAAAGAAATTAAAGATGATACAAACAGATGGAGAGATATACCATGTTCTTGGATTGTTAGAATCAACATTGTGAAAATGACTATACTACCCAAAGTAATCTACAGATTCAATGCAATCCCTATCAAACTACCAATGGCATTTTTCACAGAACTAGAACAAAAAATTGCACAATTTGTATGGAAACACAAAAGACCCCGAATAGCCAAAGCAATCTTGAGAAAGCAAAATGGTGCTGGAGGAATCAGGCTCCCAGACTTCAGACTATACTACAAAGCTACAGTAATCAAGACAGTATGGTACTGGCACAAAAACAGAAATATAGACCAATGGAGCATCATAGAAAGCCCAGAGATAAACCCACGCCCGTATGGTCACCTTATCTTTGATAGAGGCGGCAAGAATATACAATGAAGAAAAGACAGCCTCTTCAATAAGTGGTGCTGGGAAAACTGGACAGCTACATGTAAAAGTATGAAATTCGAACACTTCCTAACACCATACACAAAAATAAACTCAAAATGGATTCAAGACCTAAATGTAAGGCCAGACAATACAAAACTCTTAGAGGAAAACATAGGCAATATTTGCAAATGAATCAACTGACAAAGGATTAATCTCCAAAATTTACAAGCAGCTCATGCAGCTCAATATTAAAAAAACAACCCAATCCAAAAATGGGCAGTACACCTAAACAGACATTTCTCCAAAGAAGATATACAGATTGCCAGCCAACACATGAAAGGATGCTCAACATCACTAATCATTAGAGAAATGCAAATCAAAACTACAATGAGGTATCACCTCAC
>NC_041215.1:79699730-79773604 GCF_002837175.3 Physeter macrocephalus
TAAAAAGAAACATAATTGAGTTATTTGTAGTGAGGTGGATGGACTTAGAGACTGTCATACAGAGTGAAATAAGTAAGCAAGAGGAAAACAAATACTGTATGCTAACACATATATATGGAATCTAAAAAAAAAAAAGTTCTGAAGAACCTAGGAGCAGGAGAGGAATAAAGACACAGATGTAGAGAATGGACTTGAGGACACGGAGAGGGGGAAGGGTAAGCTGAGATGAAGTGAGAGAGTGGCATGGACATATATACATTACCAAATGTAAAATAGATAGCTAGTGGGAAGCAGCTGCATAGCATAGGGAATTCAGCTCGGTGCTTTGTGTCCACTTAGAAGGGTGGGATAGGGAGGGTGGGAGGGAGATG
Source organism: Physeter macrocephalus (assembly GCF_002837175.3). Taxonomy (NCBI): domain Eukaryota; kingdom Metazoa; phylum Chordata; class Mammalia; order Artiodactyla; family Physeteridae; genus Physeter; species Physeter macrocephalus. The sequence continues at coordinate 79,700,102 of NC_041215.1, forward strand.
CAAGAGGGAAGAGATATGGGGATATATGTATACGTATAGCTGATTCACTTTGTTATAAAGCAGAAACTAACTCACCATTGTAGAGCAATTATACGCCAATAAAGATTTTTAAAAAAATAATAAGTTGATAAAATAAATATTAGAGTAACAGGAAAAGAGAGGTTTGGTCATAAAATGAGGTTAGCTAATATTTAATAAGCTCATGATTCCCTAAGGTGTGCCAGGCTCTATGAAAGTTATTAGATTTAATAAAGGTGTTAAAACTATGGAAAAAAAATATAGTAGCTGAAATTTAAGGTTTTTTTAGTCAATCCTTAGATGATGTGGTTTATTATTTACCATTACATAATAAACCAAGGGAATAATCTAATAAACTGAGTATTTTAGAGAAAGCTAGTTTGATCTTTGATGAAAACATCCATTTACATATTAATTTTCAATAAAAAAAATTTGCCCTAGAAATAATTATGCAGTCTAGAATTTTGGAAATCTAGTTCCGATTTGTAAAATTTGCTCCAAAATAGGTTCAGCAGGGTTAGTGTTTTCTCTTTTTAATTGATTTTAGGCTTTTATCATAACAACTGTAGAAATTTATCGTCCCATCTTTTCCTGAAAAATGGTGGTAACATTTCTGATCTGAACTGTTTCCAACCATAACTCATCACTTCACTACCTAGTTTAGTAATCTAAAGTAATTTAATATTTTACATGATATGAGGTATGATGGGGCAAAAACTAAGCTGTATTCTACTGCATAGCAAATGTAACATAATAGTTTTACATTATTTTTTGCTTTTAGAAGCTGACTGATCATTAATCGTTATTCCTAAAATGCCAAGCACAGTTTACCTTATTCTAAAAATACTGAAATTTAAATACAAGTTAGGCATGGAATTACTCATTGAGAACAAAGAAAAAGAACAATTGACCATGCTGAAGATTGGTATAAAAGGGGTAGATTTTAATCAAAACAGTATTGGATAATTTTCTCATCTGTGACCCTGCATATTAAAAATTATGAAATATGTGAGGACTCTAATGTCATACTGACTCATGAATAAAACGTGTTTACTGAGTGCATAATTGGGCAAGGCCTGTGCACAGATCCCATAGGGTCATGAAGAATAGAACAATCTCAGGAGACCCATTTAAGGAAACATTGAAAACCTATAGAAAAGATCTCTCTGATGGCTTCTGCATTATTCAGATTACTCAAAGAAAAGACGTTGGCAATGCAAGTTAAAATAGATATTTTATTGAGAAACTTGCTTTGTCAGTGAGTGAGTAAAAGTTACAAATATTTTTATTTAATAAAATTAGCATATCCTTAATTCTAAAAACATCTCTTAAAAGCTTTCATTATCTGAAACTGCAGATCATTCTGAGTCAGGGTTTTCTTTTAGTGTCTTCCATGGAAAAAGATGCTGCCAATTCCTGTCATGCAAATAACAGAACATGTGTAGTATGAACTTGTTCACAAGCAAAACAAATTCTCCACTTGAATTTGAGTTTCTTGCATGCATATGAATTAATATCTTTATTGCTGTAACTATAAAATTCTCCTGGTACAGCAATGAGGCTTTATGCTTACTCCTGAGGATTCTAAGAGTTATAATAATGTGGTCATATATATTTTTTTGTTATGTAGCAGACAGTTCTGCTGAAAAAACCCATTCCCTAGTTATAACTTAAAATTGGTATAGGTTAATACTACACACTAATGTGTAATTTACTTGTTAAGTACACTAAGGCTTCCATGCAGGTTTTTTTTTTTAATTACATTTTTGTTGCATTAAAAGGGCAATGATTTAACCCTATAAATTATTTTCTAAATGGCTTTTACATATAAGACACTAAAAGTATGAGACAAATAAATATTTGAAACAGTTTTAAGTAAGTTAAACCAGTACTAACAGCTAATAATTAAGTAGAGGGCAACATTTAATAATTTTCAAATTTATAAATTTTTATACATGGACACTTAAAAAAACTAAATTGTAAATGTAAAAATAGGATGTTAGGCATAGAATTTTAAAATCTTGGCTTGAATTACATAGTTTTTTCTTCTCTTTAACTGCAGGGAATAAGGTAATAGGTAATAAGGTAATCTGTGTCCTTCTGCACAGAGATGCTTTGTGCAAACATCAGAAATGATCTATCACACAGCAATAATTTTGCTGATAAATTTAAATGTATCTGCTCAAATTACTTTTAGTACAAAAGCTAAAGGTTAGACTATACTTCTGTTGATAAATTTTAGAGATAATAATATTTATGGAGATTCTTATTTCACTCCTAATGGCACAGATTATTATGTTGGATAGAAAAGCAAGAGGAAATGACGCACTTGTTTTTTAAAAAAGTGCTTCTAGTTTTTAATGAGTACTATTTTTCAAGGGAATGGAAAAATAGAATAAGAAGGCCTCTCATAAGAATCAATGAAATTTTTTTTAGGAAGTGCTGTCAATAAGTGCAAACTGGTCATAATTTAAGGTCCATATCCCCCCAACAGCACACCTGCCAAATTCGGCAATTTGAAAGAACAGTAAATTGGATATTGATTTTGAAATTACAGCACGCAACTGCAGGAAGCAATGTTTTAAAATATTGGCATAGTTTATAGTAATTATTATATTCATTATCAGAACTTTAAATTTTGATTTGTTTCTCTTTTTTCTAAGTCAATTTCCTGTGTGTTTTACATACACATGAAATCACAGAATATTAGCATGGGGTGGGAACATGTCTTGTCAAATATTACAGAAGAGGCAACTGAGGCTCAGAGAGGTTGTGATTTGCCCAAGGTTCCCTAACTAATAAGTAACAGATCTGGGGCTAGAATATGACTCCATGTGGGCTTGTCTCCTTTATAACTTAGGTCTTAAGGGATGGGGATGAATCCTCAATTTCTTTGTATCTTTCCTGTTGGGGAATGTTTGCATTAATAGAAGGAGGACTCTGTTCAGGACTCTTTTGAAGAAATCTGTAAAACAAGTACTCATCCCGAAATTCATAATTGTTGGTGATATGTTGGATGACTCCCCCTTGCACCAGTTTATCTCCGTATATCACAGCTTCACCACGGTCGGAGGCAAGGCCAACTTCAATTAGCCAGTTCACCAGGTCACAGCCACAGAAGGTCCCGGCAGAAGTCTTTGCACCACACCTGTATGTCAAAGGAATGATTCACCCATATGTTCTGTAAATCTGGTATCAGCACTGCATGATGGAGGACAAGCAAGGAAAAATAGAAGGAGACAGGGAAAGACAGCATGACAGTTAAAAGGTGGCAGGGATGAAACTATTCTGAATATAAAGGGTTTGTTAAATTACCTGAACCTAGAAAGACCCACCAGAGAAAAACAAAATAGGCCAATAATGCTTGTGAAAACAGAAACACTTAAACAAAAAAAATGACTTAATGTAAGTGCATCAACAAAGAAATATTCTTTTTATAGTAGATGGTCTTTTATGATCAGATGCATTCTGTAGATAGCAATTATATATTTTATAAGTTATACTCAGTTAAAATAAATAATTTAAAAAAAATAATAAAAAAATAAATAAATAATTGTCTCAGGAGCATTAAAAAATATTTTTGCAAGCTCTTAAGAAGTGACAATTTTTACTAAATTACTGAAATCAAACTTTTTATTTTTTGCTTATCACAATACCTTTCTTCATGCCCTGAGCAAGATAATCTTACTGATGTGTTAGGAATTTGCTCCATTAAGAAGCAGGCAGGGCTTCCCTGGTGGCACAGTGGTTAAGAATCTGCCTGCCAATGAAGGGGACACAGGTTCCAGCCCTGGTCCGGGAAGATCCCACATGCCACGGAGCAACTAAGCCCACGAGCCACAACTACTGAAGCTGCGTGCCATAGCTACTGAAGCCCGTGCGCCTAGAGCCCGTGCTCCGCAACAAGAGAAGCCACCGCAGTGAGAAGCCTGCACACTGCAATGAAGAGTAGCCCCTGCTCGCTGCAACTAGAGAAAACCCACGCTCAACAATGAAGACCCAACGCAGCCAAAAATAAAAAAAATTAAAAAAGAATGACGATTAAAAAAAAAAAGAAGCAGGAAAAGGGTAAGTGAGATCTGTCTTGCTATAAATCTAAGATTTTTTTCGTAGTTGTTAACTATATTCCCCACACTGTACATTTCACCCCTGTGATTCATCTATTTTACAACTGGAAGTCTGTACCTCTTAATCTCCATCACCTATTTCTTTCTTCCCCCCAACCTCCTCCCCTCTGGCAACCACTTGTTTGTTCTCTGTATCTATGACTCTGTTTCTGTTTTGTTATGTCTGTTCATTTGTTTTTCATATAAGCGAACAGTCTCTGTCTGACTTATTTCACTTAGTATATTGCCCTCTAGGTCCATCCATCTTGTCGCAGATGGCAGAATTTCATTCTTTTTTGTGGCTGGGTGATATTCCATTGTATATATATACCCCATCTTCTTTATCCATTCATCTTCTGAGGGACACTTAGGTTTCTTCTATATGTTGCCTATTGTAAACAATACTGCAATGAACAAAGGGGAGCACATATCTTTTCTAATTAGTATTTTTATTTTCTTTGGGTCAATACTCAGGAGTGGAATTGCTGGATCATATGGTACTATTTTTAATTTTTTGAGGAATTTCCATAAGATTCCTCAGATTTTTTTTTTTTTTTTTTTTTGGCCATGCTGCATGGCTTGTGGGATCTTAGTTCCCAGACCAGGGATTAAACCCACAGCCCCTGCACTGGAAGTGCGGAGTCTTTTTTTTTTTAACATAAATTTATTTTACTTATTTATTTTTGACTGCGTTGGGTCTTCGTTGCTGCAGGTGGGCTTTCTCTAGTTGTGGCAAGCAGGGGCTACTCTTCATTGCGGTGCACAGGCCTCTCATTGCAGGGGCTTCTCTTGTTGTGGAGCATGGGCTCTGGGCATGTGGGCTTCAGTAGTTGTGGCATGTGGGCTCAGTAGTTGTGGTTAGCGGGCTCTAGAGCGCAGGCTCAGTAGTTGTGGCACACAGGCTTAGTTGCTCCGTGGCATGTGGTATCTTCCCGGACCAGGGCTCAAACCCGTGTCCCTGCATTGGCAGGCGGATTCTTAACCATTGTGCCACCAGGGAAGCCCCAGTGCGGAGTCTTAATCACTGGACTGCCAGGGAAATCCCAGATTCCTCAGATTTAAAAAATTTTTGATAATAAATCTGCTTCTTAATTATTTAAAATTTGTCTTCCTAATGCAAATGTGAGGGTGCCTCAGGTATGAACAAAAATACAAGGGAAAAAGAAATGTAAAAAAACAAATTAAGTAGATTCTGTTCATTTTTATACAAGTATGCAATAGACAACATGAATCTGTCCACAAGCATTAGTTAAGCTGCAAAACCTAAAGTGCTTGACTATAGGAAACAGTGGATGAATATCAAGATGAAATGAGAAATAGGTGACAAAAATTTTAAAGCATTGAACCACAAATGAATGTACATTAGCATTTCATATAAAAATTAGAAAAGAGGTTAATATACATGAAAAAATTTCTCAAGTACACAAAATCACAATATTGTAACATCAGTATTTTACTTAGTAATAAGATATCTTAATTTATGCTTTGCAACTCCAAACATCACTTTAAACAAAAGCCTGAATGTTACACCCGGAGTCTGAGCCTTTTTCCTCCTTGTTGATTTTAAATTTATAGCCCTACACCTTCTAATCCAGACACCAACTGATTCATATTTGCTTCCTGATGACTGACCAGGCAGCTACAACCACAGCCCATGGAGTTGTGCAGAGTGGCAGAGGATTAGCCACTATGCAGGATGCAGAGCAGTACCATCACCAGCCTGTGCCCATTTGCCATCTGGGACAGAGGCAGCCTGACAGCCCTGCAAATGGCAAAGAGCTATGCCAGTCGGCAATCACAGTAGGCCTGGTGGAGGTAACACAGAGTTCCTTTTTTTAAATTTTAAAAAGCAATTTCAAATTGTTGAAACTATCCATAGATGGTACTTTGAAATAATTGTGTTTGGGCCTTTAAGGGTGGGAAACTAATTTTTTTTCATAGCTTACCATTTCCAGAAACTGGGCTAGGTGCATCATATAGATTTTGTTATCTAATGCAAACAACCCCAAGAGCCAGGTATTTTATAGAAGAGGAAAACTAAGGTTTGGAGACTTAAACTTGCCCAATGTCACAGAGCTAATAAGTGGCAGATCCAGTAATTGAGTTCTAGTATTAGTCCCCACCCAGTGAGTCCCCTTTCCGCGAGCTATACCAGGATACCTCCAGTTATAATGAAATATAGTGGCATAATATTTGTAAATATCCTGAATGGTAATTTTCATAAATTTTCAATTTTTCAGTTATAGACATAAAAGTATTCTTAATATCATGTTTTGTTTTTTTCTCTTTTTTTGACAACCAAAAATATTGGCACTAAAACATTTGTTTATTCTTTTCCTGCTGTATACTTCATACAGGATTAGAAGAATAAATATGCTGTCACAGACTGAAGATTAGGACTTGAGGTGAAAAATAAGCAGCAGAATTAATTAAGAGATAGAAATTTCATTTCATTTTCTTAGCAATATCATTAGTAATATGAAATAGCATATTACTAACATACCCCTAGGAGATGGTGAATATAAAATCACTTCTAAATACAATGTGTCTCAAAGGTTTTTGAGAGGTACTAATGGCCAACATGAGTGAATGTTCATATTCTGCTACATTTTGGTTCATTCTAAAGTTTTCATGTTTTACATGGAAATCAGAAGTTATACGGCATTTAAAAATGTAAAGATCAAAGTGTTATGGCTCTTATATATGCTATTTCTTAAACTATAAACTGACCCATAGCTATTTTAACTTTTATGTGTATATGTGTTATTGAAAATAACAATAATAAAGTTAGTCACAAGCATATTATTAGCTTATTACAAACCAAAATTAATCATCTAAAATATAATTATCTAGAACCTGTACTTACCTTCTTTCCTTCACAATGTTTTGGATACAGAGGTCACGGTGATAATGGATAAACTGTTGACAGGTCATTTTTATTTCCTCAGGAACAGAAGAATCCCTATTTTCTTCTGTTTCTTTATTGTTCCATAGGAATTCAAGTCTAAAAACCAAAATTTAAGGATGCAATTTTTAAGGAAAGAAAAGCCCTGAGAGAAAGCCCCTTCTTGCTTATCACCCCATTAACATGGCTGTTCCAAAATTGTCACTCACCACAGCTGTCATCTACAACACCCAGACATCCTTAGTCTCTGAAGCAGAAACATATTTAACCTGCATTTGGTGGCTGGGGTGGGGGACTTGAACATTTTATAAACCCTCCAGACATGTTGGACCCATTTCAGTAACTACCAAAAAATGAAGTTTCTCATTCTACATTCTACTGTTTTAAAATGCAAAAATAACGTACAGAGATCAAGTATATTATTTAATCATTTTCCAATTTCGGTACCAGAGAGACAAATAGTGGGACCTGGAGTACAAAACAATTCTGTTTTGCCAGTCCAGACAATAGATCTGTTGACTCTTTTAACCAATCAACATTATGAAGCTAATAACTAAGTGCAGTGACTTTCCTATTATGCTTTTCTTCTTTCATGAAAGGACTGTGATCCTAGCAACTATATTTTAATGATGATGGAAAAAAGAGAAGGCAAAGAAGGAACAGGGACCATTTACTGGACACTTTTTATATAGGCAATAGGATAAATTCCACTAGCACTTCTAGTTTCTACTAATTTTGACTTTGAAAACAAATGAGGAAGTACGGATTCACCCCTCTACCTCCACCACTTCCTCCCACCCCCAAGGTGAAGTGTTCTCATTTCATTACTTTTCATAAAGAAATTCCTGATCTGAATTCAAAGAAACTCTTCACCAAGTTAATTTTTAAAAATTGAAATTTAGAAAGTAGAAAACTTGAGTTTTCTATAAATTGTCAGTTTGACAGAAAGAGAAATCCTGTTGTCAAACGAGAAAGACAATCAAATATAGACCTTTGGGGGCACATCACCTACTATTTCCATTTCTAAATACATTTTCAAGTTTCATTTTACTTTATGTAGTTAATGGCATAGATAGAAGTCAGTGTCCATCAATTCTTGTTAAAATACAAATTAAAATGTTGGATTAATGACAGCTCTTCTGTCATTTTCTCTGCAATTATTTACAACAAATATGTGAATCAACAGATAAGCTTTCTGTGGTTTCCTAGTAGTTTCTAAAGGTTTAAAAAGATAAGTATCTTAATAGAATGGCTTTGTCATCACCTTTACAGTTATAGTTTTATTTCAAAACTAAAAGTACCTTCTTTTGAAAGGTAGGATGATTAAATGTTTGTCCAATCCAAAGATGCCAAAGGAAATAAATCCCTATGGAAGAAAAAAAAGTTATATTTTATGAGTTCTACAATAAATTTTAAGACAGAGAAATGATGGAAGCCAAAATATTTAGTGCTTGGGGAAGTAAACCTCTAGTGATTAGAGCAACATTTTAAATAGAACACACAGGCAGGACCTCTAAAGTTCAGTGCCTGATGGCAGGTACAGTCAGTCCTCTGTATCCACAGATTCCACATCCATGGATTTAACCTACCATGGATTGAAAATATTTGGGAAAAAAATTCCAGAAAGTTCCAAAAAGCAAAACTTGAATTTGCCACATACTGGCAACTACTTACATAGCAATTAAGGTGATGTAACTAACCTAGAGATGATTTAAAATATACAGGAGGACATGCACAGGTCATATGCAAATACTGTGCCATTTTATATGAAGGACTTGAGCATCCATGGATTTTAGTACCTGAGGGGTGTCCTGGAACCAGTCCCCCTCGGATACTGAGGGATGATTGTATGGTCCTTGGCTGCCTCTTCCCAATCATCTTTCCTACTAATTATGATGGGTGAAAAAAGTGAGTGCTGAACAACCACATTGGCAAGCTAGCTTACTGGAGAAAAATGAAAACATTTAAGGGCTATAGGACTTTTTTCCCCTTTCTGAAAAGAAAATAAAATATCTCCCATTATGCTTAAGTACTTCTTTATTATTTTTCTGTTAAAACTTCAGAAATCATAGAATTAACAAGTGCTATAGGTTCTGATTATAACGAAGTAACTGATAAAAATTTATGTGAAATGAAATTGGCTAGTGTTTAGGGAAAGGGTTTGAAGAATTTGGGAGTGATGAGGCAAACTAGCACCAGATATTAGCCACGTATCAGGACAATCAGCACTGCCTTGGGGAGACGGGAGGCTGGGAACTGCCATCTGTCAGGCACAGTGGGGTAAGGATTTTAGAGCAGGTTGGTGTGGGTGGGATGGAAAATGCAATGACATGAAGGACCTATCTGTCTTCACCTCAAATTATAAACCACCTAAAGGGAATGATCTTAACTACCACAACTCCCCAAGAGAAAAATGGAATGGGAGCAGGTTTTGTATCTGTCTCCCTCCTTTGAAGCACTTCAGCCATAAGCTGTGGGGACAATATTTCAAATGCAACATTCCTGGCATTAGCTTCTGTTTGCGAAGCTTTGTTAGTCCCAGTCCTGGGATGGCTCAGCTTGAAGTGGGCTTTCTGAATGAAAAATGCTGAGTAAGACTAAGATTTTCAACCTAGTATTTATAGTTCTTGGGTACAAAATCAAATCTTGAACAGTATCACAGAGTGAGGTGGGCATCAAGTAGCCCTGGGATGCTCACGTCTGTCTATAATAAACTGATAGGTCACTTGTCTGTCTAAATATAGCCATTTTTGCTCCCATAATAAAGGCAAAGCAAACTGGAAATATTTCAAGAAATTAACGTTAGGGAAAAACTTGCAAGAGCGTCTACTGATAAATGTTAACTAACTCATATGGCCAATTATTTCAGGTTTAATAGGCAAACCCAATGATTTCAAGTACTGTATTTTTTTCAACCTGATACTTAATCTTGGGATTAATATTCTCTAATTAAAAAGTAAGGGATGTGGTTAAGACTTCGCCTTCCAATGTAGGGAGTGCAGGGTTGATACCTGGTCGGGGAGCTAGGATCCCACATGCCTTGTGGCCAAGGGACCAAGACATGGAACAGAAGCAATATTGTAACAAATTCAACAAAGACTTTAAAAAAAAATGGGGCACATAAAAAAAAAAAATCTTAAAAAAAAAAGTAAGAGGGGGGCTTCCCTGGTGGCGCAGTGGTTGAGAATCTGCCTGCTAATGCAGGGGACAAGGGTTCAAGCCCTGGTCTGGGAAGATCCCACATGCCGCGGAGCAACTAAGCCCGTGGGCCACAACTACTGAGCCTGTGCATCTGGAGCCTGTGCTCCGCAACAAGAGGCCGCGATAGTGAGAGGCCCATGCACCGCGATGAAGAGTGGCCCCCGCTTGCCACAACTAGAGAAAGCCCTCGCACAGAAACGAAGACCCAACACAGCCAAAAATAAAAATTAATTAATTAATTAATTTAAAAAACAAAAGGTAAGGGATTGAAGACAATAAAAATTTTTAATTTTCACATCAAAATATTTTCCCAATATCTAAAATATCATTTACCCTTAAATATCCATTTTAATAGTGACATAAACAAAGACAACAGCACCTATCATATTAGTTCTTCATGGAATTTTAATTTCTAATTTTTAAACTGGGGGTGACAAGTCTACTTTGCAGATATTCTTGTGATGTTTAAATGAAATAATTAATGTAAAATGCTTAAAAATGTTTGGCATATAGTAAACTCAAGGGATGGTATCTACTATCCCTGGTCAAATTTTATTTATATACCACATGATTTTTTTTAAAGGATTTAAGTACCTGTAGTTCAAGAAACATCAAAATGTAAATGAAATGATGTGCATTAAAATAAGTTGCTAAACTAAAGGCTCAGAGAAGTTAAGTCATTTTCCCAAAGTAACTTATTAAGGCCACAACAAAGTTTAAAAAGAACTTGGAACATCTTGTCCCTGCTAAATTATCATTCTTTATCTCAAAACCAAAGCAAAAAACTATTTGGTATTTCTGATTGAAACTCTCAGTGTGCATTCTGATGACTTTAACCGATATAATAATTCATCTCTACTAGGAGATAGGCAGCAGCTGTCAGCTGTCACACATACCAGCAGCTGGCAAACAAACTAAACCCTTCTGATTTAAAAGAAAACAACATCCGTACCATCCCCCCACCACCACCATCAAACCATCCAGGAAAACAAAAACCCCTCAAAGTTCTCAGTAAATAAATACCTGGCCAAAGTTAAAAACAGCACAGAAAAACTGTAACTCAACATATAGTCTCCCAGGCTCTTGGTTGAATAGCCACCATAAACAACTGGAAAGATTCTGTAAAGGAGAAAATAGTACTTTAAAATGAAGCAAGCTAATCATTTCTCTCTATCCAGAACATAGTACAATAACTTATCTACTTAATAATTAGGAAGAAAAGGACTAAAGGGAAAAACACCAAGAGAATATAGAGGCTTTGTCTTTCAAACAAGAGGTTTCAACCTCTCTTCTTGACAGATGTCATTCAAGCAGCATCTATTCTGATCAGATTTGAAGCAAGAAGACATGAGCCATAATACAGAAGCTTACATAATACATCAGGACTTCGACTAGCCGAAGACAGGTCTGATTTTAAAATTAGTTTTACACAGTGAAAACAATCACATCACCAAGCAGCAATTCTTGGCTGCATTTCTTACTTTTTGATTTTTGTTCTTAAACAGCAGTTAAAATGGTGCTGGCTGATATGATTCTATGTAATGAGCATCCCAGTTTGGAAAGGGTAAGGGGGTTTCTTCATGGGTTTATATGGTCCATCTCCCATCGCTAGGCAAGTTACACTTGAACTATCACAAAGAAGTATATAATAACTGGTAATTCACTAAAGAGGACATAGAACTAATTTTAAAAAAAACCCTACGGGCTTCCCTGGTGGCGCAGTGGTTGAGGGTCCGCCTGCCGATGCAGGGGACACGGGTTCGTGCCCAGGTCTGGGAGGATCCCATGTGCCGCGGACCGGCTGGGCCAGTGAGCCATGGCCGCTGAGCCTGCGTGTCCGGAGCCTGTGCTCCGCGACGAGGGAGGCCACAGCAGTGAGAGGCCCGCGTGCCGCAAAAAAAAACCCAAAAAAACAAACAAAAAAACCTTTAGTAATCAAAGAAATGCATTTTAAAAATGAAGTGCTATATTTCACTTATAAAATTATCAAATAAAAAATTTATAATATTCAATGTTGGTGAGAGTACTTTACAAACCTATACTACTTCTTTGGAAAACAACTTAGTAGAATGCATCCAAAGGCACAAAAATATTTATACTCTTTGATCCAGGTTTCCCAACTTTGAGAATCTATCATAAGGAAATATATTTCATGGAGATGTTTATTAGAGCATTCTGAAAAACTAAGAACGATCCATAGATCCATAAGGAAGTGGTTGAGTGAATTATAATGCATCTCCTCTATGGTTTATTGAGGAGCCATTTAAAGTAACAGTTATGAACACTTTGCAGCAACATGAAAATGCTTGACATAAGTCACAAAGCAGGACATAAATCTGAATGTATTATTAGAACCATGAAAAATGTATTAAAAAAGAGAAGACAGTAGTATGATGGATATTTTTCCTCTTTTCTCTATTTTGTAAGTATCCATTGTATGAAGTGGTTATGTTATTTTCATAATGTAAAATTATTTCTAAAAGTTTATTTATCTGAGGACTATCTTCTGAGAGACCATGTAGTCATTTATCCACAGAAGTCAGTCAAGGAATATGTTAGGAGTAAGTGGTCCTTTACACATCATGGAGATGCCTGGTTTTACCCCAAATTCTAGGTTCAAGGCATAGGATGAGTAAGTATTCTAAGCAAAATAAGCCATTGAAGCACTTAGGCAACAGAGTAATGTGAATTATTCATTCTTTTTTCCCCCCCAAAACATTTAGCTCAAGATTAGGATTCAGATGGTCGAACTGCCACCCCCCTGTGAAGGAGCAACTAAGTTTCTCCAGATGCCTGAAAAAAACCTTTGCCAAACATTTAAAGAAATGGCCCCAAAACAAAATCAGAAGAAACATTTACAGCAAACAGGCCAATAATGAGAAGTAAACACAAAAACACATGTCGAGTCAGTTGCTGGTCTCCACTCTGTAGATACTGCTCCTCTTCCTGGGCTAATATGCAGCTCTGGGAGTTACAGCGACTCACACAATGTTCATCTATAAAACAGTAAGTACAATAATTTGTAATCAGAGCGTTTTATCTGAATGCATTTTAAATTCATAATGACTTCCTAAACAAACCACCACATATGCACATTCAGCTCAGAATCCGTATTTTATTTTAGTTGAAATCCAAGGAAGTCTCCTTCATGTTGTTTGAGGAGAGTTCTACTTGTAGAATGTTTTTATCCAAAAAAAATACAAGTAGTATGCAATAGTTCTCTTCTACATTATTTAACAATGTAACAGACACACACACATACTTTTTTAAGGCTAAATTAATAACTCAAGTTTCACCTGTGATAAATCTACACCTTGGTGTAATTTTGTAAAAATGTAAAAATCTACACCTTGGTGTAAATAGGTCACAAATACCCTATTTTGGCTAAGAGCAAAACAAATTTACTACTACCATTTGCCTTTCATTAAAGAGTTTAAAATTTGCCTTAGAAAAGACCTTTAAGGAACCAAATAAAAAATATTATACACTTTGTTCTGTTCGCATATGGAACCAAGTCCAAATCACAACATGACTCTTCTCTGGCTAAAAGAGAAGTGAGAGGCCTTTCACAAGAAACCTTTATTCTCCCACCTCAGCTCCACTATGTCTAAGGCATCAAATGCAGGGGAAAACATTTTTACAAAACAGATGCCAGTCTAACATACAGTCTTATTACAAAAAGTCAGAGATTAAAAAACACAACTTTACAGCTCTTACCTTTAAGCGAACAAAAATTTATACTTCCTAAAGCCTCTTCTTAGAAAAGAACATATACAACCATTAAATATGGTCTGGCATAATAGCTAATGGCATAGGTGAATGTTCACAATAAAAGTAGGTTAAAAGTAAAAAGTTAAAAGAAAGTAGGCTGCCAAACAGTTTCTGTAGTATGATCCTATTTTATAACAATTATTTGGGTACACATTGGTGTAGAAAAATTCTAGCAGTATATATGATAAACCTGGTCTTAAAACATTATGTAGAAGTATTATAAAAATGGATAAAAATAAATTTTACTATCTTTTATTTGCCTTTTTTACACATTGAGATATTTATTTTGCCTTTGTGGTGTGCCAGTGTTTTGGCGACAAGGAATTAATCACATTGTTAAACTCTAAAAATTCTCATTTGTCCATGGTTTGATTTCCTTTAGACTTTCTTTATTTCAGGCTTAGGAATGGTACTAAATTATGTGGGCAGATGAAGTCCTTATATGATGGCTCTCATTCTATATAATTTTTGTAAAATAGGATCAGAAAATCTAAGAAGCCCCTATAATTAAAAAAATTTTTCAGGAATCAGCATTATTAATGGAGAAATGATAGATAAGCAAATTGTAAGGGGACTTTGGGGAGGCAAAAAAATTTGTTGAATCAAATCACATGTTGAGTTTGCTATGGACTTTACTATTAGGTATATTGTATAGGGAAGAAAAAGCAAGGTGCAAACCCTTGGGAATTCTGATGTAAAGAAATATCAGCTTTAGAAAAGGGGCACACAAAACTTGAAACACATGTAACTGAATGCCAAGAGGGGTTTCCTATTGAAAGTCAGTGAAGGCTCAACATCTGATGTATTTTTACTTCTTTCTATGGAAATATGAATTCTACTATTTAAGATTCATTCCTAGCCAGCAGAAAGCAGTCAAGTATAAATCCCGCCTGAATAATAACAACTACTGCTGCTGCTACTATGTTTAATAAGCATTTAGTTTGTACACCACTCACTGTGCTAAGTGATTTGCACACATCATTTCTTATAATCCTCACAACATTTCTTATATAAAAACATAATGACAGCAAAACAGTTGACGTACACTCCATAATATAGAGGACTTTTCAGGGTTTCCCTTTCTACTTTGATTAAAAATAAGCATGATCAACTGAAGGTACATTGCAATTTCACATAAATGTATTCAGTTGTCTTAAATAATTTGAAATTCAGACCATAAATGTGATTTAGTCTCTTAGTCTATATGCCAAAAGGTTATTACTTGTAAAGATTTTTCTTATTTTATAAGAAAGGGCATATTTTAAAGCACATGGATTCAAAATGTAATTAAGCACTAACAAATTAGTCCTGGCCCTGGGGGAATGGAGTGGGGAAAAAGTCTCAGCTTCTAAAACAAGAGCCCCCCCAAAAATAATGGCCCTTAGGGCAAACTTCTTGGAATTATCACTTGGGTTAAATTTATTGGAAAATTTCCACACAAATTAAAAATCACTACCCTATCTATGCACAATTATTATACTATCTGTACTTTCTTTGAGAATATTCTCAAACAGTAGCTTCTATAGAAATTCTATATAGAGTTCTTTTAAGGCATAAGAATAAGGAATCTTTTGTTCCTTAGGCCCATCCTCATAGCCCAGATGCACTTACTTTTCTTTCTTTCTTTTTTTTTATATATATTTTTATTATTTTTTTATTGAAGTATAATTGCTTTACAATGATGTGTTAGTCTCTGCTGTACAATGAAGTGAATCAGCTATATGTATATATACGTCCCCTCCCTCTTGGACCTCCCTCCTACCCACCCCATCCCACCCATCTAGGCTGTCACAGAGCACCGAGCTGAGCTCCCTGCCAGAGGAACTTACTTTCCTCAAACGAGAGAGTCACAGACCCACTGGTGCTTATGTTTGCTACTGGTTCTGTGGATGGGCAGCATAATTCACCATTTCCCATGGAGCAGGAACAGCAACCTATATAGACAAAATAACATGTGGGGGGAGCGTCCAACCACAACAGAAATGGACGACATGAAGAGATGCCAAGTAAAACAAACCAAACCCCCAAAACAAAAGAAAACCCCAAACTCATTCATACACAAACACACATTTTCCATACAGCCACATTGTATGGGTATCTATCAAAAAGTATTCAAATGTGCTTATACAGAAGCTAACATTTAAAGAGTGGCAGACAAAGGATCAGCTCCTTTACATATTGTCTCTTCTTTGTATGAGACAAGGAAAATGTTTTTGTTTGTTTGTTCTCCAGCTGGTATCTTTTTTGGACCGTCAGGGAATTCCCATAATTAATTAATTTTTTTTAAAGGAAAATGTTTTTATCCATGCTGTTTTATTAGTTTCCACTGTGCTTTGGGAAATAAGAATTTGACCACTTTCCTAAAATACAGCTTTGATTTCATCTCTCCTTGAAAACATGCACTAATTCTCTATTGCTAACTGCAGCTAATTCAAACTCCTTAGCCTGAATTTGAAAGCTCTCTAGGACTCGGCCCCTCTCCCCCATCCAACCACTCCCACTATTCAACAAAGGCCCTTCCCTTCCTTCAGGACAATTCTCTAGTTGTCCTCCACAAACTTCATGTTTATTTGAATCTCCCGGCTTAGTCTGACATAGATTTCATCCAAACCCTCTCCTCCTAAGTTTAGCTCAAAACTCACTTCTTTCAAGAACACGTTTCCTACTAGTTTAGAAGATGCAGTAAAAGCAGTTGTATTCTTTTTTTTATTTTTAGATATATACTGCTGAAAGTCTCTTGCTGGCTTATAGGTAAACTGGTTTACAGAAGTCATACTGAGACATCTGCTATAGAGCTGTAATTTTACCTCTATATAGTCAAAGAACTGCATGCAGTGTCCTTTAAAACATTTCTCACAGTGCTCCTTGGACATGGATTATAATAGAATAACTTCAGTGATAAACTGTATTAAAACTTAATGTACTAAAAAGGAATAATTCATAGGCTGAACCTTTTATTGATAATGTGCTTTAATTTTTCAGTAGTGTTCTTAAAAACAAAAAAAAAGATTTCAAAGTATAAAAACTACAATCTAGGGGCTTCTCTGGTGGCGCAGTGGTTGAGAGTCCACCTGCTGATGCAGGGGACACGGGTTCGTGCCCCGGTCCGGGAAGATCCCACATGCCGTGGAGCAGCTGGGCCCGTGAGCCATGGCCGCTGAGCCTGTGCGTCCGGAACCTGTGCTCCGCAACGGGAGAGGCCACAACAGTGAGAGGCCCACGTACCGCAAAAAAAAACCCCAACAAACTACAATCTATAATAAGCTATTACCAATGTCTTTCTAAATTTAAGATAACGATGCCACAGAATAATCGAAAAGAAAATACAGAAATCATCTGGCCCTGCCCTCTTACCTTCAGAAATTTGAAGGCTTAAATTCACTAAGATAAAATTGTTAAGAAAACAGATATAAAGCCAGACCATTCCAATGACATATGTATAGGGAACACACACATATGGCAGTTTTTCCCTTCAAATGTAAGGATATGTAAGTGCCCCATTAGCCTTCTCATTTATGTATGTATGTTTGTATGTTGCTCAGTAATACACCATACTTATTTATTACTTTTTTATTTTACCCTTTGACCCCCTTCACCCATTTCTCCTACCCTCTACTCCCTGCCTCTGGCAACCACAAATCTTGTTTTCAGAGCTTGTTTTTTTTTTTTTTTTTTTAAGATTCCATATATAAGAGAGATGATATGGCCTTCTCTTTTATTAACTGAATCTTTGCTCTCATATTAAAATAGGTTAATTTTCCTTTCAATTATAATTCCACACTTAGAGCATAAGCAAATCATGTGTCTCTGACAAATGTGTAGCGAGGGGCAGAAGGGAGTGAACTGTTTTGGATTACTGAGATTTGGGGAGGCCAGGCTGGACATCTAATGTGTTATGTGTTAATACTACTAGCAAAGCAGAAGAGAGGAGGCTGTAGGGAAGGAAAATAACCAGACAGGTTTAAAAACCTTTTTCCTAGGAACATGGGTGAATAGGCAAATAAACAAGTGCTTTGCCACAGGAGTTTTCAGGGTAGCTTCAGAAAATCATGGCACATCTTATCGACCCATGCATCTATCCATTCATTTAACAAATATTACTAAACATGTATAGGAAGCCTGATACCTTGCTAGGTACTGAGGCTATAATGATGGGCAAGTCAGTCACAGCACTTACACTCTAGTGGGTTATACTGAAAATTTAAAAAGCAATTATAAAGCAGTGAGATAAGAGGAGAGGGAAGTATAAACACTGCAGAAGGTTTTCTATTGAGATAACCCATAGCTGTCTTCTGGCTCTCCATTTATTTATACAAAAGGTGCAAGCTAGTTTTCCTGCTAGAGATGACGATGACAGGATTTAAAGAACATCTATGGTACTGTTTATTTGCTATTTTTAAAGGACAGTAGAGACATAGCAGCAGAAGTCTCCGGGCTTAAGACACTTAGTTTAGGACTCCCCACACATGTTCGCAGGCCTTTGGTGGCCAGTTCTAAAACACTCGCAGGAGAAGAAGATGTAGAGAGTGGTGGTCTTTACGCCCTGTCTGAAAACATAAAGTAGATGGATTTACAGGATAAATGTGAGAGTACACAAAGAAAGCGAGGAAGGAAAGGATGCTGGGCATGATCAGAAAAGTACTCGAGACTTCAGAAAAGTGGCTTTTAAAACCTTAGTGAAAGCATACATATAATCCTTGAACTTCTGTTTTAAAAGGGAAAATAGTCAAGAGGACTCAAAAGAATGAAATTCTGATGATATAATCACAAAGGATCTGACAAAGAAATTAGTGCGCACCACCAATAAAATGAACTAAAGGAGGCCTGATTGAAGCAGGGTTAATGTAAATCACTAGTTGGCAAACTACAGTCCTATGTAGTGGGACCCCACAGTCCTATGTAGTAGGTATTAGCAGCATTAAATATGGAAACCAAGGCACAGAGAACTTGCCTAAGACCAAATAATAGTAAATTGTAGAGTCAGATTTGAACCCAGGCAGACTGGCTCCAGATCCGTGTTTCTAACCCCCGTGCTATCTACTTCCAGTTTGGGATGAAGGACAGGAGAGAGGAAGGAAGGCAATGTAAGACAGTAAGATTTGTGGGATCTTCTTCCTTTTAAGTTAGTTAAAATGCTTTTTAAAGTCTCTTTTTAAAAAGAGATTTCTTTTTGCTCTTTCTTCTTTACTTATTGCTATTTACGACTAATAGTTTTAAGATTAGTCATCTCTCTACTCCACACACTCTCTAAACAAAATAGGTACCATCATTTACACTTCCTAGCACAGTGGTCTATGTCTATGAAATCTCCACACGCACCAATGAATCCAAAATGCATACTCTATTGCTGAGTTCCCTTCACGAATTGAAGCAAACCCGATAACTGTTAACACATTAACAAAGTCACTGGTTAGGGTCATATTTTCACTTATACCAAGGATTGCCGAACATTTTCTATAAAGGGCCAGATAATAAATATTTTAGGCTTTGGAGTCCATTGAATCTCTGTTGAACGACTCAACTCTACCAATATAGCGTGAAAGCATCCATAGGCAATATATAAATAAATGAGCATGGCTATGTTCCAATAACATGTGATGGACACTGAAATTTAAATTTCATATAACTTTCAAGTGTCATAAAATATTTGTCTTTTAAAATTTTTTCTTCAACTCTTTAAAAATGTACAAGCTATTCTTAGCTCTTGAAACATACAGAAACAGATGGTGACTGTAGTTTGCCAACTCCCAACTTTCACCATTAACCCTGCTTCAATCAAGCCTCTTTAGTTCATTTTATTGATGGTGCTTACCTGATACAATGTTGTTAAATTAACAAACATAGGTGCTTAGTTTTCTAGAAAGGGCCTTCCTTCAGTTGTTACTCTTCTCTAAACTCTCAGGACCAAGGAAGTCTTAGGATTTAACAAAAGATTATCCTCACAAAAGATTTATAAACAAGAATCTAATAAATGAACTTGCAAGCTCTTTCTATTATTGACTATGATTCAAATTCCTCATTTCATAAATACCTGTGATATTCAAGATAGTTCAAGGAAGTTTCCTTAAACAAAACATTTAGGATACAGGCTATACAGGCATGTAAGAGTTTCTTTATAATTAAGGATCATACTTGTTTCTGGGATAGAACTTGTAAAAGGTTCAGGTTCATTTATCGGCACTGGATTGTCCTCGAAAGCAGTGCTTCCAGGCTCTGCTGTTTTGTGGTCTTGAGACCGGTCGAAACCTTCATAGCGTCCTGCTTGGGAGGTGCGGTACATACACATGAGTGATACGCTGGCTATCACAATGCTGCAGAACAGGGTGACTGCCGTGATGATCATCTGTCAACGTTGCAAAGAGACGTTAGGCCACTTTTCATAATCTCAGCTTGAAATCTTAGTAGACGAGGTTAAGGGCAATTTTTTGGTTGAAAATGCGTTATCTCCATGGCTATAAATGCTCTACAACAGTAGTTCTTAAAAAAGAGGAAGAGTATGGAAGGAATGTAAGTTACCTGAAGAGAAATTAGGGTTTGCTTGTAATCAAATGAGATTTCTAGATGCTTCTTTCACTATGCATCATGTCCTTGGTTTCCTCTACAAGTAATCTAAATGATTACTTATAGACTTTTTCTTTACTTCAAAGATTTTGCTTGCTTTAGTACACATTTCAAGTGTATTTCAACTAGAAACTTTGTTATGGTGATAATACTAAAAATAAGTAATTATAGCTAATACTTATTGAGTACTAACTATATGCCAGCACTAGTCTAAGTCATTTATATGTATAATCTTATTTATTCTCACAACAATCCAATAAAATTCAAAATTACAAAACAGAAAAAAAAGAGTAAGAAATCAAAATCATTTTAGGAAGTTCTTAAAAAACACATCTTTGGGAGGGGCAGGTAGGGATATGGAATTAAGAGATACAAACTACTGCGTATAAATAGATAAGCAACAAGGGTATATTGTACAGCACAGGGAAATAGAGCCATTATTTAGTAATAACTTTAAATGGAGTATAAGCTATAAAAATATTGAATCACTATGTTGTACACTTGAAACTAATGTAATATTGTAGATCAAACTATACTTCAATTAAAAAAAAAAAAAAACCACACAAATCCTTGGGAAATTCTGATTCAGCAGGTCCCAGAAGCCTCCTAGTCAATAGCTTTTCAAGCACACTTTTTCCCCAAATACTTTTTGTTCTGAAATTTATATGTATGATACAGTAGAAAGTCAAGAACTTGGCTTTTATTATTACTGCTAACTTATTAAATGGCTTTAAATTAATCACCCTTTCCTCCAATAAAGGAAACATAATTCATAAGTATGCTTAAGAAGACTCAGTAAGTTTCAAATATTTAGAAATCCTCAGCTACAAACAGACTTAAACATGTGAAATCTTTTCTTTCAATTTCATTTTCCTTTTTATAGACATGTAAAATCTTTACTGCATTTTGAGGTGTGAGTTAACAAAGTGACATAGGATCACCAGTGTGATAGGCAATAAACTGGAATAGACTTTCAAAATTAATTTTAATTTAAGTATAGCAAAACACATTAAGAAGCTAAAAAGAGACATTCTCAAGAACTGTCAATAAACTCTTCTCACCTGCTCTTTTCCATAAAAGAAGGCTGAGTCAATGCTGTCTCCATTATGTTTTCCAGTTATCAAAAGAACACCAACAAGGAGAGCAGGAATCCTGTAATAACAAGAGGTTTAGAGGGAGAGAAAAAAAAGAGGGAGAGAAAAAAAGAGAGGATGAAGAGTAACTGTGTATGTGGGAACATGTAAGCAAACAGAAAACTACCAACTTACCCCCAGCCAGATATTATGATGATTCCAACAGGAATTTGTACCCTTTCTCTCTTTTTCAAAAGAAGCAAAGAAATTGCTAGAAGGCCTAAGAATAGAGATTGAAAGACAGGTGATTACTCTTGATGTTGATCAGACTTCATGGAACTTTAACCAAGCTTATTTAAATAGCAGTCTGTAGTTCTTGCCCTAGAATGCACTCCTTCTAAATAAATGCTTTTCCCAATATTTTGAAGCAAGTTTTCTTAATTCAGAATCATTCATGTTTTCCCTCCTACATTGCTTCTTTACTGAAATCTTCTTGTTTTATACTTGAGGATTTTTTTCAAAAAGCCCAAATCATTTTGTTCTTTTGACAGATGTGTTTGGAATCGAAGTATATTAGGAAAAAAAATTTTTTAACTG
The DNA here is from genome assembly GCF_002837175.3 of Physeter macrocephalus. NCBI lineage: Eukaryota > Metazoa > Chordata > Mammalia > Artiodactyla > Physeteridae > Physeter > Physeter macrocephalus. The sequence goes on from NC_041215.1 coordinate 79,722,334, forward strand.
GATACAGAACAATTCTAAAAATAAAAACACCCCCACTTTGCTGGTGCTAAGAAAGTACAGACAATTCTTATACAGGTTTTGTTTTGGGAAAATTCACCAAGTCTGAACGTTGGACCTTAATACGAATATAATATAAAGTTAATATAAAAACAAATGTTTTAAACATTTAAACAAATGTTTTAAAACAAATATTTCAAGAGCTTTCCTTATATCTTATACCCAATCATTTATAGAAGTAACATCTTATTTAATAAATTCTACATAGCTATAGAAGCTTAGAACTTTAGGGTTGGAAGGGACCACTGTTTTAAATTAATGCCTTCATTTTATAGATATGTAAACAAGGGTTTGCCCAAGCCACACAGCCAGCAGAGGGCAGAGCAAGACTAGAAACCCAGCCTTCTGCCAGAAGGTTAAGTCCTTCAACTCTGTCAGTGTTTCTAAAACTCAGATCTGTGGACCCATAGGGATCTGGAAATTTCTGTGAGAAATGTTAAGTCTTTTTGGTTTATTTGCAATGATAATCATCTGGATGACCATCTTACAACCAAAGTACACTCTCGTTATTTCAGGGCTTACACCTGGTTTTATCTGAAGTTTGAGCCAAGTGAAGGCCAAATAATATCACAACACATAGTCCAAATGAACATTCTGTGGTAGTCTGAAGAAGAGAAAAGCAGTGAGATAACCAGGTCATAAACCCACACATCAAAGTAAAGCCAGGCCAAACCAAAAAAAAAACCCTACCCAGAGAAATGAGTTGCATTTTACATTTCAAGCTGTGATTCAGATTAGCAAAATAAGATCCTTTGTCATGTCAATTAATGTTGCTAATTAGAGTTACTGAGCTTGTAGTTTTGTTTAAATCTAATCTGTGAATTGGCTTTGGTTTTAAAATTGTATATTAGCTGTAAATAAGGAAATCATACCTAGATTTAAGATTATACAAATTAGGGGGCTTCCCCGGTGGCGCAGTGGTTGAGAGTCTGCCTGCCGATGCAAGGGACACGGGTTCGTGCCCCGGTCCGGGGAGATCCCACATGCCGCGGAGCGGCTAGGCCCGTGAGCCATGGCCGCTGAGCCTGCGCGTCCGGAGCCTGTGCTCCGCAACGGGAGAGGCCACAACAGTGAGGGACCCGCGTACCGCAAAAAAAAAAAAGATTATACAAATTAAGTAACACTGTGCTAGAAATAATACAAATCAACACTGAGATCCTTGAGAATTGTTTTTCTTTATAGAGGACCCACACAGTACTCAAGTTCAAGAGATACTGTAATACCAATGCTCCTTCCAATGCATTTGCACACTCTTGTTTCAGGTTTTTAAAGTACCAGGGAAGCAAGTAACCAATCACAAAAGAGTGCCAACTGTGTTACAGTAGTGAGGGCATTCTTTAAAATTCCAATGTTTATCATTTCATTCCTGCCTTGTGAAAATATTGACATATGAAGAACAGGCTTAGCCTAGGCCTGGATGTCTCACTGATGAAGCTGTGAGAGTTCTTGCCTGAATCAGTTAAACTCTTTGGGCCTTATTTTCCTCCATTTGCAAAATGAAAGATTTAAACTAGACCAGTGTTTCCGAAAGTATGGTGACTGTAGGTGGCACGGGGGGAACATTTTTCGACTAATTGTGTGTTTATTTTAACATGTGCTTGAAAAATTTTTAACTAACACATGAAACCTGGGATTTTACTGAGATAAGGCTAAATTTATTAAAGTAAAAAAAGTGAGTTAATTTTAAGGTGGAAAGAAAGGACAAGTGGTATGCAGATAGGGCAAAATTCATGAGGATGGTTTATAAATGAGTAAAATTGAAAATGGCTGAACAGGATGATTTAAAATGACCTTTTAGGTCTAAAATTCTGTTATATCACAATAATCTCAAGGTTATTCTTCATCGAGGTCAAGGAATTCAGAACAGCTTCTTTGGAGAGATTTTGGTATGCATGCTTGAAGAGGATATCAGAGAAACTTGGGGCTTTTTGACAGATTGATCTATATACTGCTCTCTTATTCTCATTATAAATTTAACCTTAATAAACCTAAGTATTAGAGATCAAGTTGGTTCATCTGTATTTGGAAATAAAGTATTCAGGCTCTTTTAACTCGACAGCTCGTGAAAACTCTTACGCCAGGCAAGGTGTACTTGCCTTTATTTATTTATTTTTTTTTTTAGTTTCTCCTTTACAACAAAGTGAATCAGTTATACATATACATATGTTCCCTATCACTTTCCTCTTGCGTCTCCCTCCCTCCCACCCTCCCTATCCCACCCCTCTCAGTGGTCACAAAGCACAGAGCTGATCTCCCTGTGCTATGCGGCAGCTTCCTTTTTTTTTTTAGTTTCTCCTTTACAACAAAGTGAATCAGTTATACATATACATATGTTCCCATATCACTTCCCTCTTGCGTCTCCCTCCCTCTCACCCTCCCTATCCCACCCCTCTCATGGTTTTACATTTGGTAGTGCATATATGTCCCTTTAAAAAGCACAAACCTTCTCCTGTTTGCACTGAATTCATTTTGTAATTCCTCGCCACATTGTTGCTTCACTTCAAAAGGCTGTTGACTGAGATGGGTCCTGCTTTGATCCCGAAGGCATGAAATCAAAGGCCTGTCCCCCCTGCCCCGCCCCCAGCCACTTCCCGACACCTGCCTCCTAACAGGGTCTATAACCTGTGCTACCATTCTACAGTTTCCTTTTATGTGCCATTTTATAGGTTTGCATTTGTGGTATGAATACAAATCAGCCAGACTGAATGTTTCACAAACATACCAGAATGTACACACCCAAATAAATGTTATACTTCAAAAGAGCAATGTGCTAAAACATTTTGAATATCCTTTATGGGGCCAGTTGAAATGAAAAATAATTTTTCTTACTGGGTATTCTTCTCTTTCCATACCCTTTTGTTCACTTGTTTTTCTCGTTCTCATATTACCGCTCTTCCCTCTATTTAATAATATAGTTACATTTGTTGAGTGCCTACCATGTACCAGGCATAAACATCCATATTTCATTTAATTCTCAAAATAACTCTGTAAGGTGTGATAATCCAGGCTTACAGATAAGGAAACTGAGACCGCAAAAGTTAAGTCATTTGCTTAAGGCAGAGCCAGAATTTTTCATTCAGTTCAGTTGGATTCTAATAGTGAGCTCTGCGACACACGTCACATACCTCATCCCTCTCTGCCCATTCTTTCCTTTCCCTACCTGCTTCTAGTGCCTTTCCCCCTTGATGGCTCCAAACGGGAGCTGTGCTGACTGTGGCCTAGAACCCAAGACCCTGAAGAAAAAGGACATGTGACTGGAAACCACCTGAGCCCAGGCAGAAACAGAACGATTAGGGTAGAGAACTCAGCTTTGCAGACTGCCTATGTTAGTGGGTGTAACTGCCCAAGTGAATTCCCTAATCCTGTACTACTAGACTTCAACTAGATCACTAGAAACTGGGGCCTCAAGTGATGGAGGAGAGGGGGACCTAAATTTCTCTTCATGATCCAACTTACCTGTCCACAGGTAGGTGCTATAGAGGGAGCTGTACAATAAAACAAACACCAGAATTTGTACAACAAAATTTTTTTCTTTAACAAAATTCCATATCATCATTCCAGCGCAGACAATAGACTGAAGAGAAAATTATAAAAAAACAGTCAGTCATACTCATATGACTCATACTCATGTGTTTTATTCACAGCAACTATAATTATTCATTTAAAATTATTACTGAGTAATTAACTATTGCATTCTAGTTATACTAAAACTTCGAGTTTTATGATTAAAAAACTTTTTATAAGAGCCTTTAACAAGCCTTTCTATTTAATTGAAATAGATAATGACAACATTCTAAATACTAACCTTATATTTAGAAAAGGTTTACATAGAAAATGTAAACTTCTTTCCTTTATGATTTGAGACATGCAAAGATTTAACTAGAAAAGTAAGATTATGAAAGAGTTTAATTTGTAATGATTTAATTGTTTCTATTAAAAAATGCAAAATTATCACTAAATGTCATTACAGTTGTCCTTCTGTATCCATGGAAGATTGGTTCTAGGATGCCTCCTCGCCCCCCCAACAGATACCAAAATCCAAGGATGCTCAAGTTCCTTATATAAAATTCTGTAGTATTTGCTTATAACCTATGCATATATTCCTGTATACTTTAAATCATCTCCAGATTACTTATAATACCAAATACACTGTTAATGCTATGTAAATAGCTGTCAGCATATGGCAAATTCAAGTTTTGCTTTTTGGAACTTTCTGGAATTTTTTTTCTGAATATTTTCGATCCATGTTTGGTTGAATCTGAGGATATGGAACCCATGGATATGGAGGGCCAACTGTATTAGCCTCAACTTTGTATAGTTCAAGACACACTGCAGTATTTAATAAATTAGGCATAAATTAGTTGTAACCAAATTATAATTGATTGTATTTGGTAAAAAAATACTTTGACTTTATACCTGGAAAAACCCCACAAAGCGATTTTTTCCTCTATAGTAATATAATCAATGAGAAAAACACAGCTTTAATTATTTGTAGGTTTACTAACCTGAGCGATGAGTAAATTAGTTGTAAGCATATGAGGAAGCTGTTTATACTTCTTGCTCAAAAGAAGAATACCCAAAGACCAGATCTTAAACACAGAGGTTCAAAAGTTATTCAGGTTTCTTAATCTTTATAATCACTTATTAATTACTAACTTTTATAATTACTTTACTAATTACTTATTAGCCTCTTTAAAGAATTCTTTTATCCTGGTTCAAAAAGGAATTGCAATATTTTACTTACTTTAACTTGGGTAGCTCCCAAAAGTGCATTAAGGTAAACTAATATCCAAAGTAAAATAGAAAGCATGGAGAGATCCTATGGTAAATTAACTCCAAAAATGACAGAGTCTTTAAGAACTATTCCTTGAACAGGGAGGGCCACGTTCCAACTATCCCTACCTTTGGTGGCTGGGGTGGGACACAGGCTCACAGCCAACTCTTCAGAAAAGGAGCTTTAGTGGGAGATGCAGTTATACTGCACTATCTTGAATTTTCCCTTTTTGATTCCACCACATTGGCTCGTGAGGTATCTAAATTCCAGGCTGTCTTACTTCAAACAACACATGTCATCCACCTTAAGATTAATTTTCCTGCATTCTTTATATTTAAAAGGATACACAGTAGTCAGCCACGTATGCTGGTTTGATTTCCTTCTTTCTTCTCACCTCATTGTCAATCAAAATTTATATTGTCTCTCCCCTTATGAAACTGCCCTCTTATCAATGGGCATCATTTTTAAGAAAATGTAACAGAAGCAAAATTTCTTAAAAATTACATTAATCACACATTTATTTGTTGCCAGTATACATATTCATCCTTATCTCCTTTCCTTTAACAGCAAAAGTTGTCTTTTTATTTTCAGCCAGAATACTGTTTGAATTCAACAGGCAACTCAATCTACAAGATACTCTAGTTGCCAAGTGTATAAGTATTTAATTTGAGCTAGATATATCCAAAAGTTTCATTAACATTAAATGGGTGTTTGGTCTTAATCCCAAAGATCCCTTCCAACAACATGATTCTACAATAGCTAGTATTTATATAGCAATTCACCATTTTCAGAATGCCTTTTACATATATTGTCTCCTGTAATCCTTAAAACAAACCATGGAAATAGGTAAAATTATTATCTGTATTTTATAGTTGAGAAAATTGAAGCTTAGAGAGGCTTAGGTAACTCCACAGAGAAATAACAGCTAGTTTGTCATAGGGCCAGGAGTCAAATCCAGGTCTGACTAAATCTCATGCCTTGTCTGTTATACCACTCTTAACTCCCAACTGGAAAGAAAAAACTCAGAAGGCTGATACTATATTTTATGGGTAGGCTTTAGCTTTCTGTGTTGCATAAGAAATTATATTTTTACTCCCTAACTTTCTGTTACCAAGCTATTCTCAAATTCATTCTGTGATTCTCATTCATTTTTACACTGAAACATACTTACCAAGGAGACCAGACTGATAATACTTATATCAAAACTAACATTCTGGATGGCATATGCCAATGGCTTCGGGTCCATGGTGGGAAAAGTCAGTAACCAGGCAGAGACGTACATGATTGGCGCAGACACAAACGTGCTTATTACCATCCCTGAGGTTATCTGCAAAAAATGAAGTCAAATTGAGGAAGAGTCACAGACTCACGTAAACAATTCCTGTAAACTTTAGCCACAGCGCACTAAGGCATTCTAAAATAAAAGCAGGAGTCAGTAAAGAGACATCACAGAATCCAGCATGTTATCTAATATCATATTCCCCTTTTCTTAGAGTTCTTAAAAGAAAACACAGTTAAGTTCCCTTGGCTTCTCTTCCAGTCTATGCTCAATTTATATTTGCATATAACAATGCTAGAAATCCCACATCTGATGTTTATCTCCTAGATTCTAGAAAGTAAGCCATATTAATGATCTACTTAAACTGATGACCAGTTTCCTTCCATACTATTTCATAAAATATAGGGCAATAAAAGCAATTTCAAAAAGAGAAAAATTACCATGCAAACATTCTACCGATTAAATAATGGAACTAACCTTTGGTCAACAATTTAGTTCCTTCATGTTATATTTCAAAAACATCTGCTCTAATGCTGTAGATAACATGTATAGTATGCTTAGACACTAATTGATGTTAACTGATTTAGCTATTTATTGCAGTTGATTATGTGGTATTTTGCAGCTGGTGGTTGGATTATCAATGAATAAAACAGATTTTTTTCCCCTCAAATTTCGAAAGTTACCCTTCTGTAAATAACCTTTAGGCTTAACTAAAATTACAGCATTAAAATACTTGAAACTAAAAAAGACTAATGAAAAAAGTCATGGCTGAATAAAGACCCCAGATTAAATAACTCACTTGTTACATGACGTTACATAATGTCTCTTTATTTATAATGAGGCAATTTACAGATATCAAATTCTCGTAAAAGAATGTAGATTTCTGTGTTTTAAAAATTCATTTTTCTACTAACCAAACAATCAAACTTAGAAAGTAATATATACATACAATCTCTACTTCCATGTTGAACTGTGTTGCAAAGATAGCCACTCCTGGTGCTACAGGAAAGACACCATACAAAAATGCATAATTCGATACACTTGTATGGTTCACTACACTGTTGCCCTTGTCCAAGAGTTCCACCATTTCTCGGCAGAGAAGTGGCAGCACCAGGCTGAAGAAACAAGAAAGGCATCATTTGCTTGGTATCACAGTATGCTGGTCCCCAAATAGAAAATTGCTCTAGTGAACTTGGCATTACGTTATTCTTCTCCTGCCCAGAAGGTATCATGTTATTGAAAGAAAAAAAAATTCCACTTGGAGCCACTTAAAGTAAAACAATATTCTAGAAATGCTTCAAACATCAGGAATTAGGAGGGAAAAAACTAATTTTTTTGTTCTATGAATAATTTTCTTGCAAAACAATCTGTAAAAGTTGCAATTATAACTGCTGTTTCTTGCTTTCCCTATTAGTTCATTGAAATGTTAAAAGAAAAGAAGAAGACTGACAATCTGAGTAAACTTTTTCAAGAAAATTACTAAACTCATTCTTGGAAAAAAAAAAAAAGTGGACCTTTATTATGATTAGAGGTTTAAATGGTTCAGGTAATGATAACAATGCTGCTCAGTTAGATTTCAAAAACCAGTAGAGAAACAGGTATCTTACAATTAGCTCTTTATCTTAATAAAGAAAAAAGGTTTAGCAAAGGGAACTGAAATAACTGAGGTAGAGCAAAAAACTAATGATATCTAGATCTGGTGAACAGTTAATTATTAAACAAATCCTCCAGGATTCCATAGAAAGACCATATCAACAGTAGCAAGTTAATGGAGATTTCCTTTAGAAAGAACAAAACCAAGGTTAATATTGTCACAGCAGCACCTACAGAGATGCTCTCAGATGGAGTAAAGAACTACTCTTGTGTTTTTTTTTTAATTAAAAGAAGAAGAAGAAATTATGTAATAGGCATCAAAGAACCAGAAAAAAGATTTTAAAAACGAGAATATTTAAATACTTATAAGTAATGGTTGGTATTACTATTATTGTTAGAACCATATTTATTGCTGTGAAAAACTAAATAAGGGACTTCCCTGGTGGTCCAGTGGTTAAGACTCCATGCTTCCACTGCAGGGGGTGTGGGTTCAATCCCTGGTAGGGGAACTAAGATTTTGAATGCCATGCAGTGCAGCCAAAAATTAAACAAAAAAACTAAATAATACTTTATTTCCAAGAGCATAACACCACTATAAATAATCTTCAGAATTTATACTCATTTTTATTATTTTGAATATATAGATACTATTTCATATTGCACTGGTCTCATGAATTTAGTTGTCTATACAAGAGCTAAATTCAATAGTTAAATATGCCCCAAGTGCCTTGGGATAATCTTGTAGTAAAATTATGTCACCTTTACCAGGGAGTATAACTCTACGGCTAAAGAGCTAAGGAGGCTGAAGGAACTATCAACTAAGGAGCTAAGAACTTTTCATTTACAGGCTAGGATCAGATGATTAATAATAATCATTCCTACTGACTTACCTATATTCAGCCACCCTCAGAATTTTAGAATATTTCCCTCAAATTCATGAAATAGAAGTTTATATTCAAAATTATTGTTTTCATCATGGCCAATAGGATTTTAATAAATTTAGAAAACTCAGAAATCCTGCAAAATTCCTTTAAAAATATGATCAAACTAGGACACTGGAAGATATTAAGTAAAATTATATAAAAGCTGAAGGGAAACCAATAGTCTTTATCCTCTGACAGTAAAATGGAAAGAGTAACCTACACGGAAGTGACTTTCCACATACACCAACATCACATTTTCCTTTAAATTGTAACTACTCAATTAGGAGGGATTACTACTATCAAACTATTTAATGGAGAAAATAGAGACATATCCCAACGAACAGGCTAAATAAGGCTTTCACAAAGTACAATCCCCAAGTTAAATAAGTGAAACTTACAGTTTAGCTGTGATGAGAAGAATTAGTACAACAAATGCTGACTTCTTCAGTTTCTTTATTTTTCCTACCATTGTAAGACCAAGATAAAATAAAGCTGATCCAGAAAAAGAATTCGCAAGTCCATCAAGAAAATTTTCCATATATACAGGCACCTTTTGATCAAGTATAAAATTGAAAGCAATGCCAATGAAAACCATAAATACTATTGGGTTCTGTAACACACGCAGAAGTCCAAGTCCCACAATTTTCACTTTGTTTTGAGAAGCATTTTGAGTGTCTTTACATCTCTGCATTTCACAGAAGATAAACCCTATAGGGTTTAACATCATAAGAGATATTGGCGCCACTAAGTAAATGTACTGGAGATACTCTGGGTATGTCGTTTGATATAAAGCTTCAACTGCAAAATACAAATTAAAATTGATTTTTAAATGGTTACCACAGAAATATATTAATAAATTATGAATATAATGTTTTCCATGCTTAATTATAACATATTGTAAATTAACCTAAATAGTGTAGAATGACCTCATTACCCTAGTTTTGGAAAAGTATGTTTTAGTAATAAAGCTGAAAAGGAAAAAAAAACCCACTATATTAAATGACATTTAGCTTATAAAATGATAATCAACTTTTAAAAAGTATTTTTAGTTTTAGTAACACTAATTGTTACTACTTAGAGGCTAAGACTAGTCTCAATAAAGGGGCAGAATTGTAGAATTCTTAAGACAATTCAAAGTAAAAATCTACTAACAAAATGTTTAAGTAGTCATAGCAACAAGGTGGTTGCTGGTTCTCTTGAGAGGGAAGTTTCATTGGAGGGGTGAGGCAGAAATCAGAGCACAGAGAACGCAGGAGAGAGGAGGAGATAACAGACTGAAAAATGAGCACTGAGGGACTTCCCTGCTGGCACAGTGGTTGAGAATCCGCCTGCCAATGCAAGGAACACAGGTTCAAGCCCTGGTCCGGGAAGATCCCACATGCCGTGGAGCAACTAAGCCCATGCACAACTACTGAGCCTGCGCTCTAAAGCCTGTGAGCCACAACTACCGAGCCCGTGTGCCACAACTACTGAAGCCCGCGCACCTAGAGCCCGTGCTCCACAAGATAGGCCACCGCAATAAGAAGCCCATGCATCGCAACAAAGAGGAGCCCCCTCTCGCAGCAACGGGAGAAAGCCCGTGTGCAGCGACAAAGACCCAATGCAGCCAAAAACAAATAAAATTAAATAAATTTATTTTTTAAATGTTTTTTAAAAAAAAAGAGCACTGAGGCGATGGAGTCCAAGCTATATAGGAAAAGAAGTGAAGATGGGAGATGGCTAACAGATAGATAGCAGAGTGGTTAGAGACTGGAGGTCCCTGTGAAGTTCAAGAAGTAGGTGTAGCTGGAAGTTTAGGAGTTCACAGTAAGTCAGATAGTGAGCTATTGGATTTAATATTTCCCGGATGACTGGGTCCAGGATGTGGCCATGGGAGTTGGTGGCTGAAGTGGAGTACAGGAAAACATCATTGGAGGTGAGGAGGTCAAGGAACTGAGAGAGCAGAGAATTTGGTGGGTAGTTCACATGGATGCTAAAGTTAAACAAGATAACAAGCAAAACTTGGGAGTAGAGAAGATGACAGCGGGCCAGATATTAGTCTCCAGTGAATGAGGAGGAATGACGAGAGTGAGGTCAGCAGATGACAGCATCGAGGATGAGCAGTTTAGCCAGGCAGCAGGAACCTCAAAGAAGCAGTTTTTACAAAAGAGAGAGAATAATGGCCTAGCAGTGGTACACAGTGGCTATGAGGATGCCAATCCTGCCTACCCACTGCTCACATGGTATGCAGGTGATGAGAAAATGAGCAGCCTCCACTGGAGAGGAATGAATGCCTTCAGGAAGGAAGACCAGTGAAGATGCTGAAGAATTAGAGATGGAAAGGTAGATCTAAGAAATGTTCGGGAGGAGAATACAGTAAAGTCATGTCAATGCACATTTAATGCAAATTCAACTACACTTTCTTAGGAAAACAAAGGCTTCATTTTTCTTTTTCATAAAACATGCTCCCAAGTGCAAACTAATTACTTGTTCATTGAAGAAGAGCAATGCTTGCAAAAGAATCTGGCTATTAGACTTATGAGAAATGGTACAATATATACAAAGTACGTGTGCTGCATCTTGTGGGTGATTTGAGGGATTTTTCAAAGGTTCAACTGTATATGATGACTGTAGAACCTAACCATTGCATGAGATGAGTCTCCTTGGAAGGGGATGGGTTGGATCAGACTTCTAGCAGTTTCTTGGTTCATGTGAGGGTTGGTGGACTGGTCTTGGCTTGATCAGGGCAACTTAGAGCCTTGCAGCATCAAATTGGTCTCAAGGCACATTTTTGGCAATGAATTCTGAAATTATTCAACTTAATATATGCAAAGCCTGATTCATAAATGATTTCAAGTTGAGAAAGACAGATAAAATAAGAACAGCCACAATCACTCACAATCACTTGCTTCACAAGAGAGGCAATCATGTGAAAAAATGTAAAAGATTAGGTTTCTCAATTTACATTAAGATAAAGTGACACAGGTAGGAAAATATATTTGTTTGCTTTCTCAGGATACATAAGTTCAGTTAATGTCAAGCACATGTCCCGTTAGTTATGTAACTAGATTATATAACCTTTAGAATACCTTGTTCTCATTAGCTAAAAGCTACTTTTTATAAGATTCAATTCCCTTTTTTTTCAACTAAGCACATACAGAGGTCTCTAATATCTTTGAAATGTTAAACAAAATATATTTGATTACATAAAATTTCACAAATTCTTTCCACTGATTTCCAAATTAGATATATAGCTCTATAACTCAGTGGTTCTCTTTCATGTTTCATAAGGTTTCACCCTTTAAGTAAAAAAAAAAAGCATCACCTTTTTTTTTTTTTTTTTTTAATGCCTGTACGCGGGCCTCTCCCGTTGCGGAGCACCGGCTCCGGACGCGCAGGCTCAGCGGCCATGGTTCACGGGCCCAGCCGCTCCGCGGCATGTGGGATCCTCCCGGACCGGGACACGAACCCCTGCATCGGCAGGCGGACTCTCAACCACTGCGCCAGCAGGGAAGCCCTAAAAGCAGCACTTTTGATAACTATTTCTAGTTAGCTACACTTCTTCTGACTAGATATTTTAGCTCAAAGAGAAAGGTGTCTATACCCACCCCTCAATTTTTAAAATAGAATATATTTTAGAAAAGCCTTGTGTTTTCGATCTGAGCCCAAGAATTTTCCCAAGTAGCCAAAATAAAATGCATAAGGTATTTCCTTTGACAACTTACAGCACACAAAGCTTCTTAAGTTAATGACTTTTTACCAAAAATGTACTTTCCTGGTACAGTAGCACTTAATCACCATTACCTAATGGACTTCGGGTTGTTTTAAATGCTCAATGCAAATTTGAACAAAAGTCTATATTTAGGCCTAGCCAATCACCAAGTCCTTTCTTCTTTTGCATGATCATTTGTATTTGATTCCTACTTGGAATCTTGATTCCTGCTACTGCCACTAGTCAAAAATCTCAAAAGTGGGTTACCTACCCTGTTTACCAACGTATATTCTTCTGGTTTTTCTTGACCATCCCCTTTATCCATTTTACTTGCTACCAACAATATCACCTAAATCTTAACTTTCAAAAATTAAGAATTTCCCACAGCTCTCCCTGCCCACGAGACCACATATAAAATCTTTCTTTTGACATTCACAATCTAGTCGCCACTATTTGTTCCTTATTTATCCAGCTCACCTCTCACTATACCTTAGTGCAAAGCCTCTATCAGCCAGTTTATATCACTGTAACGCTGGATAACACCAGGTTCATAATTTCTAGTTCTACATGCCGATCATCATTCCCCAACTTCATCATCCCCCAACTTCGTGAAATCTCGCCTTTCTTATCCAAATCTTTAAGCTACTATTTAAGGCGTGTCTCAGGTACCACTTCTTCCACCAAGTCTTCAGTCTACATCATGGATCTCTCCTTCCCTGGATGGCTCTGGTACTTTGTGTACTTTTTGTTATCAGTGCCATCTCAACAAATTCTAAGTTCCTTGAAGGTACCATTTTATAACTCCCAGTCCCAGCTGAGGTGCTAAGCAAAATCTGAAAATACTTGCTGAATGGAATTAACACATCAATGAATGTCAAAGGTTTCAGACAGACTAAAAATGTGTTTTGTAACATAGACTAAAAATGTGTTTTGTAACATAGAAATTTATAACTAATTGTTATCCATGAACCCATTTCTTTTTATATCCAATTTTTTTTCTTTTTTCATCTTCTGAATATTTATAAAGCAGGCTACTATTGGGATATTTTAAGTCAGCTAAACAGGTATACAAAGGCAAAAGAAGTATAGTCTAGTGGGAAAGCAAAAAATTGGGAATAAATACTTGTTTAATTACTAGAATAGGGTTCAGTATGGGAATTTCAGTTCATTCTGCCATTCATTTGCATAATTACTTAACATTCCATCTTTATCTATAAATAGGCAGCACTATTTTTTGAATTTAATTTTATTTATGTATTTTTTATACAGGTTATTAGTTATCTATTTTATACATATTAGTGTATACATGTCAATCCCAATCTCCCAATTCATCACACCCCCTCCCTTCCCCGCAGCACTATTCTTTTGTTATCAATCTGAGTATAGTTTTTCAAATCTGAAAAATAATTGAAAGCAGTGACCCATATTAACAAATTAGATTTATAATCATTGTATCAACTATTAAGTTCTAATTAATACTTATAAATAAGGCTCTTGGGGGGAGGGGAGAATCCCACTCTGAGGAATTATTATATAGCTCTGAAGAACTAAGAGACAAAATTAGCCACCCACTGTGGCTCCTATTTTGATTACTGCAGGGTTTCAATCCCTAGCAAATAACACAAAGACCCAGACAAGATCATTCTATTATTTAATGGCATAGAGTTAAATGCTTCATTTCCTTTTTGTTTACAGCTCAAGCACTAGAGCATAATTATGATTAGTCAGGGTGCTTATGCTATCAGCATTGTTTAAGAATGAATTATAGCACTTAACTATGCCCTATTGTATCTTTTAATGACAGAGGCAGGGAACCATTCTGATTTGCTAAAATCCACATTTCACCTCAGTAGAGTCTTGGTGTCTTCTCATACTCGGATTTCTTAAAGTACCTCGGAAAAGGATTGTTTTTAAAAATAGCAAGCTTATTTTTTCAGTCTGCCATAATGCAATGTAGTATTATGTCACCTGAGTATAGGTAAATCATTTTAATGCAATTTCATAGACCATTATAATTATAGTATAGAGAAAAAGTAAACACGACTGTCCTTTTTTTTTTTTTTTTTTCTTTTGTGGTATGCGGGCCTCCCTCTGTTGTGGCCTCTTTCGTTGCGGAGCACAGGCTCCGGACGCGCAGGCTCATTGGCCATGGCTCACGGGCCCAGCCGCTCCGCGGCATGTGGGATCCTCCCAGACCGGGGCGCGAACCCGGTTCCCCTGCATCGGCAGGCGGACGCGCAACCACTGCGCCACCAGGGAAGCCCCTGTCCTTTTTCTTTAATCACTAACTTATCTCTCTTCTGAGTCACCTGTAAATTGGACCAATGTTGCAGAACAAATGCAGTCGTAAAAAGGACATTTCCTTTAAGCTACCATGCTTATCTGTGAACTAGAGAGTAGGAATTCTTGGGAGAGGCCACATAACAAACAGAAAGAATGGTCTTCTCTCTAGAGACATAGTCTTCTCTGTTCACCCAGAGCATAGCCAGAAGGCAGATGGCTATGAACAGCAGTAATAAATAATCTCATTGGAGCAGATACATGGCCCTAGTTCTGTACCACAGCTTCCAATCTGCAGATATATGAAAAAGCACTTCTGTGTATACTGTTGGTTTCTGGTAAAGTTATTGTCTACAACCTAATGTCACAAGAGCTCTTACATTATCTGTGATTTAAAAACAAACAATTACAACTCAAAATCTGCTAGCATAATCATCAGGGGAACTGGGCTAGCACACTGCTGGGAACATGATTATTACCAGATTCATTGATTTAATGTGGGACATGAGAAAAGCAGCAATGAAAATGGCTGACTATATTTTTTATTTGGAGATTCTGCCTTAATATGAAAATGGATAAACTCATCTAACAGGTCTTTTTCCACTGCTACTCATTTTATGAATTTTTTTGAATAATGTAAAGATTATGAAAAACTTTGATTCTCTCTGAAAATAATGTGTTATAAGGGCTAGCTGGGTCTTCTGATGATCAAATGGGCATGTTATATAACTGTGTGGCATAAGAGAATGCCCAGGATTTAAATCTAGGTTTGGGTCTCAGTCACCTGTTAGCTGTGTGACCTGGGGTAAGACAATTAAATCTCTGTAAGTCTGCCTTCTTATTTGAAAATGAGGATATCTACCCTACCTCAAATGAGATAAGTATATAAGAAAATACTCTTATAAAGTTATAAATGTTAGTTCTATTTAGTTATGGGCTTACTACTCTATGACAGCATGAAACTTACAGATCATGTCCAAATTAAGATATAGCACTATTTATTAAATATTTAACACTATGATACTTAGCCACTTCTAAGGTCCTTATACCATCAATACCTTGACAAATGTACATTAATAATGCTCCTGGAGAGAGGGACAACACATTAACTCCTTGCTCTTTTATTTCCAAAGTCTTTATTTAAATGCTTGGCTCATCCTTTAATTTTAAAATTGATTAACCTTCAAGGAACACCTATCTAGTTTCTGACTATTCACAGCTCAGTTATCTAAGAGCCTGGTTTTTCCTCTCTCATAAACCTCCTACTTTTATTCATAGTTATATAATTTCTTAGGTATATCTCTATTTCTGGTAAGCAATATGGAGGAAGAGAATAATGAAAAGTATAGTCCACTAGAATCCTTTTGGTGCCAGAGGTGTAATAATTTTTTTGGGGGGGGTGGGTAGTTAAAAGATAAGAAATTTGAAAGTTAATGGCAGATTTCAATTGTCCATTTCATTAAGTTTCATTCAGTCTCTGCTCAGACGATGTATCACCAGAGAGGCCTTCACTGACCCTGCTCCCCACCTCAAATGCCATCTCCTTGTAAAAGAACACTATTTTGTTTTTATGGCCCTTGTCATTACCTGATATTATTTTTGTTTTTGTTTTATTTTCCCATTAAAATGTAAATTCAGTATGTACAAGAACTTTGTTTACAAGTGTATTCCCAGCAGCTAGCACAGTCACTGGTACTAACAGGTTCCTATGAATGAATGAAGGAATAAATGAATGACTATATCCATAATATTCAGATCCCTACATTATGATACATGATCAAAGCAAATCATAAACTTTAAAAATATTAAAAATTCATAGAAAGTACATTGGTAGATGCCAGGGGCTGGGGGCTTGGGGGGGAGTAGGGAGGGGGAATGGGGAGTTAGTGTTTAAAGGGGACAGAGTTTCAGAGATGCCAGGGGCTGGGGGGTGGCACAGGAGTGGGGAGTTAGTGTTTAATGGGGACAGAGTTTCAGTTTAGAAAGGTGAAAAATTCGGGAGATGGATGATGGTGAGAGTTGCACAACAATGTGAATGTACTTAGTGCCACTGAACTGTACACTTAAGTATGGTTAAAATAGTATGTTTTATATTATGTGACTTTTACCACAATAAAAAAACATTAAAAAAAAGGTAGTTACTAAGTATACATTTTCTTGGTGGCAGAGAGTTCTGGAAAATAGAATATGTTTCTAAGATATCTCAACATCCCCAGCTAGTATGTTTACTATTTCATCAGGAAAACATATACACATAGAAACATAAAATTAGGCTGTTTAAAGAGTTGGAAAGTTAAAGAAGGAAAAGTTGGAAAGGTAAAAAAAGTCCTCATTTTGTCCTTAAACAAGAAATTAACTTCGACCAAAGTACACTGATATTTTGAATAAAAAACTCAATAAAAAGCATTAATGTAAAATAATATACACTCTAGATGGAAAGAAAAATAAGGAAGGGAAGTAGTCACTCATAAATTTCCACTGCTAACATTTAATAATGACAGTTTTTAAACAGGTGTATGCCTATGCTTTTTATATAATTTAAATCAGAATCTGATCTCTTCTGGAAATTATATTTCTTTCATATGTGATTATTGAGAAGAAAAAAAATACTAGTAGAAAGATGACTCACAAAGTTTATTTGGATATGACCATTTATTTCAGGTAGATGTTTGAAGGTGCCTCAAACTCTGAAAAAATATAATTCATCTAACTTAAGACATATTTAAGAAAAAAATATGAAAGATTTCTTAGATATAAGAATAAGTATAAATCACTAACAAATGCTTAGTTAAAAGATTCAAATTAAAGCCTTACATTTTGTTACCTTCTAAAAGACCTGAAATTTTTTTTAACTTTAAAAATAAAAAGTAACTTACCTATAGGATATCCCAATGCAAAGTCGTTACTTTGTGTAGCAAAAATAGGGAATAGTCCAGCTTTGCTAAATCGACTATCAGGACTGGCAACCAATAAGGTTAATACACATACAATGAAAAATACAGAAGCTTTGGCAATTAAGATACTATATAGAAAAGACCAATCCACATTGGAAAAATTAAGTACAACCATGTTTTTGAATAATAAAGCTGGAAGTGCAAACCTGGAGACAAAATTTCCCAGTCCTTTCGCCTGTGTTGATGTTATAACATTGGCCCTTCCTGCTATGTAGCCACAAAGGACTATGCCAAAGCATTCTAGTAAGGCTGGAAAAAGCCTTGTTATTGACATTGAAGGTGGGTCATTAGTGGAATTAAATCCATGGGTTACTGGTGAGGACAAAGTCTTGGTCATATTGACTGCAATGGTCAAGTTCTTGGCAGGTATATCAGAAAAAGAATTCATTTTCTTTCACCCTCCAACTCCAACCTGATCTCTGGAAAGAAAGAAGAAAGATTCAGTGTGAACTCAATGAGAAGAATTCTAGTTGAAAGGATATACTGGCAAACATAGATTTATTAAATGGACAAATAAATATACAAACTTTTTTCAACAACCATCAGAGAAAAATACAATGAAAAATAAAATGGGTGGAAGTGTCTGCTAACAACAGCCTCTTGACTCTCAAAGGTGGGTCAGCTCAAAATATTTATGTTGCTGTCCTATTTTCAGTATCAGATATGAGTTAAATAAGATCCACAGATTTTACAGCTGTAATGATGGCCTGTGGTCCTCTCCAGTGCTCCACAGTCAAGCTCTGCCTAGTGGATGAGAGCTTGGCACCCACAGAGTCCACTGAATGTCCACCTGCAGCCAAATTTTCCAGAAATTTCAGAAGTTCTCAGGGCTACATCAAAGAGTCACAATGGACAGGAAGGTCCTTTCCAGCCTGCAGAAGGACCTGAATATAGGATAGGAAGAAGAGTATAATAGAATATCACTGATCAACTTTGAACCAGTAACTTACTTTTCTGTACCTCCTTTTCCTCATCTGTGAAACAGCAATCATAGTAGCTACCTCATAGGAAGCTGATATTATTCAATATCAAGTCCTTACAAACACATCTGGCACAAATAAATCACTTAACAGAAGTTAAATATAACTTCTGGTGGCATATAAGAGAGAGAATGAAAGAAAAAATGATGGCATCCCACCAGCCTACTCTTAGTTCCTTTTACACCAGCCAGACATATTGGCTGTCTTGAATTCCCCATAGTCCTTTGTGCCACAGGGGCTTTGCCCATGCAGTTCACAATAAAATATTCTCTTCCCTGCCCACCCACATAACAACTACCCATCCTCCGAATCATATCCAAATCAATTCAGGAGTCGTTGTATCAGGTAAGGCTCCTCTAACACCATAGCCAGGCCAGGAGTCTTTCTCAAATAGAATCATGTTCCTTAACTTTAGGCCACTCTTCTCAGTTTATAATTATACTATGTATTAGAGTGACTGTGTGATTTATGTCTGTCTCCTTCACTAGACTTTAAGTGCCATAGAAGCAGGGACTATGCATGTTTTTGCTCACTTTTGTGTCCCTAATGCCTAGCACCGTTCCTGGAGCACAGGAGATTTAGGAGACTAAAATAATTACCTGCTCTTAAATAAACCTTTCACCCTTTAGTGGATCAATGTTCTTTCTTAAGAACTATCTACTTCATGGACAGAATTTTGTTTTTTTTTGTTTTTTCCTGAATGTTAAGTAGCCTAAGTTTTTCACCAAGACCATAAAATGTGTTCTGAAATGTTCCAAAGCTGTTCATAAAATGTTAAAAAACACAAAATGTCTTGTAAAATGTTCTAAAGATGTTCAGAAAATGAAGCAAGGAAAACTTTATGTTAATATGACAATACTTACCAGACTTTCCTCTTGCTGCCAGGGACACAATGAACATTAGGTTTGAACAACTCTGCACCTAACCAGCTTTTATTAGTAACTTGAAATTGACATAGTGACAATTGACAATTCCTAAGTGATTATTCTGGGTTAACCATCTAAAGTAGCCTTATAAAAGGTAGAAAGTAAAAAAGCTTATGCTTCCTGAAATGTATAATGCTCAGGTTAAGTTCTCAAACACCCACATCACATTAAGGGCTCAGAAAAAAAATTAAAAAAAAAAAAAAAGGTGAGGACTCAGATGGCAGGCCAAAAGACCAACAACTGATACAACTGGGGGTGTGGATGAGATAATTTTCTCTGTGCTACCCTGGTATAAACTGAACCATTTAAAAACATTACATTTAATCTGGATCAGGACAAATATTTCCTAGGATTAGATAGGAGCGGTCAATATACACAAAACCTGTAATACTCACATACTTAAAGTTTACCTAATAAGCATCAAATTATATCCTGAGAAGGCTACAGATTGGTACAGGTACCCATAATTGAAGTAAGGAGCTGGTAAACAAGTGAACAAAGGTGTTAAACATTTGGAGCCCCTGAGAGATGTGGACTTGAAAAGGCAGTGCTAAAGATTAAGGTGATAAACTACTCCAGTCTTCTGTTATTTTTTAAAAGTTCCCTATATTTCTTTGCCTGGAGCTTTATAACTTACACTGCTCCCTACCCCTTATTTGTACCACACTTGCATATCAATGTATTACAACAATTTTTAAACCAACAGTTTTAACTAAACTTGCAGTTGTTCAGTGAAAAGAGTCAAATGGCCTGAACCCACTTTGGGGCCCATCACTTATCAACCCTTCGGGTAACTCAGCCTCTCTGCACCATAGCTTCTTCAACTGTAAAATAAGAGTAAAAACCTCCTTAGAGGGCTATTGTGAGAACTGGAGCTTTTATACACAGCTTATTACAAAGTAGGCCTTCAAGAAATGGTAGCAGTTGCTATTAGGAGTTGTGTGTCCTAATAGAAGAATGGTAGTAAATTAAATATAATTCATTGTTCTATGCAGTTCTTCAAACATACTTGGTATTAAAGAGCCTCCAACTAAAACAGAGGGATGGGATGGGTTGTAAGGTTATCAGTTTTCATTTTATACCAAACAACTAAGAAGAGTTCAATTTAATTTAGTTTGATCTTAGTTGTTAGCAGGGAAGGGAGAGCTCTTTATTTCCCTCAAGGTGATGGTCAAATAGCTGTAGCAAGGCCCAGGTTTAACTTTCAGTTAGTCAAAAATTAAGAGAAAAACTTTGGAAAGTAATCTTCCCCTTCCCATGAAGTTTCTTTTAATGTTCCTTGATATTATAGAAGCAATATCTGCTAATTGAGGGGCAGTCAAAATAACCAGAAAGGACTTACAAAGTTTTATCTCATCTTAAATTTTTTTCCAACAGGAAGAGAATATACTTTTAAAAAAAAATAAATTTATTTATTTTATTTTTGGCTCTGTTGGGTCTCCGTTGCTGCACACGGGCTTCCTCTGGTTGCGGCGAGCTGGGGCTACTCTTCGTTGCGGTGCATGGGCTTCTCATTGCGGTGGCTTCTCTTGTTGAGGAGGAGCAGGGGCTCTAGGCGCTCAGGCTTCAGTAGTTGTGCCACGTGGGCTCAGTAGTTGTGGCGCACGGGCTTAGTTGCTCCGCGGCATGTGGATCTTCCTGGACCAGGGCTCGAACCTGTGTCCCCTGCATTGGCAGGCGGATTCTTAACCACTGCGCCACCAGGGAAGCCCCAAGAATGTACTTCTTAAAGCATTCTTTTAAAATAAACAGGAGCCACAGCAATGGAAGTTAAAAAAAAAATAGCATCCAGTCTTTTCATCTCATTAAAAACAAGGCTTGTTAAAGAACAAAAAAGTTGGCTTGTCACAGTAAAAGACCACTCACTGGGGCGGGAGCAGAGAAATGCTATACACCAGCCACTTCTGGCCACTCATATTTGGTTTAGATAACATGGAGGAACCACTAACATTGTAAACAACTGCTATTAAGTGAAAATGGGGAGCAGGGTTCTAACGGGTTTCAAAGAGAAACCTTTAAACTCTTAAGCTATTTCTCAAACACCCAATAACCTTTAGCCGGTGGGGAAAGCATAATACAGTGTGGTCCTATTCAAGCACCCTTCAACACCAGCAGTCATACCATCCACCCACTCCCACCTACTTGCAGGGGACCAAACGTCTTCCCTAAAGACCCAGAGTTGTGAGGGAGTGCTAAGCACTGCCTCTTCTCTTGTCGGCAGGGACAGACTTTGGCCCTCGAAGATAAGGATGTAGAGAATCCGTAACCAAATAGGCCTCCTAAAGAACAGCTGCCACCCAATGCCTGGGCAGGCAGCAGTGGAAGTGTAAAGGCAGCCTGGGTTCTGTGCCTGGGATACAAAGTTGGTCGTTCAGCTTCCCCAGGGCATGGCAGCCACAAAGCATGGTAAGTGAAATGCTCCAAAAAGGGGTAAGGGAGAAAATTTGGTGCAACGCTCCAGGTACCTGGGCAGAAGCTCCCAGGATGGCATTCACTGAGGCCACCCCCACGGAATAAAGGAAAGAGTCTGAGAATGGTAGGGTGGACGCACGTACAATGATGTGCTCCTCAGACTGAGGGATGGCAGCTCTGTCACCAAAGGGGACAAGCCTCCCCTTCCCCTACGTAAGTCTTCCCGGGTGGCCCCGCACGTCCTAAAGGCTGGCGCTGCGGGGTAGAGGCGGGCAGGCGCAGACAGCGGATTGCGGGCCTGGGCGCTGCCCACCTGCTCAGACTCGAGAGGCGAGAGAGGAGTCACCAGGGGCCCGCAAAGCCGAGCCGGGACCGCGCAGGTCGGCGCCCCGGGGGCCCATCTCACCTGCTACGGCTGCATCCCCGGGGCCGCGGGAGAAGGGAGTCGATGTTCGAGGTGGGCCAAGCAGGGAGGAAATCACCGTCACCTCCCACCTCAGCCCTCCTAGCCGAGAGCTGCCAGCTGCCAGCGGCCGGCTATAGCAGCTCATTCACGTTCCGAAAAAGTGAGGCGCTCGTAAGCTAGGACAGGGTCAGCTCCTCGCTGCGCCTCCGCCCCGCCTCCAGGCCCCGCCCCCGACCGGGGGAAGCACAGAGCCGCGCCGTCCAAGGCCCCGCCTTCAGGCTCCGCCTCCCGCCGCGAGACTCTACGCCGCGAGGCCCTGGCCTCGCCCTCTGGCTCCGCCCCCGACCGCTGAGACGCAGAGGCCCAATGTCCTCCCGTACCCCAGCCTCCAGCCGCAGGCTGCGAGCTTCCCAGCCGCTGGATGCCGGCGGCGGGACTTCCGGCCACTTGGCTCCCGCAAAATGGCGGCCGCTGTGGGGGTTTGCTGTTTCGTTTTCCTCTCCGTAAATTCAGGTGCAGAAGCGTCTTGTCTTTCCGCCTAACCCCAGCCTCGTGTGGTCTGCCAAGTCCTCTCTTGATTAGCCTAGTCGTTTTTATAGCACAGTTTAAAGCAAGGTCTTTAATCGTGGGTCAGACTCCTGCCTTTCACCTTTTTCAAGTCAGTGTGACCTTGACCTTCCTAAATCAGACTAAAATGTCTGTAAAGCTTTAGCCCTGTGGTTGATTTAGAATAAGCACCCAGACCCTGACTGCTTGTATTTCTATTGTCGGGGGAACGACATCCATATCCCCTCAGTGTACTGAACGGAAACTGTATTGGTGGAAAACTTACAGAGCGGGAACTGAACATATAGAAAAGTCATGAATTCTGCTCCTGTTCTCCTCACTTCACCCTTGTTCTCTAGCTTCTTAACTTTTAACAGCTTCCCTGTTTCCCTTGAACCTGGATGCTTTTTTTTTTAATCTCTTGATTATATCTCAAAGCTAAAAGGATTTGTGTTTAGAAAGTATGGAGATTAATTCAATTAAATAAATATTTATTCAGCTTTGACTTTTAGCGGAATACTGGAAGATAGGCCTGGAAAGGTAAGTTAGGGTGAACCTCTAGGAAGTTCCTTAGGTTAGCCTTAGAGTTTGGACCTATCCTCTGATCACAGTAAAACCATCAAATTCTTTTTTCATGAGAACATGTCTTAGTGATCACACTATTTTCGGATATGCAATCTGGAAGCTTTCCCAGGATTAGCTGAAAGACTGAAAGCAGGAAAAACATGACTTTGGGAAAAAACAAGCCACGAGGAAATAAAGATGTACTCTGGGGTGGTGATAATGAAAAGAATGAAAGAGGCTTGAGAGACATTACAAAAGGAGAACTGGTGGGACTGGATTACTGATAGGGCAAGAAAAGGAAGGAGATAATGAAGGTATGTATTTGTTCATCCATTATACTAAAGAAAAGAAATTGAGCTAGGGAGACTCTAACATCCTTATTAGTTCTAAAGTTCTCCTGTTTCCTATCGTTCTGTTATCTGAAGATGAAAGGAAGAAATGTTTCAAGTGAGGGAAGTGGTTACAAAGATAATGAATTTGGTTTTAGGCCTAAAATCTAAAACATCAAGAAACTTAGTTTAGTCTCCTCTCTTGAAGAAGTTATCATCATCTTCTTTATTTGAGGTCCTGGAGATTAAGTCATTGATCTAAGAACAGACAGCAAGAGAATGAGAGTCTAAGTGCTCACTGTCCTGTGAACTAACTGCTCATGAAGGTATCAGCACATGTAAGTAGAGATTTCTAGTAAACACCGAAAGAGAAAACAGAAGCTCAAGAGAGAGAAAAAACAGAGCCAAAGATGTGGTTTGGAGATATCTGTATGGAGTGGACAAGTAAGAGCAGCTGGCAGGGGGGACAATGACTCTAGGAACAAAGTGTTTACGGAGATGAAGGACTTCATCAAAAAGTCATTCTTAGGGCTTCCCTGGTGGCGCAGTGGTTGAGAGTCCGCCTGCCGATGCAGGGGACGCGGGTTCGTGCCCCGGTCTGGGAAGATCCCATGTGCCGCGGAGCGGTTGGGCCCGTGAGCCATGGTCGCTGAGCCTGCGCATCCGGAGCCTGTGCTCCGCAACGGGAGAGGCCACAACAGTGAGAGGACCGCGTACCGCAAAAAAAAAAAAAAAAGTCATTCTTAGATAAGCAATTACTGATGAATGCCATAAGGTAATAATTCAATTCCACTATCATGTCTGCCAGTCATTCTGTGAGATGCTGACCTATATATACTGTTAACTGAAAATAGGAAGTGAAAAGCACAACACCTAAGATCACTTCTGTTAACGTTTTACTATATATATATATATCACTTTTTCCTATGCATATATAAATCAGTTAAGAACAATAGGGTCATACAATACACATTATTTTTCATATACATGATTTTTAGTAACCTTTTTCATTTAATATATAACATTTTTATTCAGAAATATAGATCTGTGTCATAATTTTCAACACCTGTTTAATATTCTCTATCAAAATTTTGAGGATGATCTCCCTTGAAAAATTTGGACTCTGAGCCATCCATAGAGTCTAATCAAAGATGAGTAAAGAAGAGGAAGATAAAATAGTACAGGTGTTTAGAGTGACTTTAAATGTGTTGTTTGAATATGTCTAAAATGATTTCTAGTTCCTTTAAAACTGCTTCGGGCTTCCCTGGTGGCGCAGTGGTTGAGAGTCTGCCTGCCGATGCAGGGGACACGGGTTCGTGCCCCGGTCTGGGAAGATCCCACATGCCGCGGAGCGGCTGGGCCCGTGAGCCATGGCCGCGGAGCCTGTGCTCCTTAACGGGAGAGGCCACGACAATGAGAGGCCCGCTACAGCAAAAAAAAAAAATACACGACTTTTTTCTCTGTGTAGAAAAGTTCCCAAAATTTCTACCAAAAAATGTGTATGTATTTTATCAGGAAAAAGTCTGAAAGAAGTCATAAATTGTATATTTTGGCTATATGGAAATGTTGAACCATAATAGTAAATATTTTTCTAAAATTCACTGCTAAGTATTAAACCAGGTAGGTGTACAAAACCACCTATAAAATAGAACAATTTAAGAGCACTGATACAGTGCAATATATGAACTTACACAAGGCTAAGGCCTTGTTTTTGTTAATCTGTGTATCCCTAGCATTTATAATAGTGCTTTCCGTGACATACAGTAGCTGTTCCATAAATGGTTTTTGAATGCCTGAATAAAACATAACTGCCTACCAGCTATCCAAGATACCGTCTTTCTATTCAATGGGAATGATGGGGCTGGGGGAAGGCCGTTCCCAAATAATGCCAAGGTGGCATATTGATTATTTTGATTTAAAGTTACTTGAGATACAGCTCGTATAAGAATACTCTGACCCTCTTTTGTTCCCCTGAAAGCAGGAAACAAAGCTCCCATAGGAAGGTATCCTCCCTATGCCATGAGGATGAAAGGCATTGAGATAGGGAATTTGAGTCCGGGAAAGGTGTATAAACAAACTTTGTTACTCCTTCATTAATTTGCTACCCCAAGCAAAAACCCCTTTGTTTTGTCAAATCTTCACAAATGTTTGATTCTTTTTCTAAAAAGGTATGTAAACAGCCTGCTTTGTTCTCTTCTTAGGTATGTATGCAGTTAAATTTGTTTTTCTCTTGTTAATCTTCCTTATGTTAATTTGATTGTTAGACCAGTGGAAGGAACCTAGAAGGGGAAAGGAAAAATTTTCTTCCCCCACAAGAAGCTATTTGATACAAGCAACTGTGGTATAGCTCTTTTATAGTGGCTGGATTTCTTATTTTTTACAGCTTTTCACTTGGCCCAGGTTTATAAGCTTTATATAAACATTCTCTGAAACTATGGCTTCTGTTTGTTATTTTAAATGCTATAATTAATTTAATTTCTGATCTGTCAAGATAAAACCCTGAAAATTATCTTTTAATATTGTGTTTTTGTAAATACATAATAACTTTTTCCCCTTTTCAATTTGCTATTAAAATATTCTTACAGGGCTTCTAGGTTAGTGGGCACATGGAGGTACCTGGAGAGTGGCTCATCCAGAGAGGGCATGGAAGCTCCATACCCCTTCCCACGTACTGTGCCCTATGCATCTCTTCCATCTGGATGTTCCTTTGTATCCTTCATAATATCCTTTTATAATAAACTGGTAAAAATATATATAGATTTTATATACACATGTAATATGTGTATTATATATATATTCTTGCAAAAGCAGTGAGGGAAAATAGAATCTAAACATCTCACCTTGTTATTGACCTTATTGACTTCAGGTAAGGCTCAAATGTAGTTACATAGGCAAGGGCTTTTGTCTGGGCCAGCACTTAAGAAGTTTTAAGCAGAAAAACAATGAAACCAGAATTAGATTATGAAACTGAAAGTTAAATCAATGATTTAGATAAGAAAGGGTGCAGAAACCATACAATAGCAACATGATGACTTTGGAGCCCATCCCGTTTGTCTCAGGATTTAGCTTCTTGATACTTGTGGTTTTGTTTTGATCTTTTTTTTTTTGTAAAGGGGTTAGAGATCAGGTAAATAAATGGGGAATGAAAAACAAACAAACAAAAAATACTCCTGTTTTTACTGCTACTCTGTTCAGTTAAAAATGTGCTCACAGACAAATTTATGTAATAGGCAGTCACTCAACAAAGAATCTTATAAATGTGTAGAACATTTTGTAATTTGAATTATGTCTAAGATGAAACACTGTAGAACTAACAAATTTTGTATGATATAAAGAGGAAGTGGCAAAAACCTCAGATTTAGTTTTGACTTTGGAGTAAGAAGTTCTTTAGCTGATTCTAGTTAAAACCTGGGTGGAACTTTTGAGTAAATAGCTAATTCATAAAAAAGTTATCTATCATATCCTCAGCATAACAATTAAGCACAGACCTCAGAAGCACTCTTCCAGTAGAGTATGTGTTTCAGTAGTTCCACTGTCCTTCCCTCCTTGAAGGGGCAGGCACTCTATCTGTGTTGATTTCCATAGTATCCTCAGTACCTGGAACAGTGCTTGGCACATAGTAGGCACTTGGTAAATGTTTGTTAACCTACCAACTCTTGGAATGCCAGCTAAACACGTTTATGAAATTTCTGTATTTAGAGAACTTAGAACGGAAACACCTGCTCTTTCTTGTGCTGCTTCTTTCAACTATGGACAAAAGTAACTGAAGGAGGAGAAGAACTCAAGTCTCTGTGTAGCAGCAGAGGAACCAGATGGTTTTGTGACTGACAGTGGTTAGAAAAGCCAAATCATGAGGAATTATCATTGGTTGTGACATAGAATAAATGTGATAATGTCCCAAGAATCAATTCTACAAATATTTAAATGTCCCCAGAATTCCAAAAATTATTTAGACTTTCCTTTTTACCTTAACTTCTATGCAAGCTTTCCCTAAGCCATTCCAAAAAGTTGAAACAGGAAAGAGAACTTTAAGACTTCTGAACTACAAGAATGTTACCCAGACTGGGTCAGAAAGAGGCCTGGGCACTAGGTTTGGAGACAGTTGTTCGTGGAGAATAAAACTGATAAAAGTAAGTTTCTCAGTGCAGTATTAATTGGCACCTAGGCTTCTATAGCCTATAGCTAATATCACTATTAACTATATCCTCAACTCTGGCTTATTATTAGTTCTAATGGCCTAACTCAAGCCCTCTCCCATGGGTGTACATAAACATTTTGGAGACAAGATGTTTATAGTAATGCTAACATTTGATAAAATTCCTAGAAAAGTCTTAGAAATTTAATTTCATATGTTGCCTCAGTAACTGGTCAAGGATTTTGTTTTTTAACATAATAGTTTTTGTCAAACGAAGAACTACTATTAAAAGTTTAAGCCCAGAGGTATACATTTTATAAAACGTTACAATGAAGCTCATGACTGACCTTTGAATGGTAGGAGTTTTAAGTATGCTGTTGAAAATCTGTAAAGGACAGTTAAGAAAATTATCAGACTGTAAGAGAAACATGTGAGCTCACCAAACAAGAGTTTTAGTGTAGACTTTGTCTTATTTATTTATTTATTTATTTATTTATTTATTTATTTATTTTTGTATTTATTTATTTATTTATTTATTTATTTATTTAGTTGTGGCCTCTCCTGTTGTGGAGCACAGGCTCTGGACCCACAGGCTCAGCGGCCATGGCTCACGGGCCCAGCCGCTCCGCGGCATGTGGGATCCTCCCGGACCGGGGCACAAACCTGTGTCCCCTGCATCGGCAGGTGGACTCTCAACCACTGTGCCACCAGGGAAGCCCAGAAAATCAATTTTGTATAGTTTATTTCAACCTAAATAAAATGTGAATTTTGTTCAAAAAAAAAAATGTTTAAGCCCAATATTTGCCATAGTGAATGTAATTGTTTATTTTATAGGCAAAAGGAGACTATCCCTGAGGGCAATTGAAACAGTTTTTAGAAATCTTCAAACCCAGGCAGTGATCCCAGAGAAATTCAGAAGCATCTCCCTGAATCTTTCTTCTCAGCCACTTTAATCTCACTCATCTAACCATGTGTGTCGGAAATTAGAGTATGAAGGAAATGACCATTTTTCTTGTTTGTCCAAAATTCCTCTGCTAACTTTGGAAGGTGGTAAGCAGGAAAGAAGCATGACCTCTGTTACAGGGAGTTTAGCCTGTGTGAAGAGGTTGGAGAGGAAAAAGCCTTCATGACTTTTCATAGTGGCTAGTTCAAAAACTGTAGAAGGTTCATGAAAGTAATTACAGAGTAACCTGAAGAAGAGAAATTTGTCTCCTCCACTCTTGGAAAGAGAAATAAGAGAAGCTTTATGTAAGTCCCTCTGAGGGGAGGCGACCAATGGGAAGCTGTTGCTAAGGAGCCAGCTGGTGCAGGGATTATGCTGTAGGTAATGTTCTATAAAAGGATAGAGGGTGGAGGTTAGAGTTTAGACATTTCCTCCAATTTGACAAAAGCTGTTCCGTTGTTTCCTCGTTTAATCCTCAGTCTTGATGTGCTTTCAAGCACTCTATCATTCTTTCTCTTTCTCAGCATGTTCTCATCTTCTCATTTCACTATTATTACAGGCAAGCTTTGGAGATTGTGGGTTTGGTTCCAGGCCTCCACAATAAAGCGAATATTGCAATAAAGTAAGTCACATGAACTTTGGGGTTTCCTAGTGCCTATAAAAGTGATGTTTATACTATGGTCTGTTAAGTGTGCAAAGCATACAAATGTACATTATGTCTAAAAAACAATGTACATACCTTAATTAAAAAATACTTTATTGCTAAAAAATGCTAACCGTCACCTGACAACACAGGGTTTCCACAGACCTTCAATTTGTAAAAAACACAATTATCTGTGAAGTACAATAAAGCCAAATGCAATAAAACGAGGTATGCCTGTACATGCTAGCGATTTGGTGCTAACAGGCTACCTGCTTGCTCCACACATTATTTGTTCAGTATGATTTTCAAGCATAGGTTACTGATCAAGGACCTAGGAGAGTCATGTGAACAAACAGATGGAATAACATGGGGCAGGGATCATTCATAATAATTGAGGTACAGAGGGGTAAAAAGTAGAACGATTAATCATAGTCAGGAGCCCAAAGGTCTGTCACAATGCTCAGTCAGCTTCACACTAGAATCACTTGGGGAATAAATTTTTTTAGATTGAAGCATAATTGACCTACAACATTATATTAATTTTAGGTGTACAACATAATGATTTAACATTTGTATGCATTGCAAAATGATCACTTGGGGAATAAAATTTTTAAAAATATAGATGCCAGGGTCCCTGTCAGACTTACTAAATCAATATCACTGGGATTGGGTCCAAAACCCGTATTTTTTTTTAAGATTCTGCAGATGATTTTAATGCAAATTTCTAAGTGAGAGCTACTCATTTAGGGAATAAACTAGAAATTTTAAATCTGTTTCAAGGGCAGGCAGGAATATTTGTCTCAGAGGAGGGCAGAAAAAATTTCCAGAGTCTCGTTACTCTATGAGGAGAAATGTAATGTGTTCTTATTATACGAAAAGGGCACATTGAGTCTGGTAACTTCCTTTGGAAATCCATCTCAATAGCGGTTTTCCTATCAGGACATATTTCTCACATGAGACCCATTTCTTTTTGGTTTGTGGAAAAAAGCAAAACAAAATAAAACTGACCACCATCTTCATTTCTCGTATATGTACACCAGGTCCTCGCTGTAGTGCCATTATCAAATTCCAGTCAGAAAGTTCATGTTGGGGGTAAAACTGGGTCAAGTAATTTTCTGGCACATTCAGTAACTAAACCAATACATTTACTGTATCATGGATTATGTAGCAAAACCCCAGTGCAGTCATTTCATCATCTCTTAAAGCTTCAGTTTTTGAGAAACAATCGTAATTCCTCTTATCTTTCTTCAGAGAAGTTATTTTCTAAAATACGGCTTTTTACTAATCTTTTCTTTTATAGTCTGTGCATTTGGTGTCTTATTTAAGAAATCCTCACTTGCATCAAGGTCATAATGATATTCACCTACATTTTCTTCTAAAAGTTAAATGTCTTTCAAAATTGTTACTCTTTGTACCATTTTCCAAATTCTTATATGCTATTAGAGCCCCACTCTAGACTCAAAGTGTAGAAAGTTCCTGCCCAACACAGAGAAGAATGCTTCTATAGCTCCTGCTACAGTCTAGATCCAAAAATTCTCAATGCAGAATAAAATAAAGTAGGAATGTACAGAGATAAAAATCTATCAAATGTGGTAAAAAGAAGACAGAGTAGTATCAGTTAACGGAAATATAAATGATCTTAAAGTCAATGTATATTTCCTCTAGAGGTACCGAAGAGATGAGACCTTAAGACTTGAGAAGAGTGAGCAAATGCAGGACGTGTGGACTAATGACTGGTAATCATGCTGTGGTTACACTTATTGCATGTTTGTCAGATGTCTAGCAGGGGGATACTTATGTGTTTGCCAAATGTCTAGCCGGGCCTTTAAGATGTCCTTGAGTTAAAAGTCACTGTACAGCTCCATGTCAGCTCTAATGAAAAACCAACTACTTCGAAGAAAGTAATCTTTTGATAAAATTCCTAGAAGACAACCCATATCTGAACCCCTGCTCTGGCATTCCATACCCAACTACTCCCTCAGGTTCTTGGCTCAGTTTTGGAACTGGCTGTTGGATTTGGGGCTCCAGCTCTTGCACTGCTTTATAAATGTCTGTTGTCTGCTGTCTTCCACCTGCCTCCAGGATTGTGTCAGATATCCAGTTGGGCCCACCTGTGATTGACTTGGCTCAGTTGTATACTCTGCTCTATCTAATCAGAGTCATAGGGCCTCTGTGTAGGATCCTTAATGTCATCTCAAGCTGATGAGAATAAGCTTCTGGCCCCCACTTTCCAACTGTTACGTAGTGGGGACTGTGATTTGCATTAACAAAGCCAAACCTTTAGGATACTCTCCATATACTCAAATGATCTAATTGACAATTGTCCCAGCAAAGGAGGCATCTCTACTAATAAAAAAATAGTCCATTTTCAAAGGTGTGACTTGTGTTAGGCTACCCTGTGCAGAATAGCACCGCCCTTTGTGGGAGGGCTTCATCAGGTGAGTCTGATAGTTGGGTGGGCCCAAGGGGTGATTCTGCTGCTCACCAATAGCAGCTTTCCCTGCTCTCCACTGTAAGAAGTGTTACTACTGTCCCTGCAGGCTTGCCTAGGATTGGATGGGCCTCTGGATTTGAGGGGGAACTGACAGCGTTGATTCAGTTGCCTTGGCCGGCTAGGCAGATGGCCCTTTCCTTCCTCACTGCTTTGTGTGCTTTCCCCCAGTCTGCCTCTCAGTAAAAAGGCACAGTCTGAGATTTTTTCATTTCTGCCACTTCCAAATTCCCTCTGCCCTGGTGAGTCCAAAAATCTGAGGCCCTGTCATCTTGGATCCCCCCAAATACCCTTCTCTCCTACAGTCATTGCCTTTGGGCTTTTTCTTATCTGTGCCATGATGTGGAGCCCTGGTTAGCATTCAACACTGAAGCAGGCCACAAGGATCTTGTGTGTCTCCAAAGTCCCTGTACCAGCCTAGGGCCCTGCTTAGCTTCACTTCAAGAATCGTAGGCCTGGGTTCCCTTGCACTTTCTTCACAGTCCCAGGTGCGCTATGACAATTCCCAGTGTCCCCTCTCTGCTGATAAACCTCAACCTGACCAACCCTTGAGTTACAGCGTTTCTGTCAGCTCCACAAAGAATTCCAGTCAATTAGAGTTTACAGCTCTGTCCTGGGCATGCGGACTAGATCACTTAGGAGTGGCACCATCACGCCCTGGGTACATCCTCAGTAGTGTTCCCTGTCCTGTGCCAGGAGTCAGCATGTGCCCGTGGCCCAGGGGAAGCTTAGTGTGAGTGGACCTTCTGCCTCCCTTGCAGTCCCCAACTCTAGTAGAGAGGCATTCAGTGAGGCTTCCTAGCTGATGTTCCTGTGGTGAGGAAGCTGGCCTTTGCATAGCCCTTTATGTGCGCTTCAGAACCACTGAACCTTTGTAGGCTTTTCGGGTCCTACTCCACCTGGGAAAATATGTGTATTATGCATGTTGTATAAGCTTCCTATTGTTGCTGTAACAAATTACCACAAACACAGTGGCTTAAAACAACACAGTCTTATTATAGTTCTGGAGACCAGAAGTCCAGAATCCTCCTCACAGGGCTAAAGTCAAGGTTTCTTCCGGAGGCTCTAGGGAAGAATCTGTGTCCTTGCCTTTCCCATCTCCTAGATGCCACCTCGGCTTGTGAACCCCTTTCTCCATACTCAAAACCAGCAATGTTGCATCTCCCTGACCCTCCTTCTGTAGTCACATCTCCCTGTGACCACAGTTTTAAGGACTCATATGATTAGATTGAGTCTACCTGGGTAATCCAGAGTAATCTCCCCTTCTCAAGGTCCTTTACTTAATCACACATTTGCTTTGTGTAATTTTTCCAAGTCCCTTTGGTCGTGTAAGATAGCATGTTCACAGGATCTGGGGATTAGGACAGGGACATCTCTGGAGGGCCACTTTTGGCTACCACACATATTTTCATAGGAACACCAACAAACCAGATTATTCACAAACTAAATTAATTCTATCCTATAGGAGCCTAATTGCCCCTAGTGTATGTCTTCCTGACAGATTATAAACCCCTGTTTTTGGTTCCTAGCATTTAGCTCAGTTCCCTGAATACTGTTAAGTACTCAATGGAGCTTCGTTTATAAGAATAAGGATGCCCAGTCTTGGGGGAGGGGGCACAAGTCTGTCTCTGTGTGTGTTGGGGACAGCGGAGGTTCATGATAGCAGACATGATAATATGGGCTGCAATCAGTTGTCAGAGTTATCCTTGGACAAACTGGTCTGATTGGGCGTGACGTCTGGTAGAGGATACAATGAACCAATGTGTCAAAATGCTGAGTGAGAGCAATTGTGTTGCTAAAGCCAACTTGTAGAGTGAGACTGCCACACTGGTCAAACTTCTAGTCACAGGGAGCTATTCTTTTCCTCAACGCAGTTTTCCTTGCCTAGCCACAACCACTGGTATTGTCATCTGAGGAAAAAACCAAGCTCTCCTGCTGGAGCAGGATGTCAGCCTGTGTGCACGGGGCCTGGGTCCCTCCTCCCCTTGTTCACACACCTGGGGTTGGACTACATGTCAAGATGTGCTTGCATTTTTGTCTTATTTCCCCTCCCTCAACCATGCTTATCTTTGTTTGCTTTTAGTGATGTTGAAGGCTATAAGTATTTCTAGTAACACAGAGAATCCTGATTCACAAAGAATGTTTCATATAAACTGCTGTTTGAGGTCAATAGGGACAAAATATCCAAAAATAGTGGAATGGCCAGACAGAGCAAAACATGACATTTTCTTTTTCCTTTTCCCCCCAAATCACAACCTTTTCTTTTTCTTTTCTGATTATAATAACGGACAGTATGCGTGCACACTTTTAAAAATGTACCAAGGGCTTCCCTGGTGGCGCAGTGGTTGAGAGTCCTCCTGCCGATGCAGGCGACACGGGTTCGTGCCCCGGTCCGGGAAGTTCCCACGTGCCGCGGAGCGGCTGGGCCTGTGAGCCATGGCCGCTGAGGCTGCACGTCCAGGGACCTGTGCTCCACAGCGGGAGAGGCCACAACGGTGAGAGGCCCGCGTACCGCAGAAAAAAAAAAAAAAAAAAAAGTACCAAAATGTATGTAGTAGAAAACAAAAAGTATTCAGTAATGACAACAGAAATAATCTCAGTTAACATATGCAGAAACATGTATACATATACACACTCAAAAGCACATATATGTTTATTAAAATGCAAACATTTTATAACCTCTTTTTTTTACTCAATATATTAAGAATATTTTTCCATTTCAACTCACACATCCTTTTTTTAAACTGGGTTATAGTATTCTATATATGTGTGTCATAGTTCATTTACTTAATTCTCTAATGGGAATTTCAGTAAATTTCATGAATATTTTCTTTATTTTTTTAGTAGTCACCATTAAATTAACACATGTATTTAAAGTTAACAAATAACCAAAAAAAAAAATACCCAAGGTCTGAAATTAATCTCTGGCCCCTTCCTAGACAAGAAAAGAAATTTAAAACACTTCACTATTGAACACAGCTCGCCTCCCCTATCACCCTACAATCTTCCTTATTAGTATTGCTCAGAATTTTAATTTTGCCTCTTTGAAAAACCACAGAATAATTCAATTCATTAAAGTTTAGAAAACATATTATCCATTCATTATTACTAATTTCTGTGCTCACTAGTCTTTCCTGAATCTGACTCCTCCCCACGTGGGCTCTGGAAGTGGCAGGGATGTGCAGAAGCTCCAAAGCCAGACTGCCTCCATCAGACCCTCAGTTCTGCCACTTGAAAGCTGCGTGGCTTTGGATAAGTGACTTAACTTTTCCGTGCTTCAGTTTTCTCGTCTATAAAATCAGGGTAATTATAGTAACTACCTCATCAAATTGCTGTGAGAATTAAATAAATTAATGACTTTGAACAGTACCTTTGCACTAGTAAGTTGTCAATAAATATTTGCTACAATTATTATATTCCTATAGTAGGTTCTTTCCACTGAGTGTCTTTCAGTTACATACATATGTTTTCATGTTACTAATTAGCATCCTTTCATTTCAGCTTGAAGAACTTCTTTCAGCATATCTTATAACACAGGTCTAATGGTGATGAACTCCCTCAGCTTTTGTTTGTTTGGGAAAGTGTATCTCTCCTTCGTTCCTGAAAGACAACTTTGCTGGGTAAAGTATTCTTGGTTGGCAGATTTTCTAGTTCTTATACTCTGAATATATCATCCCACTCTCTCCTGGCCTGCAAGTTTTCTGCTGAGAAATCTGTTGGTCATGGCCTTTTGCAGGTACCCTTTATATGTGAAGAAGTTTTTTCTCTTGCTGCTTTAAAAATTCTCTCTTTGTCTTTAATTTTATATAGTTTTATTATAATATACCTTGAAGAAAATCGTTTGGGATTGAAATTTGGGGATGACCTATTAGCTTCATGAATTTGGACGTCCAGACATCTCCTCAGATTTGGGAAGTTCTCAGTCACTGTTTCTTTTTTTCTTTTTTTAACTTTTTAATTTAAAAAAAATTTTGGGGTGTGTTGGGTCTTCATTGCTTTGCGCAGGCTTTCTTCTAGATGCGGCGAGCGGGGGCTACTCTTTGTTGTAGTGCGTGAGCTTCTCTTGTTGTGGAGCACGGGCTCTAGGCATGTGGGCTTCAGTGGTTGTGGTGCATGGGCTCAGTAGTTGTGGCTCATGGGCTCTAGAGCGCAGGCTCAGTAGTTGTGGCGCATGGGCCTAGTTGCTCCACGGCATGTGGGATCTTCCTGGACCAGGGGTTGCGGAGCACAGGCTCCGGACGCTCAGGCCCAGCGGCCATGGCTCATGGGACCAGCTGCTCCGCGGCATGCGGGATCCTCCCGGACCGGGGCATGAACCCGCGTCCCCCGCATCGGCAGGCGGACTCCCAACCACTGCACCACCATGGAAGCCCAGTCACTATTTCTTTAAATAAGCATTATGCTCCTTCCTCCCTTTCTCCTCATTCTGGGACTCCAATTATGTGTAGATTGTTTCTTTTAAATGGTATCTCATAATTCACATAGACTGTCTTCCTTCTTTTCATTCTTTTTTCTTTTTTCTCCTCTGACTGGATGATTTCAAATGACCTGCCCTTTAGTTAACCAATTCTTTCTTTTGCTTGATTGAGTCTATTTCTTTTTTTTTTTTTTTTTTTTTTGCGGTACGCGGGCCTCCCCCTGCTGCGGCCCCTCCCGTCGCGGAGCACAGGCTCCGGACGCGCAGGCCCAGCGGCCACGCCCAGCCGCTCCGCGGCACGCGGGATCCTCCCAGACCGGGGCTCGAACCCGGCTCCCCTACATCGGCAGGCGGACGCACAACCACTGCGCCACCAGGGAAGCCCCCGATTGAGTCTATTTCAACTCAGTTGAAACTGTTGAATTCTTCAGGCAGTGTATTCTTCAACTCTAAGATTTCTGTCTTTCTTTTCTTTATGGTTTCTATTTCTTTGTTGAACTCATTTTCTTCATGCATTATATTCCTAAATTCATTTAATTGTCTATCTGTTTTCTATTAGTTCACTAAATTTCTTTAAGAGGATTATTCTGAATTCTTTGTCAGACAGTCCATAATCTCCATTTCTTTAAGGTCAGTCATTGGAGTTTTAATAGCTTCCTTTGGTGGAGTCCTGTTTCTTTGATTATTCTTGATCCCTCTGGCCTTGCCTTGGTACCTGTGCATTTGAGGAAGTAGTCACCTCTTCCAGTCTTTACAGGCTGACTTTGACAGGCAAAGACTGTCAGCCTATCCAAAGATTCTGAGTGGATCATCTGGTGTGTCTATGGGCAGGCTTGCTGCTGGATTCCTTGGGCAGGCAGGTCTGGTGCCTGGGTCAGTAGGTAGAAGGGCTTGATGTTTGGGTAAGTGGGGATCAGCTTGGTGTCTGAGTCCATGGTGGCTCACTGGGGCAGGCCTGGTGCTTGAGTCTTGCACTGATGAGCCTGGGACCTGGGTCTGTATGGGCAGACCTGGATCTTGGGTCCACAGGAGCCAACCAGATGCCAAGGACCAGTGGGTGGGCCTATCATCTGAATCTGTATGGGGCTTATCTGGTACTGGGATGGACTGGGAGCCTGATTTCATAGGAACTGACCTGGAGGCTGGGGCCACAGGGCTAGCCTGGCACTAGGGCAAGCCTGGAGTCTGGGGCTATAGGAGGCATCCTGTCACCTGGGGCCTCAAGGGCCAGCCTAGAGGTTGTGTCTGTGGGTCCAGACTGGTTCTGGTGTGGACTGCAAGCCTGGGTCCATGGGAGCCAGCCTTGAGGGTAGGGCCTCAGGGGCTGGCCTAGTGATGGGGTGGGCTAGGAGCCTTGGGTCTATAGCAGCCTATCTGGAGTCTATATCCACGGGGGCCAGCATGGCACTGAGGTGGGATGTGGGCCTGGGGTTACAGGAGCTGGCCTGGTGCTGGGTTGGGTCAAAAGCCTGGTCTTTGATAGTCGGCCTGGTGCTGGGCCCAGCCAGGAGCCTAGGTTGGTGGGAGCCCACTTGGAGCCTGGGTTTGTTGGGGGGAGGGGGGGAAGAAGGGAGGTGTTTTATAGTCCTATGATTAGGTCTCAGTCTTTTAGTGAGACTGTGCCTCTGGACTGTGAACTTCACATGTGCTTCTCAGTCCCCCTACCGATACCCTGAGATGGAACAGGATGGCTAGAGGGGGCTTGAACTGGGTATTTCCCTTCCCTAGACCAGTTAGGCTCTGATAAATCCCCACCAGGTTAGGCTCTGGTTAAATAGTTTCTCCTGAAGGCAGACCTTGTTAAGAACTGAATGTTCTGGTTTATTTCAAAATAGTTCCTGCAGAATAGTTCTGCCAGAAGCATGGTGGGGAAGCAGGTTGTGGTGGGATTTTTCTTCAGTGTTTACTGTGAGAACCTGGTGGAGATCCAGAAGGTAAAACTCACAAATATGTGGAAGCCCCCAATGACTGGGGCCCCTTTGAGTTTTCAGAGTTTTCCACACTGATCCTCCAGCAATTTGTAAATCATAGTTCAGGTTTCCCTACCTTGGTGCTGGTTCCCACAGACATTGCTGCTCCATTGAGCTGTGATTCTCAGTATTTGCCTGTCGGTCTCTCCAATTTTGGGAGCAGCATTTTGCCCTGTGACTTCACTTCTCTTTTGGGTCTAAGAAGATGTGTTGATTTTTGCCTTTTACTTATTGTTAGGTTGGAGTGGCAACTTCCAAGCTTCTTATGTGCTGGACTAGAAACCAAAAGTCTCTTTTTACCTTTTCATCACTGAAATATGAAAAGGCTTAGTGATTTTGTATGAATCATTGCTAGGCCTCTTTCTTCCAGCAGTTCTTATCTGTTTCCCTTGTTTACCCTATTATTTTACTGAGGCTCCCAGAAGTTATATGTCAGTGGACTTCATGTTCTATTGACAGAATGTCCCCTGGCCAAAATATATGAAAAAGTGAATAACTGGAATGGCTTGATCAGTCTTACCCTTTCTAATAAGGTTTTCCCAATCTGTCATCCAGTAAGCCTACCCACTTCCTTTTGGTTCTTAATGACCCCTCTTACATTCCAAAAAATAACCCAACAGTTCTCACTAGTTTATCTTATTTTCACAGATGTTTATTTATTTATTTTTTTTTTTATTTTTTTTTTTTTTGTGGTATGCGGGCCTCCCCCTGTTGTGGCCTCTCCCGTTGGGGAGCACAGGCTCCGGACGCGCAGGCCCAGCGGCCATGGCTCACGGGCCCAGCCGCTCCGCGGCACGTGGGATCCTCCCAGACCGGGGCGCGAACCCGGTTCCCCTGCATCAGCAGGCGGACGCGCAACCACTGCGCCACCAGGGAAGCCCCTTCACAGATGTTTATTATTTTTTCTTTTTACCATACTTAATGGTTTTACACACTGCTTTATGGAACCTGGTTGTATGTTTTGTGATGAGTACTTTATATATTTTAAATACTTAAGGCTTTACATCTTTTTTTGCTAGCAGATATCATCTGTTGGACTGTGATTGGGCTGAATCTTCAAATAAATGTCCCTTTCATCTTCAACCTTCCAGTTCTCTTATGTTTTACATCTGTTTCCTTGGGAGTGGGCTCAAACTTCCACTCCCTATATTCCTTAAATTTTTCCCCTTAGCCTTTTATTGAGCGTAAGAATTCTGGTTGTATCGATATAGATTTGCCTCACACATCAATTCTCTCTTTCCAATGACTCTTCTTCTCACTGCTGCCTTGTGCCTTATCACTGCAGGCCTAGTCTCCCACCTGGTCTAACTCTTTTCAGTGTCTCCCCATTCCATATTATTTTTCTAAGACAGTGGAATACTTTTAATCTCAAGTACCTCAAAACTCAACTCAGTCAATTTTTAGGCAATGAAGTTGGTTTACTAGCTAATAGAACTAAAAAGTCCAAGGTAGGATAGGCTTCAGGGTTGGTTTGATTTAATAGTTCAACCAAGTCCTCAAAGACCTGGATTCTTTACCTTTCTCTGCTCTGCCTTCAGTCTTGTCAGCCTCATTCCAAACCTGGCTTCTCTCCGAGTGGCAAAATGAATCCAGAAATTCAAATTTCATATCTATATATCACTCTGACCAGAAAGGGAAGAAGTATCCCTTATGGTGGCTCTTCCAGAGAACTGAAAAAGCTTCTTTCCTAGAAGCCCATTACTGTAAAGGATACATTATGTGTTACTGGACAAAATTAGCCCAGATGCCCTTCCTGTACTGACACGTGTGCCTGAGAAATGGCATGTACTGTGTGGCTTAGCTGCGGCTTATATGATCCAATCATTGTAGAAAGAGGAATGGTATGACCTAATGAATTTAGACCAATCTGAGACCACTCCTCTAGTGCTGGGAGTTCAGTCAGCTTCTTGATAAACATGAGAGAGAAGTTGACATCTGACTGAAAGTCTGGAAATTCTGAGGAAGGAGGAATAGGGAAATGGATGTTGAGTAAGAAATGCCCGGAACTTTTACATGGTTACTTCAAAAATTGATAAAACACCACTTTTATTTTGTTATTCTGCTGCTCTAGTCCAAAACCAAAATCTGTCCTGCCACCTGTTTTTGTAAGATTTTACTAAAACATAGCCACACTCATTTAAAAAGTATTGTCTGTGGCTGCTTTCACACCACAGTGGAGAGTTGAATAGTTGTGACAGAGACCCTATGACCTGCAAAACCTAAAGCATTTATTATTTGGCCCTTTCAGAAAGTTTGCTGAGCCTTGGCCTGAGAGATTAAATCTAAACTCATCCTGGATTTCAAAGTGTTCTATCATCTATTATCACTCTACTGATCTTATTTAATTGTCATTATCCACTGTATACAACCTCTCTAATCCAATCAGATTAGTTTATTCACCTACCCCAAATAGTGCATGTTCATTCTTCACTTTTCTCTTTTGTTCCTGGCTTATCCAACTTGGAATATTCTCCTTCAATCTTATGTATCATTGAAGGCCCATCTCAAGTTCATGAAGTTTTATTTGTTAACTTTACCCACACTGGAGCCTTCTTTCCTACATTTATTGCCTCTATCACACTATGAAGCATTTTGAGTCTGTATATGTTTTATAAATATATCAGATAAATACACATCTGTCCAATTAAAAGTAAAACTAAACTACTAGATATTAGAGTCTTGGTAAAATAATATTTTTTTGTGTCTTTTATAGAAAGTCAAGCAATACTGGACCAAGAGAAGGCACTTAATTAATACATACTAGTCCTGTCAAACTCCGCCTCACACATACCCAGAATTAGTCCACTTCTCTGCATCCCTCTCCCACCCTAATCTGAGCTCCACCTCCTCTCATCTGGCCTAATTCTACAGTCTCCCAAGTGCCCCCTGCTCCTTCTAGCCCATACAGTCTTCTTCCCACATAGCAAACAGACTGACTGTAAATATTTAAATCAGATGATGTTATTCTCCTACTTAAAATCCTCCACTACCATGACATATCTAGAAGAGAAGTTGTGATCTGTTTCTGCCTAGGTCTGCCCTTTCATCTCCTTTCGCTTGTCGGTGGTCACTCAGCTCTAGGTTCTCTCAGTCCCTTCTGCCTGGAATACTCCCCTCCGGGTCATGAACATCT
The DNA here is from genome assembly GCF_002837175.3 of Physeter macrocephalus. NCBI lineage: Eukaryota > Metazoa > Chordata > Mammalia > Artiodactyla > Physeteridae > Physeter > Physeter macrocephalus. Next base: position 79,763,780 of record NC_041215.1, read on the forward strand.
GGCTCTTTATAATTGAGGTCTCAGCTCTCTCCTCCTTGCCTGGTCACCCAATCTGCACTGACTCCTCACTTCTTGTATATCACTCTGTATCACAGCATCCAGCTTCACTTTCTTCATTGTCCTGATCTTGACAAAATTTGTCTTGTTTACTTGTTTAACTGTTTCCCCTATAAATGCAGCTCCATGAGCTTACCTAATTTGTTCACTGCTAATTTGTTCATGGCTATATTTCCAACCCCTAGAACAGTGCCTGGTGCATAAGAGGTATTCAGTAGCTCTTTGTGGAAAAAATAAAACGATTTGTAGATTTATTTTCTTTTGAAATAGGGAAAAAGGACTTTTGTTCACTCTCATTAAAATGTATTTACTAAGCACCTACTTTCACGGTGCTTAGTAAATGCATTTTACCACTTAGGGTTTTGCAAAAACTGTTCTTAGGGGCTATGTTAGTTTCTTAGGGATGCCGTAACAAATTACCACAAACGGAATGGCTTAAATAACTTTATTCTCTCACCATTCAGGAGGCCAGAAGTGTTGGCAGGGTTCATTCCTTCTGGAGGCTCTGAGGGAGAATCCATCCCACGCCTCTTTCCTAGCTTCTGGTGGTTGCGGCAATCCTTGGCATCCTGTGACTGGTAGGCACGTCACTCCAATCTCTCCTTCCATCTTCGCATCACATTTTCTCTGTGTGTCTCTCTGTGTCCTCTTCTGTCTCTTATAAGGACACTCTCATTGGATTTAGGGCTCACTCTAATATAGTAAGATCTCATCTTGATCCTTAACTAATTATATCTGCAGTTGCCCTATTTCCAAGTAAGATCACATTCTGAGGTTCTGCATGGACATGAATTTGGGGTGGGGGACACTATTCAACCGATTACAGGGGTCTACAATATGACACAGAAATTAACAATCTACTCCTCCTGTAGTTTAGTGCACCTAGGTTGTTTTTTGAGTGGCCAGCAATCCTCTCCCTTCCCAGGAACACCCCAATTTCTTATTGGGGAATTACTTCTCCCCTTTTGTGGACAGTCTTGGTAGGGATGTAAATCAATATTTCTCATCCCTGTGTAACCAAGGAGCCACATGTGACCCAAGGGAAGGCAACTGGTCTCCTGGGATTTTTATTTTTCCAAATTTATGTTTCTTTATACTTTGGCAACCTTTCAAGACAGAGCCTTTACTCCATACTAAATTTCCCATGATTGCAGCACTAGAAATCTGTGAATTCACAGAACACATTAAACAATCTAGACTCTTAGAACTTTTAACCTTGAGTTAGGGACATACAAGGATGGGAAATAAAGTGTGAGTATTACATTGGAGCAGCAGCACCTTGACAAAATCTGTAAGTTGTTTTTGCTGCCTGGACTGCAGGAGCCTGTCCTCATTCCTTTCCTGTGTCCAGGTCTGGCCCTCTAGCCCCCTGTCCATCCCATGAGTTCCTGGCTAGTACTCTGTTAAAGTCCCTTTTTGCTTGTTAGCCAGAATCCATTCCTATCATTTGCAACCAAAGAAACTCAACTGTTACACTGAAATCCAGATTTGTTCAGTACTGGTACAGTTTTGCATATTTAGCTCTGAATTCTGACATGCTGAGTTTACTACTACATGAGAGACTACCTTCAAAATGTCAATTTCATCTCAAACCTACAAATTAATGCAATTACAAGACAGCATATTCGCATTATTATTAATTTATTTATAACCTGTCTTGTTCCAAAAGGATTGCATTGTGTTAAATTGTCCTACAAAGCAAGGAAAAGTACATTTAAAATAAGAAATGAAAATGAGGCAAGGGAAGAATAGGATAGAAAAGTGAGATGGGGCCATGAGTGAACCTAATCCATAAAATGGTTACTGAGAAGACCTAGACAATAGGTAGAGAAAAGATGCAATAACATGAGAGGGTCTACAGGCTACTGTTTTTGCTATGGTATTGAGCAACAGTATTTTCTACTTGAAATAATACCTTCTCAACCCACATTTATGTTAAAAAAACTTGAAATCTCTTTTTAGTAAAGTGGGACCATGAGATAATTAAGCAACTTGCCAAATAGGAACTGCCAAATACCAGAAAAGACAATGAATTTGCTTAAAGTCATTATGTTATCAGTTTAAAGATGGTAAAAAAAGAAAAATGTCCTAAAACATCAGCTTTAAATTTATTTATTTTTTTGGTTAATGTTACTCAAAACACCTTTAATCTATGATGCCTTATTTTAAATTGGTGATAATTTATTTTGCTTTACATAATAGATGGATCTTGGAAAACTTAATTTTATAATCTTTTGTTACAGATTAAAATATTTTAAATACAATAGAGAAACTGACTGTTTCAAAGACCACCTGTAGTCAGTCTTCTTTTTTTTTTTTTGTGGTACACGGGCCTCTCACTGTTGTGGCCTCTCCCGTTGCGGAGCACAGGCTCCGGACGCGCAGCCTAGCGGCCATGGCTCACGGGCCCAGCTGCTCCACGGCATGTGGGATCCTTCCGGACCGGGGCACGAACCCGTGTCCCCTGCATCGGCAGGCGGATTCTCTACCACTCCGCCACCAGGGAAGCCCTATAGTCAGTCTTTTTGCAAATCAAATATTACCCCCTTGTTTATTATTTTAGTGATTTGGGGTTTTCACATACTATAGAAATGCTGGTTCCCCTCTTGCAGTTTTTATAAAGGAAGCAAAGCCCAGATTTTAAATGCAAATGCTGCATAAAGATATTGCTAATACACAGTAACATAGTAAACACAATCATAAGATACTGATCTTCATTATTATAATGAAGATTTTCCCATTTTAATATTTATTGCATTTTTTTTTTCCTACCAAACCTTTTCCAAAAAGGATCTGAGGCAACTATTGAATACATCACAAGTGCCACCTAGTGCTTTCTTTGAAAGTAACATTTTTATTTTATTTATTTATTTATTTATTTATTTATTAAATATTTATTTACTTATTTATTTGGTTGCACCAGGTCTTGGTTGCGGCAGGCAGGGTCCTTAGTTGTGGCATTTGAACTCTTAGTTGTGGCATGCATGTGAGATCTAGTTCCCTGACCAGGGAGCGAACCCGGGCCCCCTGCGTCGGGAGCACAGAGTCTTAACCACTGCGCCACCAGGGAAGTCCCAACATTTTTATTTTTAATAAATTTATTTATTTGTTTATTTTTGACTGTGTTGGGTCTTTGTTGCTGTGCACGGACTCTCTCTAGTTGGGGCGAGCGGGACTACTGTTCATTGCTGTACACGGGCTTCTCATTGTCGTGGCTTCTCTTGTTGCAGAGCACGGGCTCTAGGCGCACGGGCTTCAGTAGTTGTGGCACGCGGGCTCAGTAGTTGTGGCTCGCAGGCTCAGTAGTTGTGGCACACGGGCTTAGTTGCTCCGCGGCATGTGGGATCTTCCCCGGCCAGGGATCAAACCCGTGTCCCCTGCATTGGCAGGCAGATTCTTAACCCCTGCGCCACCAGGGAAGCCTGGAAAGTAACATTTTTTTAAATCTTCAGAAACAAGAACGAAACAAGATGTGAAAGACCCATACTCCCAGGGCAGATCCTGTTTAAATAGCTCTGCTTCCTAAAAAAGAGTCTGTTTTCAGTCAAAATAGGATTTGAAAGAAGAATTTGGAAGTAAGTTTGACTGTAGTCAGATCTTCCAATACTGGTTGTTTTTATTTCTACATAAGTACATGTTTCCCCTCTCTCGGAAAGGAGGGTGTTCCTGTGAAACCTTTTATAAGCCAAAATGATGTAAAGCAAAGAAGCAGTTACCTTAGGACACATCTTGGTAAAGGATGCACAGAATAAATCGAGATAAAGCACAAGTGCTCGTAGACACAGCTCAAAGCTATGGAGGCTTGATGCTGAGATGCTGAGTGTATGCAGTTACTGGGGAAGGAGGTTGGCAGTGCTCCTCTACTGCTCAGGGTGCGTGCTGCCTCTATAATGGCCGCTGCAAAACAAGCACTGAACACTATTTTCGCTTTTTTGCCTTGTTTTGTAGAAGTGAAAATCTTTTTCAGATTTCTTTTAATAAGTGAAAACAGGTACTAATGTAGGTCTTTCATAAAAGCGGAGTGGCATAGAGCAAAGTTTGGAAAAGCAGGGGTTCCCTGTATAGATGGAGTTAAGTAAAGGGTACTAAAGAAAGGAAAAATGAAGGTATTTCACCACAGAGGTAACAGCAATATTTTCAAAAGTACTTTCTTCGAACTCCTAATAGGAGCTTATATCTCTCAGAAGCTCTTATTCTACCATCTTTAAAAATAATGATGCCCCAAGTCACTCCTCCTCCCCACTGTCTTTAAGGCACTGAAACATCATTGTTATCATCATCACCATCATCACCATCACCACCACCACCACCACCACCACCACCTACAGTCACACAATCACAAGCACCAGCCAAGTGACTCTTGTTGTAGGACCCAGTGCTGCCGTCAAGGAAACAAACACAGGCTTTGGTCTCTACAATCAAGGAACTTAATGTCAACTTGGAGAGAGGAATAGAAGGAGGAGGAGGAGGAGGAGAAGTATGAGCATAATAGTAAAACAGCAATACTAGATAAAAGCCATCACCGCCTTCCCAGTTCACAAACCAGAAATCACTGGAACTCTCCCCACCCTTTACCCACTCCTGGTACCAGAGTCCCGTAGTCCTTGTCGGAAATGCCTTTCTGGTTGTTCTCTTTTCCTCCTCTATTGTCCATTTATTCCTCCACCTCATGCCTGGAAAATTGCAGACTTATCCTTTGGCGCTCTGCTTCTCCTCCTGCCAGCTAACATCACTGCAGTGCTGCCTTTAACTTTTCATTCTCTTCCTCAAGAACCAGTATGGCTCTCTGTGCTTATCAGACCGTGGACACAAATCTCTGAGTCCAGCTTTGAAGGCCTTCTGTAATTTACATGGACTTTGTCCATTCGATTTGATGGGCCACGACACTCCAACACTAAATTTTTATCCCCAAGAGGTAGTTCTCTCTTTACTTTGAAACCAAGGGCCACACTATGCTTTCATTTCCTTTTTTAAATTGTGTAGGGGTTTTTTTTTTTTCTGGTATTTCTACTTTTTTTTTGGTCTTTTGTGCCGTTTGCTTAGTTTCAACTTTTCCCAATTATTTCATTATATTGTTATTCTATCACTTATTACCATTTTCCTCCCCACCCCTTTTTTTCCTACTGCCCTCCGTCCTGGGCATCACATTCTCCTCCAATCTCTTCTGGTTGCTCTTTCATCTTTTGCTTTACAGCAAATCATATGGGAACTTCCCTTTCCTGCTCTTTTGATTTATTTTGCTGTTTCCTGGGTCACTGGTCTTCCCCTTTTTTCCCTCCTTGTTGCGCTGCAAAATATTTTCAAGCAACTTCCCCAAAATGAGCATGTTAAGAAGTAAATGTTCCAAGTTCTTGTATGTCTGAAAATGTCTTCATTCTACTTTCACACTTAATTGTGTTTGTCTGGATACAATATTCTAGTTTATAATCATGTTACCAAAGAGCTTGGTATCTGTTTCCTCACCGTGTGTTAGTACCTGAGTTTCTGATAAGAAGTTTGATGTCAGTCTGACTCCCGTTCTTCTGTAATGTGGAAGATGAATTCCTACTATTTCACTACTATCAAGTCAAATCCTAACAATCCATTTTTCCATTTTAAACCTGAGCCCCACAAGTCTGTGTTCTGCTTTTAATGCTAACTTATGATATTTCAGAGATGGACTTTGAAAATATAGAAAAAAAGTCTAGTAAATAGATGAAGAAAATGTTTCATCTCTACTGCAGCTACAAAGGGAGAGACATTCTTCCTCATCTTAAAACTTGGTCAAGGCAGATGCAACAGTGAAGGTAACTTTTGTCTTCACAAAGATATAAATTTATGGTGAAATGTATTGATTCTGTCCTTACTGACCGATGGATTTTTTAGGTACTGAATGAGAGTATTTTTTTTTTTTTAATATGGGGAGGATAAAAAGGAAACGCTGGTGATGTTCACTCTTTGGCAGGATAAGAATAGAGTTTAAGGGGGGTGCGGTGGGACATGGGGTAAGATTGAGAAATTCTTTTCTTCCATAGTACGAAGTAAAAATTAAAGAGTACTTTAACCATATTATGTTTTTTAAAAAGGAGCAGGTGGCAGTAAATACCATTAATTAATTAATTAATTTATTTATTTATGGCTGTGTTGGGTCTTTGTTGCTGTGCGCGGGCTTTCTCTAGTTGCGGTGAGCGGGGGCTACTCTTCGTTGTGGTGCACGGGCTGCTCGTTGCGGTGGCTTCTCTTATTGCAGAGCACGGGCTCTAGGCACCTGGGCTTCAGGAGTGTGGCTCGTAGCCTCTAGAGCACAGGCTCAGTAGTTGTGGCGCACAAGTTTAGTTGCTCTGTGGCATGTGGGATCTTCCCGGACCAGGGCTCGAACCTGTGTCCCCTGCATTGGCAGGCGGATTCTTAACCACTGTGCCACCAGGGAAGCCCCAAAAGTTAGTTTTATAAGATATTTTGCTTCTAATACCTGAGTACTATTCAAAACATGTCACCTACAGCAGAAACTAACACACCATTGTAAAGCAATTATACTCCAATAAAGATGTTAATTTTTAAAAAGTCACCTTTTCAGTGTTACTTGCAACATATTTGTATCATTTCAGTTTCCTTCAGGAACTTTGGGAGGGGAGAGGAATATTGAACAATATAAAAATGCAAAGTGGCAGTACCTTTAATTTAAAAAAATGTTACCCCCTGCCTCCAGACACACAAATAGTCTAGAATATTCTTCTAAATATGGTAAAAATCTTCCTACCAAAACCAAAATTATTCTCTGTATTACCATAACATTAAATCTTTACTAAATCTATTATTCTATAGAGTAATCAGTTCTAGGACATAGAACAATAGAAAAAAATTATATTGTGGAAAAGGAACTTTCCTTAGATCCATATGAAGCTCCATATCATAATTGAAAGTGCTCAAATAGATAATAGATAAGCAGAACAGAATAGAGTCCAGAAATAGGCCCGCATATAGAAGATCACAGATAACTTGGCTGTCAGGGGTTGGGTGGGGCTGGGGGAAGAGGGGAGTCAAGGATGACTCCTAGGTTTGGGGCCTAAACAACTGGGTCAGTGGCAGTGCTGCCAACTGAGACAGAGATGATTGAGGGAGACAGTGGGGGGCACTGGAAGAAAAACCTTGGTGTGTATGAGTGGAACAACCCAATGCCCATCAGTAGATGAAAGGATAAACAAAATGTAGTATATCCATACAATGAAATATTATTCAGCTATGAAAAGAAATGACATACTGATACCTGTTACAATATGGCTGAACCTTGAAAACATTATACTAAGTGAAAAGGAACCAGACAAAAAAGCCCACATATTGTATGACTCCATATATATGAAATATCCAGAATAAGCAAATATGTAGAGTCAGAAAATAGATTAGTGTTTGCCAGGGGCTCAGGGTGGGAGGAGGAACTGGAGAGTGACTGCTTAATGGAGGTTTCCATTTGGGGTGATGAAAAAGTTCTGAAGCTAGACAATAGAGGTGGCTGCACAACATTGTGAATATACTAAATGCTATGGAATTTTATACTTTAAAATGGTGACAGCCGTAAATGTTATTTGTATTTTACCACAGTAAAAAAATCTGAGACAGCAACAACAAAAATTTTAGGATGTATGTAGGGAAACTCAAGAGTTTAGTTTGGGACATGTTAAATTTGAAATACCTGTTAGATATTCAAGTAGAGCTAGATAAAGGAATCTGGAGCTCAGGGGAAAGTTCAGGACTGGAGAAATAAATCTGGGAGTCATTAGCATAGGGATGATATTAAAAGACTGAGAATTGTGTGAGAACTGCCATCTAGGAAGGCAGTGTAGGGAGAGAAGAAAGGAAAGACTGAGCCTGGACTACCTTGATACTGGTCAGGAATAGGAGGAGGAGCCAGCAAAACAGGGTGGGCACACTGCTCCACAAAGCAGTAGGAAAGTAGGAGAACGTGGCATCTCTGGAGCTCTGGTAGAGAGCATTTTGGGGAGAGGGGCACCAAGTGTCAATTACCGTTGAGAGATGGAGTAAAATGAAAACAGTTGGATTTTGTGCCATGGAAGTCCCTGTGATCTTTACAAAGTTGTTTGTAGTTCCAAGTGGTTTTATGCATTACTCAAATATACTAGCTTAAAATATTTTTTTGGTCTATTAATGTCTCCAATAGATATATTAAAGTTTTCCACCATCAGTACAGATTGATCAGTTTTTATTTCTCCTTGTTGAATTTTAAAATTCTGTATTAAGAGAATGTGTTCTTGACTCTCATGTCTTGTTAGTGAATTGTGATTTTTATCACTTGGAAATAGCCTTCTTTCCTTTTAATTGTAATGGCATATGTAGCTGGACTTTTTTTTACTCCAAATTAAAACTTGGTCTTTTAATATGGGAACTTAACTCATTCACATTTTGTATTGTTAATATGTTTAAATATACTCATGTTATCTTGGCTTATGTTTTCTATTCAGGTGTTTTTGTTTTTGTTTTTGTTTTTTTCTGTTTCTTCTTGCTGTCTTTTGTTTGAGCAAGTTTTCTTTATTCCATTTTCTTCAGGGGTTGGCAAAGTTATGAACTCAGTTTCGGTTATTTAGATAGTTAACTTAAAATTTGAATTCTCATGGTTATACATGTTTTTTATCAGCATCTAGAATTAATCCACCTTCATGTCTTCCCATTAAACAAGAAATTTTTACTCTGACTTCCTCCTTTTGCCTCTATAAGTGTAAGCAATTTACCAAATTAGTTTTATTCTAGTTAAGTTTTACTTTTTGTTTTGACTCAGTTTTTTCCTTTTACCCCATATTATCTTTTTCTTTGGGTTACCTTTTGTCATTGTTCTTTTGTTCGAGTGCATTTTTGAGAGCCATAATTATTTTAGAGATAGTGTGATTGTGGCAAAACTCCTGAATCCTTGTATGTTACAAATGTCTCCAGTTTGCTCTCACAGTTGATTGTGCATTTCCCTTGGTATAGATTTCTAGGTACAAAATCATTTTTCTTTCAGAATTTGGAATGTATTACGCAGGTGTCTTTAGCACCCAACATTGCTGATGAGAAGTCTGAGGCTAATCTGCTTCTTCTCTGATCATAAGTAACAGAAACTGGCTGTGGCTAATTTGTGCAGAAAAATAATTTGTTGGCAGGCTATTGGGTAGCTCACAGAATTACCTAGAAGGCTGAAAATCAGACTTGGAAAGCCAGCAGGAACCAAGGGGGCAACAACGAAGGATACTCTGTAGGAACAGTCTGGTTAGGTCATTGCCACCAGTCTTTGTGGATATCACCCAGATTCAGGTCCTGGGTGGAACAGCTAACACTCAAATTGCCGAACCTGAAAGTGGGGTTATTTGCCAGGCGCCCAATAACCACATGTGGTAGGCAGAAAAATGGTCCCAAAGATGTCCATGGCCTAACGCTTGGAACCTGTGAACATGTTCCCTTAAATGGCAAAGGGACTTCGCAGATGTGATTAAGTTAGTTTGAGAAAGGGTGACTAGCCTGGATTATCCAGGTGGGGCCAATTACTTGATTCCTTAAAAGTAGAGAAGCTCTCCCACCTGTGATCAGAGGGAGCTGTGACTAATACAGAAGGGTCAGAGAGATGCAACGTTGCTGTCTCTGAGGATGGAGGAAGGGGATCATGAGCTAAGGTATCTGATGGCTGTTGGTAGCTGGAAAATGAAAAACACAAATTCTCCCCTAGTCTCCAGAAAGGAGTGCTGACACCTTGAGCTTAGCCCTGGACTTCTTTTTTTTTTTTTTTTTTTTTTTTTGGTACGC
>NC_041215.1:79773633-79789899 GCF_002837175.3 Physeter macrocephalus
GGCCTCTCCCGTTGAGGAGCACAGGCTCCGGACGCGCAGGCTCAGCGGCCATGGCTCACGGGCCCAGCCGCTCCGCGGCATGTGGGATCTTCCCAGACCGGGGCACGAACCTGCATCCCCTGCATCGGCAGGCAGATTCTCAACCACTGCGCCACCAGGGAAGCCCCAGCCCTGGACTTCTGATCTACAGAACGGTAAAGTAATAAATTTGTGCTGTTTTAAGCCACCGTTTGTGGAAAATCGTTATGGCAGCAATAGAAAACCAATACACCACACATTTGTAGTATTTCTTTGTCGTGATACTAAAGCCAGGAAGGCCTCACTCTGGCGGCAACCTGTGAGCATTTTGTTCCTTGCAGAGCTACCTTGTCATCTAACACTTCCTCTTGGATGCTCACTTCCTATCCCCCTCTGTCCCTGAGAAAACACTCCTGATGGTTTCTTTCTGCTAGTTTAGGGGCAGGGGAAGGCCATTGGGCCCCATGTTCTGAATACAGTTCTTTTTTAAAAAAATATATAAATTTATTTATTTATTTTTGGCTGCATTGGGTCTTTGTTACTGCACACGGGCTTTTCTCTAGTTGTGGCGAGTGGGGGCTACTCTTTGTTGTGGTGCACTGGCTTCTCATTGCGGTGGCTTCTCTTGTTGCAGAGCCCAGGCTCTAGGTGCTCGGGCTTCAGTAGTTGCGGCTCGCGGGCTCAGTAGTTGTGGCACATGGGCTTAGCTGCTCCACGGCATGTGGGATCTTCCTGGACCAGGGATCGAACCCGTGTCCCCTACATTGGCAGGAGGATTCTCAACCACTGTGCCACCAGGAAAGCCCCTGAATACAGTTCTTTAATAAATTATCCTGATGGTTGATTCAGAGCCTTCTGTATTATTGTAAATGTCCCTCTGAGTATGGAAACTCTGGATTTGCTCTTTCCATTATTTTAATCATTTATTTGGTTTGTTTTCTGCAGCCAGTTTGGGGATGTGATTTTTCCTCACTCTTGTAAATGTTAACTTTTATCTTTTAAGTATTTCAAAACTTTCTGATAATAGTGCCTTTTCCTGTTTATCAGTGCCATGCGAATTTCTTTGGGGCTTCCCCTGGTGGTACAGTGGTTAAGAATCCGCCTGCTAATGCAGGGGACACGGGTTCGAGCCCTAGTCAGGGAAGATCCCACATGCCATGGAGCGACTAAGCCTGTGTGCCACAACTACTGAATCCCGCACGCCTAGAGGCCGCGCTCTGCAACAAGAGAAGCTACGGCAATGAGAAGCCCGCGCACCACAACAAAGAGTAGCCCCCGCTCGCTGCAGCTAGAGAAAGCCCGCGCGCAGCAACGAGGATCCAAAGCAGCCAAAAATAAATAAATTAAAAAAAAATTTTTTTTAAAGAAAACAGTAAATAAATTAATCCTTTAAAAACAAACAAACAACATTTTGCACCTGTCATTGTAAGAAAATTTGGGTGGAGGGAGACATGATCTTATGAGCTCATTTCACCATCTTGATCCAGTTGTTGCCTATTACTTAGGCTGATTATTCTGAACCCGCGGCTCAGACAGAATCTGAAGGACTAGAAAGTTCCCTGAAGAGTGGGCCCTGTGGTCTAGTCTCAGCAGCATGGAGGCCCAGGAGGAAGCCACAGGGGTTGGGAGGGCCCAGGTGGGGGTCGGGGAAGCCCTTTAACAGGAAAAGACAAAACAGACCTGAGTTCAAACCCTGATTTTGCCCCTTTCCAACTAGGTAACCTTAAGCAAATTTAGCCTCTGTGAACTTCAGTTTCTTCACTTTAAAATGGTGATAACACCAGCTATCAGACAAGGTTGCTCTAAGAATTAAATGAGACAATATTGGTAAAGTGCTTATCATAGGCTTGGCATTTAATAATATTGGGTATTTACTGAGTGCTTTTACATGGACTAATCTTGTTTAATCCTGATTTTTAAGCCTATTACACAGATCAGGAAACTGAGGTGTAGAGAATTTAAGCTGCTTAAGGCTGTAATCATAAAGTGGCGGAAGAGGGATTTGAACCTGGGCAGTCTTGCTGACATCTGCACACACACATCATGCTACAGCTTACCCCCATGGGTGAGGGCTGTTGGGCTGAGTGCTCTCCTCTGGTGTTTAAAATTTCCTGTGTGGTTTTGGTGGAGGGAGCCAGATTAATTTTAGGAATTAGGAAGGGATTGAGTCGGCAAGAGAGGATTAAGTGGCCCCAGTAATAGGCAAGCTAGAGCTGGTAGGTCATTGTAGGTTACTGTTTAGTATCCAAGTTTGTTGGCTTATTTGCTTTTATTATGTACTTATTTTGTGGAGGTAACACATAATACATAACAATAACGTGCACATATCTTAAAAGGCACAGCTCAATGAATTTTCACACGTGTTTACACCTGTGTAATCACCATCCAGATCAAGCTATAGAATATTTCTAGCCCCCTAGAAGGCTCCCTTGTGCTCCCTCCCAGTCAATACCTGGCCAAAGGTAACTATAGTACTAACCTCTGTCATTATGGGTCAGTTTAGTCTGTTTTGAACTTCATATAATCGAACATATGGTTTGTGTTCTCTCATATCTGGCTTCTTTCACTCATCCTGTTTATTTTGATAAAGAACCAGATGCTTTGAATCTGTGAGCAGATGACTACATTCCATGAGCAGGTAGCTAAGCTCCAAGCGTGACCCCAAGGGCTCTGTACACGAGTACAGCCTTTTGTGCATCTCAGTAGCCAGCTGTGGGAGATGGGAAAGAGAAGGAAAACTTGCCCGCAGGGCTGCCATGGGCTCCACACCTGAAGGCTCTCAGGACGCCCTGGGCTCAAGGGTAAACGTTCTAGGTACGCTATGGGTATGAAGTGAATGTTAGTTCCTTTCCTCTTTCTGGGATTCCCCATGAGTCAGGTTTTGAGATGGGACAGCTGCCTAAGTTTGGTTGAGGGTGGCACGTTCTTTGCCCTTTTGCAGCTATAGTGGTGCATTGGAAAACTCTGAATTGCTTTACACACTTGGATGCAAGTAATGTCCACACCTCTCTCCAGCCTCTGGGAACCCATCTTCTCAGGGTAGGGACATAGCTGTCTTCCCTGTGAAACATTGCCTTTCATCTCCTCCCATTTTAGGGTAATTCCAGCTTCTTTTCCTGAAAAGACAAGAATTCTCAAAGTCTGTAGATTAAAAAAAAAAGACTTCCCTGGTGGTGCAGTGATTAAGACCCCGTGCTCCCAATGCAGGGGGCCTGGGTTCCATCCCTGGTTGGGGAACTAGATCCCATATGCGTGCTGCAACTAAGAGTTCGAATGCCACGACTAAGGAGCCCTCGAGCCGCAACTAAGACCTGGTACAACCAAATAAATAAAATAAAGTAAGTCTGGCTTTTTCCAGTTCTTAACCACAAAGAAGCTCTTAAAGCTCTTACAACTGAGCATAAGAGGGTCCTGTGCCTCAGAACAAAAAGCCAGGTTTCCTTCCAGAGAGGAAAGGAAGGGGGAAATCACCTTTCCCTCTACCAAGTAAGTCTCCAACAGAAGTAAGAACAGGGCACAAATGACTACATCAGTAATCTCTCCGGTCCCACAGCACTGGGTTCCAAATCTGCCCTCTGAGACTAACCATGGGGAAAACCTGGCAAAATCGCAGTCTAATCGTCTCAGCCCCAGTTTTTTCTGCTACAAAATGGTGGCGATACCAACCTTGCAAAGTTGTTGTCATTGGTAAATTAGCTATTTGTAAAACTCCATACTTAGGGTCCTAATGAGTGTATTTTCTTTTTTTCTACAGGAGGAATCACCTGCTTATATGGAAGTAGGAACAGCTGAACTGGGTGGCCTGGATTACAGGGCTCCGAGAACAGAGAAGCGATGCACTTTGCCAGGTAGTTGGGAAGCAGGCTGGAGCTCAGAGAGGCTTTTCTCCCTTTTCTTTATGGTTCCGAGCAGGTAAGTGGTATGACTTAGGAGGTACTGGGAGGTGGCCCTGTACTCTCAACATAGTGCCCAAACCTGACTGATCATTAGAATTTCATGGAGAGTTTAAAAACATTCCTACCCATCCACTTACTTTCTCCCACTGTGGCTGAGAATCTGATTCAGGAAAAAAAAAGAATCCCCAGGTGATTCTGCTGACTAGTAAGGTTTAGAGACCTGTTCTAAAATATATTCCTGCCTGAAAGTCCAATAGTTTATTTGTTTTTTCAGCTTTGAGGAAAGTCTTTAATATCATTGCCCCACACAGTGAATTTGGGTAAAAGAGGAAACAGATGGAACTTTAACAGGCAAGTCTGGAGCCTGAAGCTTCATGGGAGCCCCTGGCACCAAATAGAAGTGTAACAGGTCACCTGCACCCTTTCATGGCATTAAGAGCAGAAACGCAGTGCATGGGTCTTGAGTTTTAGGAAAGTCCAATAGTTTAAAACATTTCCATATCATCTCAGTGGGGGGCATAAAAAATAGGACTGGGGGAGTCATAAGTCACCTTGACTACCCTGAAGGAAAAAACTTTTGTGGAACTGTCTAGATTACATGAACCTTATCACATACATTGTAAAGCCTACGTCTTGATTTCTGTGACAAAATTTTCATCAGGGTAGAAGAGCAAAGCTTACCAGTACCTTGTTCAAGTAATTGGTACGACCCTCATTTCCAAACACTAACTAAACTATACCTTTAATTGGGAATTTTTATTACATTAAAGTAAATTAGAATGATCAGGCATGTTTTTCTCTTCTCTTTAGCCCCTCCTTAGCTTGTTATTGAAGGCATATTAATAACTACCTCTCTAGGATGCAACCGCTGAGCATTCTGATGAGAGAATGTAAGGATGATAGGTCCTTAGGACTGTGAGCTGGTAGCTGAGAATGTCCATTAGAAGTAGTTAGAATCCTAACTGCTAGATTAGGTCAGCACACGGAGAGAACGGGAATTAGAATTCTGATGGAAGATGGCTTTGGGGGATCAAACAAATCTAAAATTCTAGTAGTGTTTTATTACATATTGCTGGGATTGAAACATTAATTTCGGAGTTTGTAATTGAATTTGGGAGCATTGAAAATTTAGAGAGAGGGCAGAAATGAGAAAGGCTCAGGGAAGCCAGAGGACGTGGGCACAATACAAGCTCAGGTGGGAGATGAAGAGGGATGGAGTCAGAAAGTAAGAAGATTGTAGAAGGGAGAACAACACCAAAAATAACGATTATTTCCTTCAACCCTTTATGGTCCTTGCTGGGCAATTCCCATTCCAATTTTTCCCTACCTCTTGTTATTATTTCATCCTGGTAAAACGGAGAACCAAACTAGTTTCTTGAGGTAGTCTCAAGATGATTTAAGTAGAAGTCTAGGAGATGCTTAGATATAGCCATGTAGGAAAATAGCTACATGTATCAGATCACAACTTTGCCCTGTATTGTTTAGATGCCTCCTTGGGGGTGGTGCTTATGGAACTTTTGCAGACAATCTGGAGTTTGGAGGGTGTCTTCATCACTCATATTTTTGAGAATTTGAATCCTGTCTGTGCTGTTCAGTGTATGTGTGTGTTGCATTTGTTTTTTTGGATTTGAATTCCTGTTGGAACAAAACTGGCTTATTGCTGTGAAGAGGTTTGATTTTTGGTTTTGCTGTACTTATAGAAAGCAAATGAAATCTAAAAATTAAGTTTCTTTGTTCTAAGTGCACCAGATTTATACCTTCTCAAAATGAACAGAGGCTTTACTGATAGTAAATGACTATAAATCTTCATAGCATGTCATTCCTCCCACTTTAACTTCCACCTATGCTCCCACTGGGTTATTTTTTTTTTTGGCTGCGTCGGGTCTTAGTTGTGGCACACCGGCTCCAGGGCATGTGGACTCTAGTTGAGGCTCTTGAGCTCAGTAGTTGTGGCAAACAGGCTTAGTTGCCCCATGGCGTGTGGGATCTTAGTTCCTCGACCAGGGATGGAACCCGCGTCCCCTGCATTGCAAGGCGGATTCTTTATCACTGGACCACCAAGGGAAGTCCCCCCACTGGGTTATTTTGAGGCATCTGAAGTAAATCTCAGATCTCATTTCATTTCTGCTGTAAGCATTTCAGCATGTGTCTCTAAAAGATATGGACTCTTTTTAAAAACATAACTGCATATTTGGATTAAGTGACTAACAAAATAAAGAGGTCTGCTTGCAAAACAAAATATAACCACAATACCTTTATAACTCCCCAAAATATTGATAAAATTTCCTTAGTATCATCAAATATCTAATCAGGTTTAAATTTCCTGCATCATTTTTGGATTTTGCTGATTATTTCACTGAGATGTTGCTTAACAAATTCCTCTGTTTCCTGTACATCCTGTAAGCTGAGTGTTAGATCTGGAAGTTTAATCTGACTTGGCTTGGTTTTTTTGGCAAGAACACTTCATATGTGGCATTATATAATTCCATAGGAAACATATGATGGTAACAGGCATTGATTATCATTGTCTAGAAGACTGTACATTTTTGACCGCCCTCAACTCAACCATCAAGCTATACACAGCCTTAGACACACCTCACATATACCCTCTCCTTTTTACAGTTTTTTTTTTTTCCTCATCTCTAAAAACACCATCGTCTATTAACCATCACTACAGATCCCTGCAGGTCAGGGTGTTCTGCCTGATACTCCACACTCGCTGTTAATTATGATAATTATGTATACTTTGCATCTGATGCTTACGTGTTGCCACTGGCCTCTGTTATCCTGAAATCTTACTCTTTCCATTGACACTAGGAAGATTAGTTTTGTAAAAGCACCTATGATTGGTTTTTTGTTTGTTTTGTTTTTATTTTATTGAAGTATAGTTTTTTATTTATACATCTTTATTAGAGTATAATTGCTTCACAATGCTGTGTTATTTCTATTGTACAACAACGTAAATCAGCCATGTGCATAGTTGATTTAAATGTATTTTTTTCTCATTAGTTACCTATTTTATACATAGTATCAATAGTGTACTGTTTTAACGATTAGAAAATCGTTACTTGATTGTAAACTCATCTCACAGACATAATCTCCTTGGAAAATAATCAGAAGGTTCCATTAACTTTCAATATATGTAAATAAACATTTTCTCAATTCCCACCTATGGTGATATTGTTGGTTGTCTATTCAACTGCCGTCCGTCTCATGGGCTGACAGAGAGCCCACTTCCCACTAAAGAGGCTGACCACTTTCCGAAGTGCCTGGTTTCTGGGAAACTCTTTCTTTACCTCTTTATGAGGATACTGTCATCTTTGGTTCTTTACATGAGGTGTGAGGTTGTTATTTGGTGCTGTAATGACCGTCCTCTGACCATAGGGAGCAGGCTAAAGGATTAACACCAATGTGCCCAGGATGATGGGATGGAAATGTGGGAAGAATCCAGATGCTCAGTAAGTCATTGAGCCACTGAAATAGCCAACCTTGCAAATGCCATACCTCCAGACTTCTTATGTGAGATTATAAAAAAGGGGTATTTAACCCACTTTTAGTTGATCATCTGCAGCTATAAACAACACAGCAGATATATTCAAATACACTTCTTTTGTGTTTCTGCTTACTATTTAAAGCCCTGATGTAGGGAAAAAAACCCTATAGACTTTGACCTTGAGCTTCCTATAAAATCAAAGTCTCTCTTAACCACTCTAATAGAGCTAAAATGGTGATACACATAGCATAAATCATTGAATCATCAAAATAAACTTGTTTTGATGTCATTTTAAAAATAAAATCAGTTTTTTGATAAGATACAAGTTGAAAAAGCATACAGTAACTTAAAAGTGGAGATAGAGGCCTAAACATTCTATGTTGGTGATAGGAATTAGAGTGGAAATATTTTCCAAGGCTCATTCTCAAAGCACATAACTAAGAGTTGACTTTGAGTGTTGGCAACAAAGGGAGGCTTTGCTCCTATTACATTATGCTGGACATAATACTCGTATTAAGTAGGAGAACTGGAATTTCTGAATCTCCTCCTTTGCAACAAAACAATTCCCAAGTTTCAAACTGAATGCACAAGATTAGCAGGCAGAGTGATGAGGATTTAATTTTTAAAAAATAGTATGATGTTTGAAATCTGTCTTAAGAAGCAGCTATAGAACCAAAAAAGTAAAGCATAGCTGATGATCTGTCTGTGCTTGCTCCTGCTTCTGGTTTTTTAAAATTGAGATATAATTGACATGTAACATTATGCTCCTGCTTGTATTTTGCATTCCCAGACTGTTATTTGGAAGCAAAGCATCATTGATTTTTGGTCAGTAGATTGCACCTTTGTCCTTGCAGACAAGGTGATGACAGCAAGTGGTTCCATGAAACCCTTGGTAACAGACCTTCTTTGTGCTGTGTGAGGAAGCCCTGGCTCATAAGTGGATGACATCAACAGGCTTCCACCCACTCCTCTGGATCCCTCAGTGTACAGAGACTCATCAGTAATGACTTTCACTCTGAACAGCTGCCGGTCTCACTGGCTTCATTCACTGTGAAGATGGTGATCATACATCCCAGATTTCAAATAATCTGTCCTGTTTCAGACCATGTGTCAGGCCATCTGCCCTTGTGTCTGATTAGGAAAATATGATCACCTTAATTATGGCACAACCCCTTCCAACTTCTCTGCCTGCTTGGAGGTTTTCCCAACATGTCTCGTTGTTTGGAATACCTCTCAGGTGGTGTCCCTTCTCCTTTGCTAAATAAGCAAAATTACTCATGTGTTCAATGGAAATACCCTCCTTTAGGGATCCTGCCTAGAAGGGATTTCAACATAGCCAGTACTTAGACACAGTAAGGCAGAGCCTACCTCCCTATGAAAAGCTACCTGACAGAATTCTGAGTGAGTTAAATGTCCATTAGCACAATAAAATTCAAAGCCTTTGAAAATGCATAAGGTGATACATTTAAGCAGGTGAGCATAGCTTATCTTGGAAAAGTCACAGAAAGGAAGAAGACAGGGTTAGAATTCAGCTTTGGAGATGAGATAGGAGCAAAGGGTAACTTCAGAGCCCACTGGGGGCAGCCTTGCTGTCTATAGGTTGTGGGTCAGGCAGCAGGCTCACTGTTTACTCTGACACTGTGGCTTGGAGAACATACCAGAATCTCTGCTATCTTTGATGTCCTTAATTCAGTGAGCCAGGTACACGAAAGGTGCTCAGGAAATACTTGTTGAGCTGCATTGACAAGTAACTTTTTCTTTCATCACTGTGTTTGATACACGAGATAAATGCACTTGCAACCATCTTTCTGGTTCAGAGTATCAAAGCTGGTCTGAAATGCCATAAAGAGTGTTTGTACTTAAGGATAGTTATGGAGGTAGGACTTTGATTTTCTGAAAAAAAAATTTTTTTTACCTATGTAGCCAGAATATTAGAAATAAAATTTAGGAGGGGACAGACAATCCTTGGGTGTAAGGAGATTGGTAATGGCTTGGGACAGCTGAATAAATATATTTATCTGGTTCCGTGGGCCTTACCCCTTTTCATAACTACCAGGTGTTTTATTATAGACACATTTTTCTATGAAGTAGTCAAGCTGTAAACACATTGAATCCTGACTGATAGTCATGTCTTTAAAAAAAAAAAAAAGAAAGGAAAGGGAAAAGAGAAGCACTACTGTCATTCTCCTAATGGAAATATCTTTTGTCTCTGGAAGCACAGGACCAAGGGTGTGGACCATCACAGGGCCTTCACTCTACTTCCAACCCATCCTGATTATGGGCTTCCTGTAGGTCTGTCCCTCATATGTAACCATGGTGCTCTGAGAGGAAACTCTGTACCCACTGCACCCCAAGCCCAATCTCACATTTCTGTACAAAGAATGGTGAGTGCTCAGTAAATGTTTGTTGGGTAAAAAACATCAAATGTTTAGCAGTATTGGTGAACAGTGTAGCTTCTCCTTCATGTTCACAGGTTAAATCACAGGGTTAAATCTTTCACATCCAGGTGTCTTAGTATACAGATGTACACAGTAAGCGTTTATGTCTGAGTGAGCAGAGCAAGGGCCACATTCATGAATACCATGGGAGCCTGTGGTGTTAACCTTCTCCCCATATCACCAGCGCTGCCTGCTGAGCAACAGAGATGTTCTCCCTCTTCCTTTTTTTAAAAATAAATTTTATTTATTTATTTTTGGCTGCGCTGGGTCTTTGTTGCTGCATGCGGGTTTTCTCTAGTTGCAGCGAGCGGGGTCTACTCTCATTGCGGTGGCTTCTCTTGTTGTGGAGCATGGGCTCTAGGTGCGAGGGCTTCAATAGTTGTGGCACATGGGCTCAGTAGTTGTGTCTCTAGAGTGCGGGCTCAGTAGTTGTGTCTCTATAGTGCAGGCTCAGTAGTTGTGGCTCATGGGCTTAGTTGTTCCGCAGCATGTGGGATCTTCCCGGACCAGGGCTCGGACCCGTGGATTCTTTTTTTTTTTTTTTTTTTTTTTTTTGTGGTACGCCGGCCTCTCACTGCTGCGGCCTCTCCCGTTGCGGAGCACAGGCTCCGGACACGCAGGCTCACGGGCCCAGCCGCTCCGCGGCATGTGGGATCTTCCTGGACCGGGTACGAACCCGTGTCCCCTGCATCGGCAGGCGGACTCTCAACCACTGTGCCACCAAGGAAGCCCTCTTCCACTTCCTTTCAAGGTCTCACAGGTTCATTGTAATACGTGGGAAAGGACCAGAGAGATTTTTAAGCCAAAGTCTTCATTTTATAAGTGAAAAAAATTAGGTCTGGAGAGATGGAGCGACTTACCCAAGATCATATATAGCTCGTCTTTGGCAAAACCAAGAAAGAATCTGAGTCTCCTTGAAAGTCATTTTTCTTCCTGAAATATTTTAAAGTTTTATGTAAAAGATCTTCATTTCATGGCTATATATATGCCATCAAATAGTTGTTATAATCAATTACTCCTCAAGGAAACCCTAAAAACTTTTAGCTATTTAGTTCCCACTTGACACATTTCAGATGTCAAATAAGAAGTTCTTACTGAGACATCAAGATAAAATACTTGACAAGCCAAAGAGGAGAGCCATAAAAAGATAGAAATCTTTAAAGCGGTTATCCAAAACACTGGTAATATGACTCCAATCCTTTGGGAACACTCAAGGTAAAAAGATGTTGGACCTCTGAGGAGGGCTCAATAAGTAGCACCTGTCTTCCCCACCCAGGTTCTGAACAAATTGTGAAACAACAGGAAAGGTAGCAGATGAAGGTCAAAATATCACCTTCCTTACTGAAAGAGGCTGAGTGGAGAGCAGGACTTACTGTGGCAGCCAAGTGGGGTGTTACCTAAACCCCAGATTTAGGACGACCTTCTGGGCAGAACAAGTACAAGCCTGAGGGCAAGACCACTGCCAAGAGGAAGAAGAGGGGCCAGGCTAAACTTTTCCAGTGAGTGAATAGTGTCGGTAAGTGGTGCCGGGAAAATTCCAGGATGTTACAGCTAGTTCAGGATTCTCTACAAGAGCAGAGAACAGCCATTCCCCATAACAAAAAGGGGGTTGAAGATGGACAGGGAAGATATGTGATGAGGTTTCTCTGGAGGAAGATAATCTGAAAGCCCCTCCCACTCCAAAATTGCTTTCTCATGGAAAAGGCTTCACTCAGGAAGCTTTACACCTGCAGCTTGGAGGGGGCTGGCGACTGGAGTTTTGCTCCCACTTGGAAACTAAAAGGAAAGAGAATTCTAACAGTAGGTGCGAAGGAGAGGTGGCTGGACTGGGTTGGGAGAGAGAAAGAGAGAAGTGGGGCAGGGGCGGGGTGGGAGGAGAGGAGGAGGGGAGAGAGGGAGAGGTTGAGACTTCGTTCCTGTCCAACAGGGCCACCTAGAGGGGCTCTCAGGCTTTCGAGGGGAGAAGCTGGAGTTTTGACAAAGAGCTGAGGAAGTTTTAGCTAATCTAGGGAACCTCGGGTGAGAGGTCCCCAGCGATGGGGGATGGTGGGTGTCTGAAGAACCGTGAGCGCACTCCACACCAGGAAGAGGCAGCTTTCGGTATACTAGCTTAGCTCAGAAAGAGAAGCCAGTCAATTAAGAACTCCCCCCACTCTGCCCTTACTTCTCCCTCTTCCCACTTTGGCCCTGGAATAACCATGTTTAGTGAAATGGGGCAAATAGTTGGAAACAGTAGGTAGAGGAAAGGAAAAGATGGACCTTGCCCCCACTCCCTGGTTTCTTGGCTGCACAAGGCCCCAGAGAATAAAGGGAGAAGTTTCACCTTTAAATCTGATTCCAGGAGTTGATTATTACACAAGATTGGGTATTCTCACTTATTAATTGAGACTGTTGGAGACTTAAAGTGGCTGTAGGACTTTTCATTACCTGGGAGTGATTTAAAACCAGTCATAGGATTATGGAGGTTTTCATCCAGGGGCAGGGAAAGAACATTCCCTCACTGGATAATTTTAAAAGAGACAGTGGAAGTAAAAAACAAAGTTGCTTTCTCATTTGAGTAAATTAGTTTCTTCTTCAAATTGAACAGCCTGTTGACTTTATTTTGTTGGTTTTTATTTCTCTTGACCACCAACATACGATTGCGTGCGGTATCTCTACATTTATTAAGCATGCTGCCTAAACCAGCATTTGGGACATTAAGAACACTGGGAACTCCAACTCAGCAAGGGCCCCATCCCACTGATGGCACTTGCTACATTTTCCCCATGCGGTGGAGTGCACGCACAGCAACTTGGGGCTACTTCTCTAGCAAGTTATGAACTCAAGCAGGAAAATGATAAATGCATTCTAGTCAGTACAGTGGTCTTTCCATGATCTCTTTCTTTTCAAAGCACTCTCCATGCAATGCATTCTAGTCAGTACAGTGGTCTTTCCATGATCTCTTTCTTTTCAAAGCACTCTCCCAGCAAATAGCATGCTAGTTAAACCTGTTGGTGAGTAAACCGGAGGAAATATGTTAAAGGACTCCATCCAGTCCTGCTCAAAGCCAGGCAGAGGAGGCCAACTTGAGTTCTCACCACCATCTCCCAAAACCCTTTGTTGTTTGTTCAGAATAGTTTCCCCCTGTAAGACATTAGTGATTCCTAGGGCTTCTTTAAGAAGTTTCTTTATTATATGTGAAGTGATTGAAAACTGCCAATCATGAATCTGGCAATCCCCTCTCATGAGCTTCAAGACTGTTCTGATTACAATAATTACATTTTTATGAATATCCTACCTAGAGAGTAACAATTTTACTATGTCAGACTACACTACACAAAGATGCATCAGTTTCATCTGCAATGAAAAATAGAGCCTAATAGCTCAGTTGTATATTTATGATAGTCAAACATCAAGATGCAACGTAAGTACTACAGCTGAAAAAATTCTGATCATTATTTAACCTTGAGATGATAAGGGTGAAGGCTTGTCAGCTTTCATGAATTATTTTTTTCATGATTTTTGCTATTTTGATTTGATTTTTAGAACTCCATAAGTTAACACTTATTAACATTTGGATTCCACCCCACCCCTCATGATATGTAGACAAAGCACACCAACAAAAGGTTAATAGATATGATTGATAGTCAAAGGGAGAGGATTAGGTAATTGTAAGACATAATTATGTTTCAGGTAAAATAGTGCCAGTCCAATGAGTTTTCTTCTTGCCTAAGTTTCTTCAGCCATGATGCAAATAATGGACACAGTGTTTAGGTTTGATGAATACATATTAGTTTAATGCAAAGAAAAAACTGTTCCATTATTACAAATAGTGGTCAGTGCCAGTCGAAGTGTGCTCTGAGAACCCGTAGCATCAGGCATCACCTAGAAGCCTGTTAAATAAGTAAATTCTCAGGTCCCCACCCTAGACTTGCTGAGTCAGACTCTTTGGCCATGGAGCACAGGACTGTCTTAACAAGCCCTCCAGGTGATCCTCTGAGGTTTGAGAACCACCGCTGTAGCATCTTGTAGCTATTCCCATTGGCTGCAGTGAAACGTTGCCAGTTGTGGACGCGGCAGTCCCAGCAACACTGTAGGTGTTCCCTGTTAACTGCAGCAGTGTGCATTCCAGGGCAGCTTAAGTGAACAGGCTCTTTTGGTCAAATTCCTGAGTGCAGAGGTTTCTCTTAAGTGGATTTTCTTCTTCTCTTTAAATCCCCAGATGTCACAAGCCATAGTTTCTTCCCATTACCACTCGTAATTGTTAGTTTATCTTCACTGGTAGAGGGACGTTATGATATCCTTTCTAATGTCAAAAGATTTCCACCACCCTGCACCTCTGCTGATCCTTTCCCTTTGTTACAACCATTTCCCTAAAGTCATCTTGAGTTAAAAAAATTTTAACATCCAACATGATGCTCTTTATATTTCTTATGGCAGTACCATAAGAAATGCACTCTATCTTTTGATAGCACTGTGAGTGAAAATTATTTACTGTAACTCACCAGAAAATGGTATAGGGAATTGTCACACGTTGCAAGCACACTTAATTCAAGAAAACATGGTAGAACATACTTAGTACAAATGCTGATGCTCACTAACCAGGACTGTGCGGTGCTGTCAGTGACACGGTTTTTCTTTGAGAGGTTAAGGTAGCTCTCGGTGTGAGGGAAATGTATCACAGAATGTGGTAATAGATGAAAAAGGGGGAGGGAGGGGAAGAAGGGAGTGAGGGAGGGAAAGAGGGAGATTGAGAGAGAATATTTTAATGAAAATATTTTAGAGACAAGTAGCATTTTAGTGAATCAGCATGCGTGGGGCAATGTTAAATGGAGTAGAGTATGACAAAAAGTGAATGCCATCTTATGATTTAATCTTCATATTACTTTATACATTCTATATATAAAAATATATTCTTATATATATGAATATATTCTTTTAAAGACCCAAATGCAAGGGTAAACAGTGATTCTAAATCCTGAATGTGCATCAGAATGACCTTGAAGCTTGTTAAAAATACAAATTCCCATGGTCATGGTTGCTTTGGCAACACATATACTGAAATTCAAGTGATATAGAGAAAATTAGCACAGTCCCTGTGCAAGGATAACATGAAAACTCATGAAGCATTCCATATTATTTTTTGAATTTTATTTCGTTTTTTAATATGGTAGGTTCTTATTAGTTATCTATTTTATACATATTAGTGTATATATGTCAATCCCAATCTCCCAATTCATCCCACCCCCCCTCACTTTCCCACCCTGGTGTCCATACATTTGTTCTCTACATCTGTATCTCTGTATCTGCCTTGCAAACCAGTTCATCTGCACCATTTTTCTAGATTTCACATATATGCGTTAATATACGATATTTGTTTTTCTCTTTTGACTTACTTCACTCTGAATGATAGTCTCTAGTTCTATTTACGTCTCTACAAATGACCGAATTTCATTCTTTTTTATGGCTGAGTAATATTCCACTGTATATATGTACCACATCTTCTTTATCCATTCACCTGTCGATGGGCATTTAGGTTGCTTCCATGACCTGGCTATTGTAAATTGTGCTGCAATGAACATTGGGGGTGCATGTGTCTTTTTGAATTATGGTTTTCTCTGGGTATATGCCCAGTAGTGGGATTGCTGGGTCATATGGTAGTTCTGTTTTTAGTTTTTTTTTGTTTTTTTGTTTTTTTTTTCGGTACACGGGCTTCCCACTGCTGCGGCCCCTGCCGCCGCGGAGCACAGGCTCCGGACGCACAGGCCCAGCGGCCATGGCTCATGGGCCCAGCCGCTCCGCGGCACATGGGATCCTCCAGGACCAGGGCACGAACCCGCGTCCCCCGCATCGGCAGGCGGACTCCCAACCACTGCGCCACCAGGGAAGCCCTGTTTTTAGTTTTTTAAGGAACCTCCATACTGTTCTCCATAGTGGCTGTATCAATTTACATTCCCACCAACAGTGCAAGAGGGTTCCCTTTTCCCCATACCCTCTCCAGCATTTATTTGTAGATTTTCTGATGATGCCCATTCTAACTGGTGTGAGATGATGCCTCATTGTAGTTTTGATTTGAATTTCCCTAATAATTAGTGATGTTGAGCACCTTTTCATGTGCCTCTTGGCCATCTGTACGTCTTCTTTGGAGAGATGTCTATTTAGGTCTTCTGTCCATTTTTTGATTTGGTTTTTTTTTTTTTTTTTTTATATTGAGCTGCATGAGCTGTTTATATATTTTGGAGATGAATTTTGTTTTTTTAATGTTGAGCTGCTTGTAAATTTTGGAGATTAATCCTTTGTCAGTTGCTTCATTTGCAAATATTTTCTCCCATTCTGAAGCTTGTCTTTTCATCTTGTTTATAGTTTCCGTTGCTGTGCAAAAAGTTTTAAGTTTCATTAGGTCTCATTTGCTTATTTTTGTTTTTATTTCCATTACTCTAGG
>NC_041215.1:79789952-79790170 GCF_002837175.3 Physeter macrocephalus
TTATGGTTTCCTTTGCTGTGCAAAAGCTTTTAATTAAGTCCCATTTGTTTATTTTTGTTTTTATTTCCATTTCTCTAGGAGGTGGGTCAAAAAAAGATCCTGCTGTGGTTTATGTTGAAGTGTTCTTCCTATGTTTTCCTCTAAGAGTTTTATAGTGTCCAGTCTTACATTTAGATCTTGAATCCATTTTGAGTTTATTTTTGTGTATGTTGTTGGGC
>NC_041215.1:79790301-79887255 GCF_002837175.3 Physeter macrocephalus
TGAAGTCAGGGAGTCTGATTCCTCCAGCTCTGTTTTTTTTCCCTCAAGATTACTTTGGCTATTCAGGGTCTTTTGTGGCTCCATACAAATTTAAGTTTTTTGTTCTAGTTCGATTCTTCCAATCCAAAAACATGGTATATCTCTCCATCTGTTTGTGTCATCTTTGATTTCTTTCACCAGTGTCTTATAGTTTTCTGAATACAGGTCTTTACCTCCTTAGGTAGGTTTATTCCTAGGTATTTTATTCTTTTTGTTGCAGTGGTAAATGGGATTGTTTCCTTAATTTCTCTTTCTGATCTTTCATTGTTAGTGTACAGGAATGCAAGAGATTCCTGTGCATTAATTTTATATCATGCAACTTTAGCAGTTTCATTGATGAGCTCTAGTAGTTTTCTGGTGGCATCTTTAGGATTCTCTATGTATAGTATCATGTCATCTGCACACAGTGATGGTTGTACTTCTCCTTTTCCAGTTTGTATTCCTTTTATTTCTTTTTCTTCTGTGATTGCCGTGGCTAGGACTTCCAAAACTATGTTGAATAGTAGTTGCGAGAGTGGACATCCTTGTCTTTTTCCTGATCTTAGAGGAAATACTTTCCGTTTTTCACCATTGAGAATGATGTTTGCTGTGGGTTTGTCGTATATGGCCTTTATTATGTTGAGGTAGGTTCCCTCTATGCCCACTTTCTGGAAAGTTTTTATCATAAATGGGTGTTGAATTTTGTCAAAAGCTTTTTCTGCATCTATTGAGATGATCATATGGTTTTTATTCTTCAATTTATTAATATGGTGTTCCACATTGATTGATTTGCATATATTGAAGAATCGTTGCATCCCTGGGATACATCCCACTTGATCATGGTGTATGATCCTTTTAATGTGCTGTTGGATTCTGTTTGCTAGTGTTTTATTGAGGATTTTTTTTGGAAGAGTTTGAGAAGGATGGGTGTTAGCTCTTCTCTAAATGTTTGATAGAATTCATCTGTGAAGCCATCTGGTCCTGGACTTTTGTTTGTTGGAAGATTTTTAATCATGGTTTCAATTTCATTTCTTGTGATTGGTCTCTTCATATTTTCTAATTCTTCCTGGTTCAGTCTTGAAAGGTTCTACCTTTCCAAGAGTTTGTCCATTTCTTCCAGGTTGTCCATTTTATTGGCATAGTGTTGCTTTTAGTAGTCTCTTATGATGCTTTCTATTTCTGCAGTGTCTGTTGTTACTTCTCCTTTTTCATTTCTAATTTTATTGATTTGAGTCCTCTCCCTCTTTTGCTTGGTGAGTCTGGCTAAAAGTTTATCAATTTTGTTTATCTTCTCAGAGAACCAGCTTTTAGTTTTATTGATCTTTGCTATTGTTTTCTTTGTTTCTATTTCATTCATTTCTGCTCTGATCTTTATATTTCTTTCCTTCTACTGACTTTGGGTTTTGTTTGTTCTTCTTTCTCTACTTCCTTTAGGTGTAAGGTTAGATTGTTCATGTGAGATTTTTCTTGTTTCTTGAGGTAGGATTGTATTGATATAAACTTCCCTCTTAGAACTGCTTTTGCTGCATCCCATAGGTTTTGGCTTGTCGTGGGTTTTTTTGTCATTTGTATCTAGGTGTTTTTTGATTTTCTGTTTGATTTCTTCAGTGATCTCTTGGTTATTTAGTAACGTATTGTTTAGCCTCCATGTGTTTGTGTCTTTTACGTTTATTTCCCTGTAATTTATTTCTAGTCTCATAGTGTTGGGGTCAGAAAAGGTGCTTGATATGATTTCAGTTTTCTCAAATTTACCGAGGCTTGATTTGTGGCCAAAGATGTGATCTATCCTGGAGAATGTTCCGTGTGCAGTTGAGAAGAAAGTGTAATCTGCTGTTTTTGGATGGAATGTCCTGTAAATATCCATTAAATCTATCTGGTGTATTGTGTCATTTAAAGCTTGTGTTTCCTTATTAATTTTCTGTCTGGATGATCTCTCCATTGGTGTATGTGACGTGTTAAAGCCCCACACCATTATTGTGTTACTGTCGATTTCCCCTTTTATAGCTGTTAGCATTTGCCTTATGGATTGAGGTGCTCCTATGTTGGGTGCATATATATTTATAATTGTTGTATCTTTTTCTTGGGTTGATCCCTTGACCATTATGTAGTGTCCTTCCTTGTCTCTTGTAACATTCTTTATTTTAAAGTCTATTTTATCTGATAAGAGCATTGCTACTCCAGCTTTTTTTGATATCCATTTTCATGGAATATCTTTTTCCATCCCCTCTCTTTCAGTCTGTATGTGTCCCTAGGTCTGAAGTGGGTCTCTGGTAGACAGCCTATATATCGGTCTTGTTTTTGTATCCATTTAGCAAGCCTTTGTCTTTTGGTTGGAGCATTTAATCCATTCACATTTAAGGTGATTATCAATATGTACCTATTACCATCATCTTAATTGTTATGGGTTTGTTTTCGTAGGTCCTTTTTTTCTCTTGTGTTTCCCACTTAAGTTCCTTAGCATTTGTTGTAGAGCTGGTTTGGTGGTGGTGAATTCTCTTAGCTTTTGCTTGTCTGTAAAGCTTTTGATTTCTCCATCGAATCTGAATGAGATCCTTGCCAGGTAGAGTAATCTTGGTTGTAGGTTCTTCCCTTTGATCACTTTAAATATATTGTGCCACTCCCTTCTGGCTTGTAGAGTTTCTGTTGAGAAATAGCTGTTAACCTTATGGGAGTTCCCTTGTATGTTATTTGTCGTTTTTCCTTTGTTGCTTTCAATAATTTTTCTTTGTCTTTAATTTTTGTCAATTTGCTTACTTTGTGTCTCACCATGTTTCTCCTTGGGTTTATCCTGCATGGGACTCTCTGTGTTTCCTGGACTTGGGTGGCTATTTCCTTTCCCATGTTAGGGAAATTTTCCACTATAATCTCTTCAAATATTTTCTCGGGTCCTTTCTCTCTCTCTTCTCCTTCTGGGACCTCTATAATGTGAATGCATTTAGAGGTGCATTTAATATTTTCCCAGAGGTCTCTTAGGCTGTTTTCATTTCTTTTCATTCTTTTTTCTTTATTCTGTTCTGTGGCAGTGATTTCCACTATCCTGTCTTCCAGGTCACTTATCTGTTCTTCTACCTCAGTTATCGTTTTTCCTTTGTTGCTTTCAATAATTTTTCTTTGTCTTTAATTTTTGTCAATTTGCTTACTTTGTGTCTCACCATGTTTCTCCTTGGGTTTATCCTGCATGGGACTCTCTGTGTTTCCTGGACTTGGGTGGCTATTTCCTTTCCCATGTTAGGGAAATTTTCCACTATAATCTCTTCAAATATTTTCTCGGGTCCTTTCTCTCTCTCTTCTCCTTCTGGGACCTCTATAATGTGAATGCATTTAGAGGTGCATTTAATATTTTCCCAGAGGTCTCTTAGGCTGTTTTCATTTCTTTTCATTCTTTTTTCTTTATTCTGTTCTGTGGAAACATTTCTTGCATCTTCTCAGTCTTTGCCTCCATTCTTTTTCCGAGGTCCTGGGTCATCTTCACTATCATTATTCTGAATTCTTTTTCTGGAAGGTTGCCTATCTCCACTTCATTTAATTGTTTTTCTGGGGTTTTATCTTGTTCCTTCAACTGGTACATAGTCCTGTGCCTTTTCATTTTGTCTGTCTTTCTGTGAATATGGTTTTCATTCCACAGGCTGCAGAACTGTAATTCTTGTTGCTTCTGCTGTCTACTGTCTGGTGGCGAGGAACTTGTGTAAGCTTCCTGATGGGAGGGACTGGTGATGGTAGAGCTGGGTGTTGCTCAGGTTGGCAGAGCTCAGTAAAAGTTTAATCAGCTTGTCTGCTGATGGGTGGGGCTGGGTTCCCTCCCTGTTGGATGTTTGGCCTGAAGCGACCCAGCACTGGAGCCTACCTGGCTCTTTTGTGGGGCTAATGGCAGACTCCCGGAGGGCTCACGCCAAGGAGTACTTCCCAGAACTTCTGCGCCAGTGTTCTTGTCCCCACAGTGAGCCACAGCCACCCCCTGCCTCTGCGGGAAACCCTGCAACACTAGCAGGTAGGTCTGGTTCAGTCTCCTATGGGGTCACTGCTCCTTCCCCTCAGTCCTGATGCACACACTACTTTGTGTGTGCCCTCCAAGAGTGGAGTCTCTGTATCCCTCAGTCCTGTCGGAGTCCTGCAGTCAAATCCCACTAGCCTTCAAAGTCTCATTCTCTGGGAGTTCCTCCTTCTGTTGCCAGACCCTCAGCTTGGGAAGTCTGATATGGGGCTCAGAACCTTCACTCCAGTGGGTGGACTTCTGTGGTATAATTTTTCTCCAGTTTGTGCGTCATCCACCCAGCAGTTACGAGATTTGATTTTATTGTGATTGCGCCCCTCCTACTGTGTCATTATGGCTTCTCCTTTGTCTTTGGATGTGGGGTATCTTTTTTGGTGAGTTCTAGTGTCTTCCTGTCGATGATTGTTCAGCAGTTAGTTGTGATTCCAGTGCTCTCTCAAGAGGGAATGAGTGCACGTCCTTCTACTCTGCCATCTTGAACCAGTCTCTCAAGCATTCCATATTTTAAAAAATTTCCTGGGTTCCAAGACATATTTATTTTGGTAGGTCTGAGGTGGAGCCCAGGAATCTGTATGTAATAACCACTCCAGGTGATTCTGGTGCAAGTAATCCTTAACTTTCATTGTGAGAAACACTGCAAATCTCACTCAGAAAAAGCAGAGGAACACATGTGAATGTGAGGCAGTAAGGCTGAACCAATTGCACATGAGTTGTACCTTCTTTGGATCCCAGTGGTTCAGTAAATAAAGCTTTTGAACAGCACATGTATTCTGCCTAGTTCAAAACTTATCTGTGCACTTGCCTCCCCCTACAAAGACTGTAAGCTCCCTGAAACACAGTAATTATGTGGTATACTGACATTTGTATCTTCAGCTAGACTCACCTCCTGCCTTCCTATTGAGAAGATTCTCAGTAATATTTATTAAATGAATGAAGACAATAAGGGTAAAAATATAATTCAAAGAGTGTGATTGAAACAGAGAGGGGTTTAGTCTTGGCCGCCTTTCACCCACCAGCTAGTTATGAGACCTTAGAGTCACTTTATCTCCTGATGTCTCAGCCCTGCATTTGTTACATGCGAGATCAGTTTCTTCCTCCTTCATAGGGCTACTGTGGGGTAAAAATGATATAATGTATGTGAAGATTTCCTTGAAATTGCAGAGCCACTTGTTTCAATTGTTTAGAGTGTGACTGTCTTTTTTTCTAACCTCATTTTTCCTGTGAATGAATGCAAGGTTATATGACTGGGGCAAAGAACACAACATTCACTTCTGGCCATTATGGGGAAGCAAATTCTATTATTTGGAATTTAAAAGAACTACATGACTTTTCCAACTTCAAGGAGAGTAAAAAATAAATTCGATACTAAAAATTTATAATGTAAATGGAATAACTGCCCCACAAATAATGGGCAGTACAAAGGAAGGGAGGTACACCAGAGCCAATTAATTATTCACATTGACGTTTGATTCTGAGATGGGGTCTTTCAGATACCTGTGTTTAATGAAATGATCTCTGAATTTTAGTGGCTCCCCTAAGATCACCATAAAAGGTAACAGTTATCTGATAAGATGAGCTGAAAAGTACAAGTATATAACATCTCTTTCAAAACCTTAAGGTAGAGATTATGATTACCCCTCAAGCTGTAAAGAACAGAAGAATTGAAAGAAACTAGGTCACTTACAAGAGGTGATGTGCCCTGGGTAGTAAATGCTGGTCCAGAACTGGAGCCAGTTTATATCCCAATGAGGAAAATAAGGACAATGTAGTGAGTTTTCCATGAAGCTATATTTATTCAATTGAGCCTACTGTCTTTTATGTATGTATGTATTTATTATTTTAGTAATTAAAAAAAATTAAAGTATAGTTGATTTTCAATATTTTATTAGTTTCAGGTGTACAGCATAGTGATCCAGTATTTTTGCAGATTATAGTCCATTATAGGTTATTACAAGATAATGGCTATAAATCCCTGTGTTATAGAGTAAATTCTTATTACCTATTTTATACATAGTAGTTTGTGTCTGTTAACCCATACCCCTAATTTGTCCCTCTCCCCTTACCTCTCCCCTTTGGTAACCACAAGTTTGTTTCCTATATCTGTGAGTCTGTTTCTGTTTTGTGTATATATTCATTTGTATTAGGTTTTAGATTCCACATGTAAATGATATCAGACAGTATTTGTCTTTCTCTGACTTATTTCACTAAGCATAGTATTCTCTAGGTCCATCCACATTTCCACAAATGGCAAAATTTCATTCTTTTTTATGGCTGAGTAGTATTCCAGTGTGTGTGTGTGTGTGTGTGTGTGTGTGTGTGTGTGTGTGTGTGTAGCACATCTTCTTAATCCAGTCGTCTGTTGATGGGCTCTTGGGTTGCTTCTATGTCTTGGCTATTGTAAATAGTATTGTTATGAACATTAGGGTGCATATATCTTTTTGAATTAGTGTTTTTGTTTTTTCTGGGTAAATGCCCAGGAGTGGAATTTCTGGATAATATGGTAGTTCCATTTTTAATTTTTAAAATTTTTTTCAATAGGTCTTTATTGGAGTATACTTGCTTCACAGTACTGTGTTAGTTTCTGTTGCCCAACAAAGTAAATCAACCATATGCATACACATGTCCCCATATCCCCTCCCTCTTGAGCCTCCCTCCCATTCTCCCTATCGCACCCCTCTAGGTCATCGCAAAGCACTGAACCCATCTCCCTGTGCCATGCTACTGCTTCCCACCAGCCAACTATTTTACATTCAGTAGTGTATATATGTCGATGCTACTCTCACTTCACCCCAGCTTTGCCCTCCCACCCCATGTCCTCAAGTCCATTCTCTATGTCTACCTCTTTATTCCTACTCTGCAACTAGGTTCATCAGACCATTTTTTTTTTTAGATTCCATATATATGCATTAGCATACGATATTTGTTTTTTCTCTTTCTTACTTCACACTATATGACAGACTGTAGGTACATCCACCTCTCTACAAATAACGCAATTTTGTTTCTTTTTATGGCTGAGTAATATTCCATTGTATATATGTGCCACATCTTCTTTATCCATTCATCTGTCGATGGACATTTAGGTTGCTTCCATGTCCTGTCTCTGTAGTGGTTGTGTCAATTTACATTCCCACCAACAGTGCAGGAGGGTTCCCTTTTCACCACACCCTTTCCAGCATTTATTGTTTCTAGATTTTTTGATAATGGCCATTCTGACCGGTGTGAGGTGATACCTCATCGCAGTTTTGATTTGCATTTCTCTAATAATTAGTGATGCTGAGCATCTTTTCATGTGCCTCTTGGCCATCTGTATGTCTTCTTGGACAGATGTCTATTTAGGTCTTCTGTCCATGTGTTAACTGGATTGTTTGTTTTTTTGATATTGAGCTCCATGAGCTTTTTGTGTATTTTGGAGATTAATCCTTTGTTGTTTCATTTGCAAATATTTTCTCCCATTCTGAGGGTTGTCTTTTTGTCTTGTCTTTGGTTTCCTTTGCTGTGCAAAAGCTTTTAAGTTTAATTAAGTCCCATCTGTTTATTTTTGTTTATATTTCTGTTACTCTAGGAGGTGGGTCAAAAAAGGTCTTGCTGTGGTTTATGTCAAAGAGTGTTTTTCCTGTGTTTTCCTCTAAGAGTTTTATAGTGTCTGATCTTACATTTAAGTCTTTATTCCATTTGGAGTTTATTTTTGTGCGGTAGTGTTCTCGTTTCATTCTTTTACATGGAACTGTCCAGTTTTCCCAGCACCACTTATTAAAGAGGCTGTCTTTTCTCCATTGTATGTTCTTGCCTCCTTTGTATGTTCTTGCCTCCTTTGTCATAAATTAGGTGCCCATATGTGCGTGGGTTTATCTCTCTACAGAACTAGAACAAAAAATTTCACAATTTGTATGGAAACACAAAAGACCCCGAGTAGCCAAAGCAATCTTGAGAATGAAAAATGGAGCTGGAGGAATCAGGCTCCCTGACTTCAGACTATACTACAAAACTACAGTACCATACTGTCTTGATTACTGTAGCTTTGTGGTATAGTTTGAAGTCGGCGAGCCTGATTCCTCCAGCTCCGTTTTTCTTTCTCAAGATTGCTTTGGCTATTCGGGGTCTTTTGTGTTTCCATACGAATTGTAAGACTTTTTGTTCTAATTCTGTGAAGAATTCCATTGGTAATTTGATAGGGATTGCATTGAATCTGTAGATTGCTTTGGGTAGTATAGTCATTTTCACAATATTGATTCTTCCAATTCAAGAACATGGTATATTTCTCCATCTGTTTATGTTATCTTTGATTTCTTTCACCAGTGTTTTATAGTTGTCTGAGTACAAGTCTTTTGCCTCCTTAGGCCAGTTTTACTCCTTTTCCAATTTGTATTCCTTTTATTTCTTTTTCTTCTCTGATTGCTGTGGCTAGGACTTCCAAAACTATGTTGAATAAGAGTGGTAATAGTCTTGTTCCTGATCTTAGTGGAAATGCTTTCAGTTTTTCACCATTGAGTGTGATGCTTGCTGTGGGTTTGTCATACATGGCCTTTATTATGTTGAGGTAGGTTCCCTCTATGCCCATTTTCTGGGGAGTTTTTATCATAAATGGATGTTGAATTTTGTCAAAAGCTTTTTCTGCATCTATTGAGATGATCATATGGTTTTTATTCTTCAATTTGTTAATATGGTCTGTCACATTGATCGATTTACATGTATTGAAGAATCTTTGCATCCTTGGGATACATCCCACTTGATCATGGTGTATGATCCTTTTAATGTGCTGTTGGAATTTGTTTGCTAGTATTTTGTTGAGGATTTTTGCATCTATATACATCAGTGATATTGGTCTATCATTTTCTTTTTTTGTGATATCTTTTTCTGTTTTGGTATCAGGGTGATGGTAGCTTTGTAGAATAAATTTGGGAGTGTTCCTTCCTCTGCAATGTTTTGGAAGAGTTTGAGAAAGATCGGTGTTAGCTTTTCTCTAAATGTTTGATAGAATTTGCCTGTGAAGCCATCTGGTCGTGGACTTTTGTTTGTTGGAAGATTTTAAATTACACTTTCAATTTCATTACTTGTGATAGGTCTGCTTATATTTTCTAATTCTTTCTGGTTCAATCTTGGAAAATTGTACCTTTCCAAGAATTTGTCCATTTCTTCGTGGTTGTCCATTTTATTGGCATATAGTTGTGTGTAGTATTCTCTTAAAATCCTTTGTATTTCTGCAGTGTCAGTTGTGATTTCTCCTTTTTCATTTCTAATTCTATTGATTTGAGTCCTCTCCCTTTTTTTCTTGATGAGTCTGGCTAAGGGTTTATCAATTTTATTTATCTTCTCAAAGAACCAGCTTTTAATTTTATTACTCTTTGCTTTTGTAGTCTTCATTTCTGTTTTGTTTATTTCTGATCTTTATGATTTGTTTCCTTCTACTGACTTTGGGTTTTCTTTGTTCTTCTTTCTCTAGTTGTTTTAAGTGTAGGGTTAGATTGTTTACTTGAGATTTTTCTTGTTTCTTGAGGTGAGATTGAATTGCTATAAACTTCCCTTTTAGAACTGCTTTTGCTGTGTCCCACAGGTTTTGGGTTGTCGTGTTTTCATCGTCATTTGTTTCTGTGTATTTTTTTATTTCTTCAGTGATCTCTTGGTTATTTAGTAGCACACTGTTTAGCCTCCATGTATTGTGTTTTTTACAGTTCTTTTCCTGTAATTGATTTCCAATCTCATAGCGTTGTGGTCAGAGAAGATGCTTGATATGATTTCAGTTTTCTTAAATTTTCTGAGGCTTGACTTGTGACCCAAGATGTGATCTATCTTGGAGAATGTTCCATGTGCATTTGAGAAGAGAGTGTATTCTGCCACTTTTGAGTGGAATGTTCTATAAATATCAATTCGATCTATCTGGTCTATTGTGTCATTTAAAGCTTGTGTTTCCTTATTTACTTTCTGTTTGGATGATCTGTCCATTGGTGTAGGTGGGGTGTTAAAGTCCCCTACTATTATTGTGTTATCTGATATGAGTATTGCTACTCCAGCTTTCTTTTGATTTCCATTTGCATGGAATATCTTTTTCCATCCCTTCACTTTCAGTCTGTATGTGTTCCTAGGTCTGAAGTGGGTCTCTTGTAGACAGTATGTATAAGGGTCTTGTTTTTGTATCCATTCAGTGAGCCTGTGTCTTTTGGTGGGAAGGAAATGCTTTTGGCTTTTCACAATTGAGTGTGAACTTGGCTGTAGGTTTATTATATATGGCCTTTATTATGTTGAGGTAAGTTCCCTCTATACCCTCTTATGGATATAAATGGATATTGAATTTTGTCAGAGCTTTTTCTTCATTTATTGAGATGATCATATGATTTTTTTTATTGGAGTATACTTACTTTACAATGTTGTGTTAATTTCTGTTGTACAGCAAAGTGAATCAGCTATACATATACATATATATGTATAAGAATCAGCTATACATATATATCCCTCTTTTTTGGATTTCCTTCCCATTTAGGTCACCACAGAGCATTGAGTAAAGTTTCCTGTGCTATTCAGTCAGTTCTCATTAGTTATCTGTTTTATACATAGTAGTGTATATATGTCAATC
The DNA here is from genome assembly GCF_002837175.3 of Physeter macrocephalus. Lineage (NCBI taxonomy): Eukaryota > Metazoa > Chordata > Mammalia > Artiodactyla > Physeteridae > Physeter > Physeter macrocephalus. The sequence goes on from NC_041215.1 coordinate 79,800,879, forward strand.
CCAATCTCCCAATCCATCCCACCCCCTTTCCCCCGTTGGTATTCATACATTAGTTCTCTACGTCTGTGTCTCTATTTCTGCTTTGCAAATAAGTTCATCTATACCATTTTTCTAGATTCTACACATATGCGTTATTCTTCAGTTTGCTAATGTGGTGTATCACGTTGATTGTTTTGTGGATATTGAACTACCCTTGCACCCCTGGGATAAATCCCACTTGATCGTGGTTTATGATCTCTTTAATGTATAGTTGAATTCATTTTGCTAATATTTTGTTGAGGATTTTTGCATCTCTGCTCATCAGTGATACTGGCCTGTAGTTTCTTTTTTTGTGATACCTTTGTCTGATTTTGGTATTGGGATGACGCTACCCTTGTAGAATGAGTTCAGGAGCATTCCTTCCTTTGTGAGTTTTTGGAATTATTTGAGAAGGATAAGTGTTAACTCTTCTCTAAATGTTTGGTAGAATTCATCTGTGAAGCCATCAGGTCATGGACTTTTTTGGGGAGGGAGTTTTTTAAATTACTGATTCAATTTTATTACTGGTCATTGGTCTGTTCATGTTTTATATTTCTTCCTGTTTAAGTCTCGGGAGATTGTATGTTTCTAGGAATTCATCCATTGCTTCTAGGTTGTCCATTTTTTGGCCCATAATTGCTCATAGTAATCTCTTATGATCCTTTGTATTTCTGTGGTGCGTTGTAACTTTACTTTTTCATTTCTGATTTTATTGATTTGGGCACTCTGTTTTTTGTGATGAGTCTAGATTAAAGGTTTATCAATTTTGTTTATCTTTTCAAAGAGCTCTTAGTTTAACTGATCTTTTCTATTTTTTTAGTCTCTATTTTATTTATTACTGTGCTGATCTTTAAGATTTTTTTCCCTTAAACTATTGGGTTTTGTTTGTTTATCTTTTTCTAGTTCCTTTTGGTATAAGGTTAGGTTGTTTATTTGTGATTTTTCTTGTTTCCTGAGGTAGGCTTGTATTGCTAAAAACTTCTCTCTTAGAACTGATGTTGCCACAACCCATAGATTTTGGATTGTTGTGGTTTTGCTTTTATTTGTCTCTAGGTATTTTTAAATTTCTTATTTGATTTTTTCAGTGACCCACTGGTTGTTTAGGAGCATATTGTCTAGCCTCCATGTGTCTGTGTTTTTTGCAGTTTTTTTCTGGTAGTTGATTTCTTGTCTCATTATATTGTGATTGGAAAAGGTACTTTACACAATTTCAATTTTCTTAAATATACTGAGACTTGTGGCCTAGAATATAATCTATCCTGGAGAATGTTCAATGTGTACTTGAAAAGAATGTGTATTCTGCTGCTTTTTGATGGAATGTTCTATATATCTCTATTAAGTTCATCTGGTCTAATGCATTAATTAAGGTCAGTGTTTCCTTATTGATTTCCTGTCTGGATGCTTTGTCTATTGATGTAAATGGGGTGTTAAAGTCCCCTACTATTATTGTGTTATTGTCGATTTCTCCTTTCATGGTGGTTAGCGTTTACCTTATGTATTGAGGTGCTCCTATGTTGGGTGCATGAACATTTATTAATGTTACATCTTCTTCTTAGACTGATCCTTTGATCATTATGTAGTGTCTGTCCCTCCATTTACATTCGAGGTTATTATCAATATGTATGTTCCTATTACCATTTTCTTAATTTTGGGGGATTTGTTTTTGTGCATCTTTTTCTTCTCTTGTGTTTCCCACTTAGAGAAGTTTCTTTAGCATTTGTTGTAGAGCTGGTTTGGTGGTGCTGAATTCTCTTAGCTTTTGTTTGTCTGAAAAGCTTTTGACTTCTCCATTGAATCTAAATGAGATCCTTGCTGGGTAATCTTGGTTGTAGATTTTTCTCTTTCATCACTTTAAGTATATCCTGCCACTCCCTTCTGGCCTGCAGAGTTTTCGCCGAAAAATCAGCTGATAACTTTATGGGAATTCTTTTGTGTGTTATTTTTTTGTTTTTCCCTTGCTGCTTTTAATATTTTTTCTTTGAATTTAATCTTTTTTAGTTTGATTAATATGTGCGTTGGTGTGTTTTTCCTAGGTTTATCCTGTATGGGACTCTCTGTGCTTCCTGGACTTGGGTGACTATTTCCTTTCCCATGTTAGGGAAGTTTTCAACTATAATCTCTTCAAATATTTTCTCAGACTGTTTCTTTTTCTCTTCTTCTTCTGTGACCCCTATAATTTGAATGTTGGTGCAATTAGTGTTGTCCCAGAGGTCTCTGAGATTTTCTTCAATTCTTTTCATTCTTTTTTCTTTATTCTGCTCCTCAGCAGTTATTTCCATCATTTTGTCTTCCAGCTCACTTATTTGTTCTTCTGCCTCAGTTTTTCTCTTATTGATTCCTTCTAGTGTATTTTTCATTTCAGTTATTTTGTTGTTCACCTGTGTTTGTTTGTTCTTTTTTTCTTCTACATCTTTGTTAAACATTTCTTGTATTTTCTCAATCTGTGCTTCCATTCTGTTTCCTAGATTCTGGATCATCTTTACTATCATTACTCTGAATCCTTTTTCAGGTAGATTGCCTATTTCCTCTTCCTTTATTTGGTCTTGGAGGTTTTTACCTTGCCCCTTTATCTGTGACATTTTTTTGCCATCTAATTTTTTTTTTTAATGAGTGGGATTGTGTTCCTGTCTTACTGATTGTTTAGCCTGAGGTTTCCAACAGTGGAGTTTGTAGGCTATCGGGTAGAGCTGGGTCTTGGTGCTGAGATGAGGAGCTCCACGAGACCTCACTCTGATGAGTATTCCCTTGGGTCTGAGGTTCTCTGTTAGTCCAGTGGTTTGGACTCAGAGCTCCCACTGCCGGAGCTTTGGCCCAACCATGGGCTCGAGAATCAAGATCCCGCAAGCTGCATGGGGCGGCGAAAAAAGAAACAATATCAAAGTAAAAAATAAAATTAGACTAGGAAACTATCAGATATCTTAGAAAGAATGTAAAAATAAAAATATAGATGAATCAACAACCGGAAGGTACATCACTACCACAATAGCAAAAAAGAGGAGGAGGGAAAAGAAAAGAAAAAAAAAAATGGGGGGAAAAGACCTTGGCTCTGGAGGGCGGGGCCTAAGCAAGGTCGAGTTTTGGGCTGTTGGCAGGGCCAATGCTCAGGACCCAGAGGGCTGCAAAAGGCCCTGGGGACTGTGGGGGTTTAGGCTTAGGCTCAAGGAACAGATGGTGCCCAGGCGTGACCCCCAGACCTGGTCTCAGAGGGCAGGGGACCTCACTTGGGGCCCAGTAGGCTTCCTGGGCTCAAGTGGGCAGGGCATACGCCCTCCTTTCCTGCTCCTCTGGTCTGGGAGGGCCCCTCCCGCCTCCCTCTCCTGATCTCCCAGGCCTTCCTCCTATGCCCCCAGGACCAGTGCAGCCAGGGGGGAGGGGGAGGGCTTGGAGGGCAGGGGACTGGCCTGGGATCTCAGCAGACTCCCTGTGCCCAAGTGGGCAGGGCAGTTGCCCTCCCTCCTCTCCTGTTCCTCAGGATGGCTCTTCCTGACTGCCTCTCCTGATCACCCTGACCTCCATCCTATGCCCTCAAGTACCCACACGGCCTGGAGGGGGCCTTGGAGGGCTGGAGATCGACCTGGGAGCTCCGTAGGCTCCCCGGGCCCGAATGGGCAGGGCAATCGCCTTCGCTCCTCTCCCACTCTTCCCGGAGAGTTCCTTCCCCCTGCCTCTCCTGATCTCCCCAGCCTCAGGGACGCCAATCCTGTCAGGCCTCCACTTCTCCTCCCCCCTCAGTCCCCCTACATCCTACTTGTTCACTTTGGGGTTCCTCCTGCCTCCTTCGGCATCAGAGTCCTACACCAGCAGCCGGCAGGTGCCCTAGTTGTGGGGAGACGCTAACTCTGTGTCTTCCCACACCGCCATCTTGACTCCACCTCCATTTTTAGTTTTTTGAGGAACCGTCATACTTTTTTCCGTAGTGGCTGCACCAATTTACATTCCTACCAACAGTGTACAAGGGTTCCCTTTTCTCCACATACTCTCCAACATTTGTTGTTTGTAGACTTTTTGATGATAGCCATTCTGACAGGTGGGTCGAGTTTTGGGCTGTTGGCAGGGCCAATGCTCAGGACCCAGAGGGCTGCAAAAGGCCCTGGGGACTGTGGGGGTTTAGGCTTAGGCTCAAGGAACAGATGGTGCCCAGGCGTGACCCCCAGACCTGGTCTCAGAGGGCAGGGGACCTCACTTGGGGCCCAGTAGGCTTCCTGGGCTCAAGTGGGCAGGGCATACGCCCTCCTTTCCTGCTCCTCTGGTCTGGGAGGGCCCCTCCCGCCTCCCTCTCCTGATCTCCCAGGCCTTCCTCCTATGCCCCCAGGACCAGTGCAGCCAGGGGGGAGGGGGAGGGCTTGGAGGGCAGGGGACTGGCCTGGGATCTCAGCAGACTCCCTGTGCCCAAGTGGGCAGGGCAGTTGCCCTCCCTCCTCTCCTGTTCCTCAGGATGGCTCTTCCTGACTGCCTCTCCTGATCACCCTGACCTCCATCCTATGCCCTCAAGTACCCACACGGCCTGGAGGGGGCCTTGGAGGGCTGGAGATCGACCTGGGAGCTCCGTAGGCTCCCCGGGCCCGAATGGGCAGGGCAATCGCCTTCGCTCCTCTCCCACTCTTCCCGGAGAGTTCCTTCCCCCTGCCTCTCCTGATCTCCCCAGCCTCAGGGACGCCAATCCTGTCAGGCCTCCACTTCTCCTCCCCCCTCAGTCCCCCTACATCCTACTTGTTCACTTTGGGGTTCCTCCTGCCTCCTTCGGCATCAGAGTCCTACACCAGCAGCCGGCAGGTGCCCTAGTTGTGGGGAGACGCTAACTCTGTGTCTTCCCACACCGCCATCTTGACTCCACCTCCATTTTTAGTTTTTTGAGGAACCGTCATACTTTTTTCCGTAGTGGCTGCACCAATTTACATTCCTACCAACAGTGTACAAGGGTTCCCTTTTCTCCACATACTCTCCAACATTTGTTGTTTGTAGACTTTTTGATGATAGCCATTCTGACAGGTGTGAGGTGATACCTCATTGTGGTTTTGATTTGCATTTCTCTAGTAATTAGTAGTGTTGAACATCTTTTCTTGTGCCAGTTAGCCATCTGTATGTCTCTTTTGGAAAAATATTCAGATCTTTCCGTTTTTGATTGGGTGTTTGTTTTTCTGTTATTGAATTGTATTAGCTGTTTACATATTTTGGATATTAATCCCTTGTCAGTCACATCATTTGCAAATATTTTCTCCTACTCCATAGGTTGTTTTTTTGTTGTGTCTTTTGCTGTGCAAAAGCTTTTAAATTTAATTAGGTCTCATTTGTTTTTGCTATAATTTATATGGCAAAGAGTGTTCTGCCTCTGTTCTCTTCTAGGAGTTTTATGGTTTTCATTCTTACATTTAGGTTTTTAAACCATTTTGAGTTTATTGTTTTATTTGTTGTGAGGGGATACTCTAATCTCATTGGTGGCTTTCCAGTTTTCCCAGCACCACTTGTTGAAGAGGTTGTCTTTTCTCCACTGTATATTCTTGCCTTCTTTGTTATAGATTAATTGACCATAGGTGCATGGGTTTATTTCTGGGCTCTATACTGTTCCATTGATCCACGGGTCTGTTTTTGTGCCAGTACCATACTTTTTTGATTACTGTAGCTATGTGGTATAGTCTGAAATCTGGGAGGGTTATGCCTCCAGCTTTGTTCTTTTTCCTCAAGATTGTTTTTGGGGTCTTTTGTGGTTTCATACGAATTTTAGGATTATTTGTTCTACTTCTGTGAAAAATGTCATGGGTATTTTATAGGGATTGCATTAAGTCTGTAGACTGCTTTGAACAGAATGGCCATTTTAATAGTATTCTTCCAATCCAAGCACATGGGATATCTTTCCTCTTTGTATCATCTTCAATTTCCTTCATCAAAACTTTTCAGAGTATAGGTCTTTCATCTCCTTGGTTAAGTTTATTCCTTGGTTAAGTTTATTCCTAGGTATTTTATTCTTTTTGGTGAGATTTTAAATGGGATTTTTTTTTTTTTACTTTCTATTTCTGATATTTTGTTATTAGTGTATAGAAATGTAACAGATTTTTGTACATTAATCTTGTATCCTGTGACCTTGCTAAATTCATTTAGTCCTAATAGTTTTTGGGTGAAAGCTTTAGGGTTTTCTATACAGAGTATCATGTCATCTGCAAATAGTGACAGTCTTACTTTTTTCCCTTCCAATTTGGAGGCCTTTTATTTCTTTTTCATGTCTGATTGTTGTGGCTAGGACTTCCAATTCTATGTTAAAAAGAAGTGGTGAGAGTGGGCATCCCTGTCTTGTTCCTGAGTTTAGTGGGAAGGCTATCATCTTTTCATCATTATGTATGATGTTGGTTGTGGGTTTGTTGTAAATAGCCTTTATTATTTTGAGATATGTTCCTGTTATACCCACTTTGAAGAGAGTTTTTATCATGAATGGATGTTGGGTTTTATCAAATGCTTTTTCTTGTCTATTGAGATGATCATGTGATTTTTATCCTTCCTTTTGTTATTGTGGTGTATCATGTTGATTGATTTGGGAATATTGACCCTGGAATAAATCTAACTTGATCATGGTGTATGATCCTTTTTATATATTGTTGGATTCAGTTTGCTAATATTTAGTTGAGGACTTTTGCATCTATATTCATCAAAGATATTGGCCTGTAATTTTCTTTTTTTGTAGTGTGTTTGGTTTTGGTATCATGGTAATAGTGGCCTCATGGATTGAATTTGGGTGTGTTTCATACTCTTCAACTTTTTTGGAATAGTTTGAGAAGGATATGTATTAGTTCTTTATATTTTGGTGGAATTACCTGTGATGCTGTCCCATCCTGGACTTTTGTTTGCTGGGAGTTTTTGAATTACAAATTCAATTTCACTTCTAGTGATCAGTATGTTCAAATTGTCTGTTTCCTCTTGATTCAGTCTTGGCAAACCATATGTTTCTAGAAATTTGTCCATTTCTTCTAGGTTGTCCAATTTGTCGGCATGTAACTGTTCGTAGTATTCTGTTATGATTTTTTATATCTCTGTAGTATTGGTTGTAATTTCTCTTCTTATTCTGTTTGAGTCCTCTTTTCTTCCTGGTGAGCCTGGCTAAAGGTTTTTCAATTTTGTTTATCTTTTCAAAAACCCAGCTCTTGGTTTCACTGATCTTTTCTATTGTTTTCTATCTCTGTTTATTTATTTCCTCTCTGATCTTTATTATTTCCTTCCTTTTGCTGACTTTGGGCTTTGTTTTTTATTTTTCTAATTCTTTTAGGTGGTAGTTTAGGTTGATTATTTGAGATTTTTCTTGTTTATTTAGGAAGGCCTGTATTGCTATAAACTTTCCTCTTAGAACTGCTTTTGCTGCATCCCATAGATTTTGGAAAGCTGTGTTTCCATCTTCATTTGTCTTGTGGTATTTTCTGATTTCCTCTTTGATTTCATTGACCCATTTATTTTTTAGTAGCATGTAGTTTAGTCCCCACATGTTTGTTCTTTTTCCATTTTTCTTTATATCATTGATTTCTAGTTTCATACCATTGTAGTCAGAAAAAATGCTTGATATAATTTCTATCCTCTTAAATTTGTTGAGGCTTGTTTCGTGCCCTAGTATCCCAGTATGTTCTTCAGGATAGTATGTGGTCTATCTTGGAGAACATTGCATGTGCAGTTGAAAAGATTGTGTATTCTGCTGTTTGGGGATGAAATGTCTTGTAGATAAATCTATTCAATCCAACTGGTCTATTTTTTTTTTTTTATCGAAAGGTTTTTATTTTGCTTAAGTACCCCTCCATTTTCTTTTAACATCTTTATTGAAGTGTAATTGCTTTACAATTGTGTGTTAGTTTCTGCTTTATAACAAAGTGAATCAGTTATACATATACATATATCCCCATATCTCTTCCCTCTTGCATCTCCCTCCCTCCCACCCTCCCTATCCCACCCCTCTAGGTGGTCACAAAGCACCGAGCTGATCTCCCTGCCAACTGGTCTATTGTGTCATTTAAGCACTGTTGCCTTATTGATTTTCTGTCTGGATTATCTGTCCATTGATCTAAGTGGAGTGTTAAAGTCCCCTACTATTACTGTATTATTGTCAGTTTCTCCCTTTATGTCTGTTAATATTTTCTTTAGGTGCTCCTATATTGGGTGCATATATGTTAAGAAGTGTAATGTCCTCTTCTTGTATTGATCCCTTTATCATTATATAATGCTCTTCTTTGTCTTTTGTTATAGCCTTTGTTTTAGAGTCTATTTTGTCTGATATGAGTATTGCTACCCCTGCTTTCTTGTCATTTCCATTCGTGTGAAATATCTTTTTCCATCCCCTCACTTTCAGTCTATGTGTATCTTTAGCCCTGAAGTAAGTCTCTTGTAGGCAACATGTTGAAGGGTCTTCTTTTTTTTAATCCAGTCAGCCACCATATGTCCTTTGATTGGAGCATTTAGTCTGTTGATATTTAAAGTAGTTGTTGATAGGAATGTACATATTGCCATTTTATTATTTGTTTTCCACTTGTTTTTGTCGTTCTTTTCTGTTCATTTCTTCTTCTTTTTGTTTTTTCCCTTGTGGTTTGATGAATTTCTTTAGTAGTATGCTTCTGTTCCTTTCTTTTTGTTTTTTGTGTATCCATTGTAGGTTTTTCATTTGTGGTTACCATGGGGTTCATATATGTTGACCCATAATTATATCTACTTGATTTAAACTTATGGTCATTTAAGTTCAAACACATTCTAAAACATCTACATTGTTTACTCTTTTTCCCCACATTTTGTTTTTTTAAATGTCATCTTCATTCTTATCCCTTTAACAGTTTGTTGTAGTTATAGTTGCTTTTACAATTTTTTGTGTTATAATCTACATACTGACTTATTCAAGTAATCTTCAATTCTTGCTATATATCTGCCTTTCCTAATGGGATTTACCCTTTCCTCTAGATTCTTCTTTTCCATTTAGAGAAGATCCTTCAAGGTTTCTTTTAGAGTAGGTTTAGTATTGCTGAATTCTTTTAGTTTTTGCTTGTCTGAGAAGTTCTTTATCTCTCCTTCTATTCTAAAGGATAATCTTGCTGGGTAGAGTATCCTAGGTTGCAGGTTTTTCCCTTTCAGGAGTTTGAATATATCATGCCACTCCCTTCTGGCCTGCAAAGTGTCTGTAGAGAAATCAGCTGATAACCTTATGGAAATTCCCTTGTACATGACTCTTTGGCTTTCTCTTGCTCCCTTTAGAATTCTCTTTATCTTTAATTTTTGCCATTTTAATTATGATATGTCTTGATGTGGGTCTGTTTGGTATCATCTTGTTTGGGACCCTCTGTGCCTCCTATAACTACATATATGTTTCCTTCTTTAGTTTTAGGAAGTTTTCAGCCATAATGTCTTCAAATACATTTTCTATACCCTTCTCTCTCTTCTTCTGGAACCCCTATAGTGTGAATGTTGGTGGGTTTAATATTATTCCAGAGATCTCATATGTTACTTTCATTTTTTTCTTCTTCATTTGTTTTTCTGTCTGCTATTCTGATTGGGTGATTTTCATTATTTTATCTTCCAAATCACTTATGTGTTTTTCTGTGTCATTTAGTCTGATATTCATAGCTTCTAGAGTGTTTTTTATTTCATATATTGAATTATCTATTTTTGATTGGGTCTTTTATATTTTCTAGTTCCTTGTTAAAATGATCTATGTTTAGATCAGTTCTCTTCCCTAATTCAATTAGCATTTTTATTACTAATGTTTTGAACTTTTTTTTTTTTAAGGTACGACATATATTCCTTTTCCAAATGTTACAGTAAAACCAGGTGGAAGAAAATGGTTTTAGCAGTTAGAAAAAAAAAAGTACACATCTGGAGTTTGGCCATTAAAAGTCATTTACAACACTGGGAGGGGAAAAAAAAAGACAAGAAGTTGTTTCACATTACAGACCTCCCCACCACCCCAAAGCTTAATACTTGCTTACCAAGTCAAAAAAGAGACAGTTGACTCACAAGCTGGAGGTTTGAACTTGAGTAAGGCATTTATAAAACCCAGACAGGGGCAGTGTCCTCCCCAGCCCAGGGTCCACTAGGCACAGCACAAGAGACTACAAACTCAGCAGGGGAAGGCTGGACACTCAGGGTTTGGGAGTGTAGGCACCCCCACCTCTGGCTCAGGGATTTGGGGAGTAAACAAAACCTGCCTGGGAAAGAATTGGGGATGAAAACCAGCAATTGACTTCTGCATGGATGGGGTCAGGGAAGGAGGTAGGGCCAGGGGCAGGAGCATTTCACATCACTAACCTAACTTAGGAAACTGCAAGGGACCATCTTCAACGGGCCTTAAGAGGAAGACCAGATGGATGATGGGAGAATCCACAAGAGGGAGAGGAGGAGAGGGAACGTGGCTAGGGAGCAACAGCCCCTTCCCTTCTGGGCACAGGAAGGCAGCCAGGGCACCAGGTCCAGGCAGTGACCACAAGGACAGCGCAGTTTCTGCAGCTTAGAGATCACCCACCTGCCCCCACCCAGCTACTCATTCTGCCCGCCTGCTGGTGTAGGGCCACGCTCCGGCTCGAGCAGTGGATGGCTCTGTGCCTGGGGCCCAGCCTCTTCTGTGTCTCCTCCCTTGGAGGCAGCACCAGCCTCTGCCCCTTTGGCCTGGGGCTCCTGGCTCTCGGGTAGCAGCAGCCTTCCCTCCCTGGGCAGTGCCTTCCTCGCTGCAGGCACTGACCCCCCACCGGCTCCTGCCCTTCCTCTGTGGGTGATGAGGCAGACAGATCATCCCCCCGCCGCTTCCGATTTCTCCTGAAGGCCAGGCCACTCAATTTGGAAGCCTTCTTGAAAGAGAATGTCTTCTTCTTCTTGGGGGGTCTCCTCCCCCTTGGCCTCAGAACCCTGGCTAGGGGGTGCTGGCTTGATGGCAATGCCAGTGGCCCCAGCTGCCTCCTCTGTTCCATTCATGGGGGAGGGGGCAACTCCCCTTCACCTTTGCGGGATAAGTCTCCACTTCTTTTCGCGCGGCCGTTCTTGTGGCCGTTCTCCTGTCCATTGACCTTTGCGGGGGAAGTGCCTGCTGCCTCTTTGGCGGTTACATTGCCCTGGGGAGCCTTGGAGCTCTGGCTGCCTATGGTGGGGTTCTGCTGGAGGGGCGCCTGGAGCCACCCTGGGCTTGTGCCACAGGAGATAGTTCGGTCAGGTGGGCCTCACCGGTGGGGTGGGGATGGGGGCATGGGGTGGGGCTCGTGGCTGAGGGAGGGGGCCCCACTCCATGCCCCCCCCACTAGCTGTGCCGGCCCCACTCTGTGCCAGAATGTCACCCTGTTTTGAATTTTTTATCTGGTAAATTGTTTATTTCTGTTTCATTATTTATTTTTTCAGGGGTGTTCTCTTGTTCTTTCAATTGTGAGTAGTTCCTCTTTCTTTTCATTTTACTTAACTTTCTCTGTCTATGAATTTAGGTAAACTGTTACCTATTGTGGTCTTAAAGAGGTGTTCTCATGTGGGAGCCTCCCTATGCAGAGCGCGTGTGCCCAGTGCCTTTGGTGGGAAGGCTGGAAGTTATGTGGATGCCAATCATGTCTTTCCTCAGGTTGTGCTGGCTGCTGTCACCTTGGTAGGGAGTGTGGCTGGTGATGGAGGAACTAGAGCCTGTGCACAGTTTGAGGTGGGACTTCTTCTCTGCTCGCTGGCTGTCATCGTCCTGTCGGGGCAGGGTCTGATCCCTAGTTGCTGGAGCAGGAGCCCTGAGGGTCAGGCTTGCATTGGCTCTGTTCCCTTTAAGTGTGTATTTTTCCTTCTCCCACACTGGGACCTTCGCCCCAAAGGAGAGGAGTGCTGAAGCAAGTGGGGCTTGTGCTCTTATAGAGGACCAGTGTGTTGCCTGTGTAGAAGTCTGCAGCTCTGCTCGATGCAGCCCATGGTTGCATCTTTTCCCTGGTCTTGGCTGTGCTGCCATGGAGTGAGTGGGACTGGAGCGGGGCCAGAGCATTGGCTCAGCTTGGGCTGGGGCATGCAGTGAGGCAACTGTGGAAAAGCTGGACGGCCACGTTGCTGTCAGAAGTTTGAGCTGCTTCTGGAGTGCTGCTTTGAGTGAGCACCAACAGTGGCTGCCACCGCCCCACCTGGACTATGTCCTGGGCTGCCTCTAAGTCCTTAGCTCAAGTCTTTACCCAGGTCCTGACCACCCTAGATCCAGTGCCACACTGTGGAGTGGAGCGAGGAGGGTCGAGGTGTTTGCTTGAGTCTGTCTTTTTTTCTAAGATTAGGTCTTCCCTTGCTTTGGCTTATTAAAATGTCCTTGCTTCTATGAAATATAAGTATTTTTTAAAACTGGCAAAGAAAAAGTAGACAATGATATTATGTCTCCTCATTCAAATTTATTTACTCAGCCTTGAGTTTGACTTCTGGATCCATGGCTTGAGGTAAATTTCTAATTTTGATTTCACCACATGTAAAGTCACAGAGATTCATAATAACATATGTAATATTTGCAAATAACGTGTAATATTTGCAGAGACCTTAGCACACTTTTTAGTACATAGTAGATGATCAATAATTTGTGGTAGTTATATGAAAAATAAAGACAATAGATAAGTGCCATCATCCAGATAAGTAAATTAAGAAGAGTGTCTTGATGGTATAAACTTACCATGTTTACACTACTGTGTTAGCTAAGTTTTTCCATTTTTCCACAGTGGCTTCATTTGGGACCTATCCATGCTTTTGGCTCCAAGAGTACATCTAAGCGGTAAGCATCAAGGGGGAATTTTCCTTTCATGCACACAGCCAACCAAACAGACCTGTGTTAGTTGTGAGGAGCATTCCAGAACCAGTGGTAGAATGAGGTTGTGCCTACTGGCTGAAGTTCTTGTTGGATCTGGAATTTAAGCTCATCTCTTTGGTTCTAGGACTAGTATTTCCTATTGTACAATGCAGATCTTTGTATTTCCAATGATTAATAAATCATAGTTTTTTCAAATTAATTAATTTATTTATTTTTGGCCACGTTGGGTCTTCATTGCTGTGCATGGGCTTTCTCTAGTTGAGGTGAGCGGGGGCTACTCTTTGCTGCGGTGCGTGGGCTTCTCATTGTGGTGAATCTCTTGTTGCAGAGCATGGGCTCTAGGCGCGTGGGTTTCAGTAGTTGCAGCACACAGGCTTCAGTAGTTGCACCACGCGGGCTCAGTAGTTGTGGCTCACAGGCTGTAGAGCACAGGCTCAGTAGTTTCGGTGCACGTGGCATGTGGGATCTTCCCGGACCAGGGCTCGAACCCGTGTCCCCTGCATTGGCAGGCAGATTCTTAACCACTGCCCCACCAGGGAAGTCCAATAAATCATAGTTTATCAGTGTTTGTTGATGATTTAAATGAATAAATGTGAAAATGCACCTAGGGGAATACAATAGCTCCATAAAGCATTAGGGTTTTCTCAATTATCTGCTGCTATTTGTTTCAGGGACCTATCTGAAATAGATAGCATTTTGACAGATGACCTTTAACTTACTAACTTAAGAAAACAGGAAAAGCAATTACTCTTGACTAAAACACATTTGTGTTAAGTCCATGATGGGTATTACAGGTATTCTGACAGGCATCTTCCTGGTCAAGATTTAAGTTAAATTTGAGCTCGATGTCTAATAACATCCAGACTTGTTTCCCAGGCACCTCAAAAGTCGAACATGTTTTCCTAGATAGGTGACATTGTGGGGCCTTTAACTGACTCTAATGCAATGTGGGCAGTGCAATGACAATGATTTTAGAAATATTGATATCTATAGGCCACTCTATGAGTAGAGAGGAGGCAAACACTTTGCTGTCTCATATGAATATGAGGTGGGATTCTCATGTCACTCTTACGGAAAGCTGGTGGCTTAAAGTTTTTAAGACATACTTTGTTGAGGTTCTGCATCAGAAGCTAGGGAGGGCCATAATGCAAGGACAGATCCAGGTTTTGTGAGGCCTGAAGCTTTAGACAATTTAGGGTGCTCTATTGTTAAAAAAAAAAAAACAACACATACAATCATAAATTTAAATATTTGATATAAAAGTGAGTAATTAGAAGGGCTCAGTCCTTGCAAGTGGAGGTCACAAAGCTGGTTTCATTAGCTTCCTGTAAATGTGCCTCTGTAATACTGGAAGCAACATTTTAAGACAGAGGGATTTGTGATAGAATGTTGATGGGTGGGGCATTTCCAAACATTTACCAGTAAGAGACACATGTATATGCTAAATGTAGCTCCAGAGATAGACATTAAGTGCCAAGTGCTCAGAGTGGAGGGAAGCTGGGTTGTAGGGAAGACAGCAGAGAAAGGGCCACTGTAAATTATGCATCCAGGAAGCCTTCAGTTAATTGGAATGCTTAGGGAACTGGGAATCCTTGAGTTGACTTTTCAAATTAATCAAAAACAACAACAAAAAAAACCCCATCATTTATTGGCCATCAAAACTTTTAAAAAATACGGTCCTTTTCTTTTTTCCAATTTTCCTGTAGGTTTAAGAATTAAAAAAAAAATCTATGTAATTTACCCACTGAATTTAAGGAGAAAAGAAACCAAATAATTACTTAGAGGGGGAAAATAAAGTAGTCACTTCCCGCCTTAATAGAAAGTCCTCTGTTGCTTGGATGACTGAAGTAGCACCCGTGCCTGGTGGGAACAGGAATGCTGGCCTCCTTAACTGCCTCTCAGAGATCATTTGACCAGTAGAATTATGGTGGGGACATTGGTTTGATTGTGGTGTAGCTGTAAGTGCTCAATAAAAATTTCTTGAATGGATGAATGAACCAAATGAATGGTTCCAGTTTGAACCGATAAGGACAGTTTTGAAAGCATTTTTTATTCCTAAGAATTCTGTAATTAAATTTTATCAGACTCTTTTGAATGCATTGAAAATTCCTTCCTGAATATGGCCTAGGTTTGACAGCAAAAGGATTAAGAAATGGAACTTTCACTGAGCTCCTGACATATGCCAGATATTTTGCTGATGTCTGTATATTTATTTAAGCCTTGTAGCCATTTTGCAGTGGAGGAAAACTAGATCTCTGGACTAAAATAACTTGTCGGTGGCCTTCCGGCGAGCAAGTGGCAGAGCTAGGATTCAGATCCAAGTTTGTGTGTCCAGGGTTCATTCTCTGACTCTGTAACTTGTCATTTGACCTTTCCACCAAATGTGAAAGACACCTGAAACAGAGACTTTAGCTAGAGGTAGGAAGGATTATAAAGAAGGGAGTGTGGTGTGGTGCAGAGTTATGCTGCTTAGCCATCGGTAGTATGTGACTTGGGGTCTTAAATTACCCATCTGTAAGATCAGAGGACTGGAGTTGATGACCTCTGAGTGGGGTGACCACATGGCCCAGTTTGCCAAGGCAGCCCTGATTTATACCAGTTGTACCAAGGTGACTATGATTAGCATTCCCTTCCACTTTCAAAAGTGTTCCACTGTGGATCGTAAAGTCTAAGGCTGCCCTATATATGAGATTGTTTCCAGGTCTTAATTTCTGTGATTTCAAATTGAATCTAATAATTTCTTTGATTACTGAAGCAATAGGAATTTTCATTTTCCAGGCCCATGAGGTGTGAGTGACTGACAGCACATCAAGTGACCTCGCTTTACATTTCTGATACAGATATTTTTTCTGCTATTGCCCCTTTCCTTTAAAAGTACACTAGTTAGGGACTTCCCTGGTGGTGCAGTGGTTAAGAATCCGCCTGCCAGTGCAGGGGACATGGGTTCGATCCCCGGTCCAGGAAGATCCCACATGCCAAGGAGCAACTAAGCCCATGTGCCACAATGACTGAGCCCACGTGCCACAACTACTGAAACCTGTGCACCTAGAGCCCGGCTCCGCAACAAGAGAAGCCACTGCAATGAGAAGCCTGTGCTCCGCAACGAAGAGTAGCCCCTGCTTGCTGCAACTAGAGAAAGCCCGCACGCAGCAACGAAGACCCAACACAGCCAAAAATAAATAGTTATTAAAAAAATAGTACACTAGTTCATCCCCTTCTGGTCAGTTTGGTTCCAGTTAATTTGGGATCATTATATAAATATTTATTTCTACTAATAGTGGTCATCACTTATTGAGTGCTTAGAATAAATCATTATTCTAAGCGCTGACTACATTATCTCATTTAATGCACTTATTAACACTACAAGATAGTTTCTCACTTTCTAGATAAGGAAACTGAGGCTTAGAGCAATTAAGTGACTTGAAGGAAGAGATGAAAGCAGGTATTCCTAACCTCTTAACCATTATACTGTAGTAAGGTATGTATACAAACACAGCAGATAATTTAAAAAACTATCAGAGTTGGAGACACAATGGTGGGTTGAAGGACTTGAGCTCACCTCCTCTCATGAAAACACCAAAATCACAACTGTCTGCTGAACAACCATTAACAAAAAAGACTCAAACTTACCAAAAAAGATATTCTTTCCAAAGACAAAGAAGAAGCCACAAGGAGACAGTAGGAGGGGTGCTTTTGCAATATAATCAAAACCCATACCTGCTGGGTGGGTGACCCACAAACTGTAAAATAATTATATCACAGAGGTTCTCCCACAGGCATGAGAGTTCTGAGTGCCATGTCAGGCTCCCCAGCCTGGGGGTCTGGCATCAGGAGGAGGAGCCCGCAGAGCATTTGGCTTTGAAGGCTGGCAGGGATTGAGTGCCAGAGCTCCACAGGACAGGGGGAAACAGAGATTCCACTCTTGGAGAGCACACACAAGGTTTTATGTGCACTGGGACCCAAGGCAAAGCTGTGATACCATAGAAGCCTGGGGCAGACCTACCTGCAAGTCTTTGAGGGTCTCCTGGGGAGGCGGGGGTCAACTGTGGCTCACTGGGGGGCAAGGACACTGGTGGCGGACACCCCAGGGAATACTCATTGGCGTGAGCTCTCCCAGAGGTTGCCATTTTGGCACTGAGACCTGGCCCCACCCAACAGCCTGCAGGCTCCAGTGCTGGGACACCTCACGCCAAACAACCAGCAGGGTGGGAACACAGCCCTACCCATCAGCAGACAGGCTGCCTAAAGTCATCCTGAGTTAACAGCTGCCTGACATGGCTCTGCCCACCAGAGCAACAAGACCCACCTCCACCCACCAGTGGGCAGGCACCAGTCCCTCTCACCAGCAAGCCTGCACAAGCCCCTGGACCAACTTCACCCACCAGGGGACAGACACCAGAACCAAGAATAATTACAATCCTGCAGCCTGAGGAAGAGAGACCACAAACACAGAAAGTTAGACAAAATGAGACAGCAGAGAAATATATTCCAGATGAAGGAACAAGATAAAACCACAGAAGAACAACTAAGTGAAGTGGAGATAAGCAATCTACCTGAAAAAGAATTCAGAACAACAATAGTAGATATGATCCAAGGTCTCAGAAAAACAATGGAGGCACCAACTGAGAGGATACAAGACATGTTTCATAAAGAGCTAGAAGCTTTAAAGAACGAGCAAACAGAGATGAGCAATACAGTAACTGAAATGAAAAACACACTAGAAGGAATCAAAGCAGAATAAATGAGGCAGAACAACAAATAAGTGAGTTGGAAGACAGATTGGTAGAAATCACTGCTGTGAAACAGAATAAAGAAAAAAAGAATGAAAAGAAGTGAGAACAGTCCAAGAGAACTCTGGGACAACATTAAATGTACCATTCGCATTAGAGGGGTCCCAGAAGAAGAAGACAGAGAGAGAGGGCCTGAGAAAATATTGAAGAGATAATAGCCGAAAACTTCACTAATATGGGAAAGGAAACACTCATGCAAATCCAGGAAGCACAGAGAGGCCCATACAGGATAAACCCAAGGAGGAACACACCAAGACACATATTAATCAAACTGACAAAAATTAAAGACAAAATATTAAAAGCAACAAGAGGAAAGCAACAAATAACATACAAGGGAATCCCTGTAAGGTTATCAGCTGACTTTTCAGCAGAAACTCCACAGGCCAGAAGGGAGTGGAACAATATATTTAAAGTGATGAAAGGGAAAAACCTGCAACCAAGAATACTCTACCCAGCAAGGCTCTCGTTCAGATTTTATGGAGAAAATCAAAAGCTTTACAGACTAGCAAAAGCTAAGAGAATTCAGCACCACCAAACCAGCTTTACAGGAAATGCTAAAGAGGGACTTTCCTGGTGGCACAGTGGTTAAGAATCTGCCTGCCAATGCAGGGGACACGGGTTTGAGCCCTGGTCCAGGAAGATCCCACATGCCACAGAGCAACTAAGCCTGTGCGCCACAACTGCTGAGCCTGTGCTCTAGAGCCCGCGAGCCACAACTGCTGAGCCCATGTGCCACAACTACTAGAGCCCATGCTCCGCAACAAGAGAAGCCACCGCAATGAGAAGCCCACGCACCACAACGAAGAGTAGCCCCTGCTCACCACAACTAGAGAAAGCCCGCGTGCAGCAATGAAGACTGACACAGCCAAACATAAAAATAAATAAATTTATTAAAAAAAAAAGAAATGCTAAAGAAACTTCTCTAAAAACCTTGCCAGTAATCAAGTGTTCATAAAGACATGGAGCAAGAGGATGTCACATATGCTGCAGCACAGCAGAAATCAGTGCATCACCTATTAAAGTTGACCCGTCAATTCCATTCCTACACACTTATAGACACTAGCAAAATTCTTGCACATGTACACCAGGAGACAAGTATACAATTATTTATAACAGCATTATTTGTAATAAATAAAAAGACTGAAAACAACCTGAAATTTCCATCAACAGTGAAATGAATAAATAAATGTGATATTGTCATAGCATGGACTACCAAATAGCCGTGGACAGCAGCATGAAGAAGTCTCAGTAATTTTTTTTTCTTTTTTTAATTTATTTTTGGCTGCGTTGGGTCTTTGTTGCTGCGTGTGGGCTTTCTCTAGTTGCGGCAAGAGGGGGCTACTCTTCATTGCGGTGCGTGGGCTTCTCATTGCGGTGGCTTCTCTTGTTGCAGAGCACGGGCTCTAGGCATGTGGGTTTCAGTAGCTGTGGGGCATGGGCTCAGTAATTGTGGCTTGTGGGCTCTAGAGCGCAGGCTCAGTATTGTGGCACACGGGCTTATTTGCTCCGTGGCATATGGGATCTTCCCGGACCAGGGATTGAACCTGTGTCCCCTGCATTGGCAGGTGGATTCTTAACCACTGCGCCACCAGGGAAGTCCCTCAGTAATGTTGAGAGGGGTAAAGTAAGTCCCTGAAAAATATATTCAAGCAGTCAGCAAAAGATGAGATTTTGTAAACTGAGGAGTACGTTAGACCAAGAGAAGAGAGGACATCGTAGTCATAGAGAGAAGGAACAGCAGATGCATACCACCTCCCCCATTGCATGTGTCCCTAATGCGGAATTCTGGTATACCTGAATTCACTTCTGGATACCTTTTTTTGAACCCTGAGAAATTCTGTAAGTGAATTAATTGCTTGTTGGGAATAGTTGCAGAAGAGTGAGGTTGGAAAGCCAATAAAAGAGATAAAGCAGTTAGGAAAGGAACAGAGATGTTTACAATTAATTCCTGTCTAGGAAGCCAGGTGGGGGAAATTAAATCTTGTGCTTCTGCCTGCCCTCCAGTGGCGTCCCCAAGGAGGAAAGGGGCAAAGGTCAATGTCAGTTATGCTTCAGTGTCAAGATTACCAAGACTGAAGGAAGCTACACTAACCTGGAGATTGGAGAGGGATTTTAAAAGTCAAAGACAACTAACTTAAGGTTTTCTCTGCGCTTTTTCCATCTCAAGCACTTAAGTAGATTACTGTGTCTCTGAGATCACAATGGGAATGATCAATGGAGTTTTTAAAAGAGAATTTTTGTGTCCAGAAAGAAAGGTTATTGTAGTAGAGCTTAGTACTGAATTTATTGAAGCTATAAATTAAGAATCTCAGTTTTTACAAATGTTTTTCAGTTTGCAAATCTTTTTTTTTTTTTTAGAAATACAGTAATTGTCCAAAAAACCCCCCCAAAACAGAACAACTATCAGGCCTCCTAAATTTCCATTGGCCTTTCCTTATTTATCAGTGTCAGTGATAATCTTTGTAATTACATCTTCCATTGCTTCCACCATCCATCATTTACTTCAGAGTAGAAGAAGCATTTGCCTCAAGTAAGCAGACTACAGATTTTGACTAAAATGCAAGTTCTCAGGAAATCAAGGGGATTCGAAAGTGGATGCGCTGAATATTTACTTTGTGGACCTTCTTCTTCTTCTTTTTTTTTGAGTTTGTCTTTCTTTACCAGAGTATAAAGCAGAAAACAGACACTTGCTTTTTCATTATTTATATCTGCATAGAGAGTACTTAAAATAAAACCCATCAGATGACAGTCTTATCATTCTGCATTTATTTATTGTCTGGCTAACTTACAAAGACACAGATGTCTAGGGTAGGTCCTACCCCACCATATAAACTACCCTGATGACATAGGTACCAAAATGTGCATGTTTACATAATGCAGTGGTATGAAAAACATTTTCTTTCTTTACAGTCCCTGACCATAAATAGGGAAAAATTAATTTCATGCCAGAAAATTTTGGGCACTTTAACAGTCATCACATTTCTGCTACTAAAATAACAAAATTGGTATTACAAGTTAAACTATAAAGGCCTAATAGTTCTTACAAATATGCAAATAATCTGCTACTTAGACATAAAAAGTCAATTTCTCGCAAATCACCAAGTAAGGCACCACTGGATTAAACATTTTTCTTGGTTTTTACTAAATAAAATGCATACTGAAATAAATACTGAACACTGAATTTTAATACTGTAATACATTTCAATAAAATATGTGAATATTAAGATACTGTATTGCATCTTGAATACATTTATCTGGAAATTTTATGGGGAAAAAACATATGTAAACTCTGGTTTCAGGGAAGTAACTATTAATTTTTGTGATCTGCCATAGTTGAAGATTTTAGCATAGAACTTATTCAAACTTTGGGATGTGATTAGGTTTCTAACTTTCAAAGAAAGAGGGTGTACATGTATTAATGGAATATTCACTTAAGAAATACATTTTAAAACATCTCTATCCTGGATGAATAGCAACTTTGAGCTGTGACCCTGTTTCAAACTTAGGATGGTATCTGCAAAGTTGGGATATATAAGGAAATTGGCCATACTTACTACACCTTACAAAATTCAGACCCATTTTCTTTGGGTCAGACTTTTCTCTGCCATATTTGCTAGGAAGGCCCAACTCCATCTTTTCTGAAGTGGGTCATTAGGCTTTATCATAGGGATTTTTACCAACTGTTGATATCTGATCAAAGAATTCAAAATAAAATGATGCTGCTATATTACCAAAATATTAGAGATTAAAAACGTTTTTGAAAATACTTTGCCAAGCTTGTTACACCTTTATGTTTCTTGATTTTCTTTGGGTAAAGGCCCCCAAGTGAACGTATGAAAGACAAATTAATGGTGGTGGGCGGGGAACCCAAATTCTCTAATGTACTTAATAAGCCCAGGACTTTGGCAAGGAAAATTATAAAAATACAACAGATTCAAATGGGCAACTTCATAATTTATTAGACATCCCATTATTAGAACTCTAAGTTCTTTTGCTTTTATATAAATGAAACATTTATTCTATAAATAGGAATGCTTCTTTCAAATTTTTCTTTGGATTGATTTCTTGTTAGCATCTCCCAGTAATACATGAACAATTCACTGAAACCATAATACAAAGTTTAGGTAGATATACATATATAGCTGTGAACTTTAAAAAAATAAGTAATGATAAATTTTAAACATAATTAACCATATAAAACATCTAAATGGAAATCTTTTTTTTCCAAGTGTATAGCTAGATTTAAAAGTCCCAGTAAAGTTTTGTAAACAAAACCATACAAAAAGGGCAAGGCTGGCTCATCCCTATGGTCCTCTGGGGGAGCTTTATTTGCATAGATCCAAGGCAAAGGATTCTCCCAGAAAGATTCAAAACAAGTTCCCTCCAATTTCCTGCAGCAGTCTCTTTCTCTCAACCCCATAATAATCAGATATAGATTTTTAGAGTTTTGTCCATCAACTCAAAACTGTCCCCTTCTTCCACATTTCTGATTTGCTACCTTTCCCTGACTTTCCCCACAACTATGGAGCCTATGAGCCTCCTGCCCTAAGGAGCAAGCTGGGCTGGAGAGGAATGAAGCCACTTCCGATGCATAAGGCAGGAGGCCAACGGACAGATGAGCTCAAGGCAGCTGCTTCTAAGCCCCAGAGCCCCAACTGGCTTTCAGTTTCTTTCCAATGGCTTTATTCCACATGACTGTAAACCCTATTACATCAATTTCTGACCTTGGTACTGTGAAGCAACATCTATATACAGATTGCCAGGGAAGAGGGAAAATAAGGGAGCAAAATCTAAGGAAAGCTGTTTGCCAAACAAGGTGTTGGGTCCTAACTTTATTTTTAGTTACCTCTTGAATTGCTAAAGCTCATCTTGCTTTTTTGTTTTTTAAACAAGAGGTTTTTGCACTAGCCTCTATCTTCTAGACCTGCGCTGTCCAACATGGTAGCCACCAACCATTGTGGCTATTGAGCATTTGCAATGTGACAAGTCTGAATGGAGATGTGTTCTAAGTGTAAAATACATACCAGATTTTGAAGACTTAGTACCAAAAAAAGAATATAAAATATCTCATTAAAATTGTTATATTGATTGAGGTTGAAATGATATTTTAGATGTCAGGGTTAAATAAAATATATTAAAGTTAATTTCACCTATTTTCCTTTTTAATGTGGCTACTAGAAATTGTAAAATTGTATACGTGGCTCACATTGTATTTCTATTGGACAGCTCTGTCCAAGACCACCAAAGATTGGACAGCCTGTAACTGCAAACATTTCACATGAGCAACTTGCTTAGGTGGTCTGTGTGTGGTTCATGGAAACAGGAGGCCAAACATGCAAAAAAGGCATGGAAGCAAACAGGTCTCAGGGACCTTAATATTGTGATGTGTAGCAAAAAAGCAGTGAATGTTTGAATTTCATTGGTTGAAAGCTGGGACACAATTCATTGCTGCCTACTTGCCACAAAAGCCTATATTGATCCCCAAAGCCGCCAACAGGCTATAGCTGAAGCAAGCAATAGCTTTAAGAATATACACAATATAAAAAGCGAGGTGCATTTCTTTACTGCATACCCACCCTGCACACACGCATTCCCACATCACCTCCCTTCTTCCCTATTGCCATCATGAAGGGGGACAAGGGAAGACGAGAAGGAGGGTGTGCGACTTGGACAGCAACAGCAGAAGGAGCTCTTGGGCTTGGGTGGAGAAGAGCAGGCAAGGATCACCTCGGGATAGGAGGAAGGGGTGGGGCACCCCTTTCTCTTCGGTTGGATCCACCTTGATGAAAAAAATAGACAAAATATAAATTTTGGTTAGAAAGCTTATGTTCTCACTGTTAAACTTAAGAATGGTTGCAAAAGAACCCACTACCCGCCCCCCTGCCATGATCAAGGCTGTAAATAACTTGCACATGTGCATGAGAAATGAAGGGAAGAAGCAAGTAAGGATCTGAACAAATTTTACTAGAGAAGGATGACCTACCACTGGCTACCAAGTACTTGTGCAAAGTTAAAGTTTTTAAAAAGTCACTTTTTTTCTCTTAACATAGTATGTGTGATTATACATTATATATAATATATATATTATAGATTGAGAAAATATGGATGAGAAAAACAAAACAAAAATTCACCAATGCTTTTACCACCCAGAGATAACATTATAACATTATAATGTTATAACCAATAACAATTATGTGTATATTTTCCATATATAAACAGTTCCCTTTTTTCTTCCAAAAATAGGATCATATATAGTCCATTTGAACATTTTTCGAAGTCCTTACTCTTTCCAAATATAATTGTTAATGACACATTGCATTCTATTATATAAGTATACTATAGTTTATCTAATCATTCCCCTTTTGTTGGGCATTTAGGTATCTTCTAATTTCTAAACAATGCTTTTTTGATAGCAGCCATCCTAATAGGTGTAAAGTGGTAGTTTTATTTGTAGTTTTATTTGTGTTTTCCTAATGATTAGTGATGTTGAGCATCTTTTTATGTGCTTATTGGCAAGCTGTATATCTTATTTCAAGAAATATCTATGCAAGTATTCAACCCATTTTAAAAATTGGGTTGTTTTGTTGTTGTTGAATTGTAGGAATTCTTTATGTATTACAGATATTAACCTTTTATCAGATATATGATTTGCAAATATCTTATCCCATTTCATGGGTTTTCTCTTCACTCTATTGATAGTGTTCTTTTAAAAACTATGCATATTCATGGGCTGTCAGCATGCCATAACTAGGTTTAAAATCCATTCACAATTAAAAAATTCATTGTCCCATGCACATTTTGTTTTGAGGATCTAACAGGTGTTAGGCATGAAGCCAGGTGCTCAGATGCTGTGAGTAGGTCTACCAGGGACTCGTGTCAATTGAGTAGGTCTGCTAAGGCCATGGTTCTGAGACTCAGGTGGACTGGCATTGATAGATTCCTCAGCAGGCCACCACTTCCCTGACAGCAACTAAAGTAGCCCACTTAGGGATTCCTGAGTTAGAACAAATCTCTGAGCAAGGGGAGGAGTTAGAGGAAAACAGTGGCAGTCCATTACCTTGCCTCTTCCTCTTTTTATCCCAACCAAGTCTTTTCTTGGGCAGGGACCTGAGGAAAGACTCATCTGGATGTAAATCAGCTATCTGTCATGGAGCCTAGACTGTCAATTGACACACCACAAATGTTGAGCACAACAAGGGCTGGCCTTGTGCAAAGCTGCAATTAGGAGGCTGTTCAGGGCTGTCTGGGTGCCCTACCAGGCAGTGGGCCTGGAGGCTGACGCAGGTACAGGAGCAGGATAAAACCACTCCATAGTACTTTATTTGTGTTAGAGAGATGATCCATTATCATTATAAAATATTAAACATGCCCAATGCTAGAAAGATTTTTTAAACCTACAGAAACATTTTTGGAGGGCTGTGGAAATTAATTTACCAATCTAAGAAATATTTTAAAATGCTGCTGTATTTCAAGCTCTGTGCCACTTTCAGAAGATGCAGTAGTGAGCAGGGCCTAGTTCCAATCCTCAAGCTGCAGACAGTCATAAAGACAGGAAGTTGGGGGGAAGGAATGTGTTCAGCTATTAAATTAAAAATCTAGAGGGGCTGGGGAGGATGGCTGTGTTATTGATGTAAATATACAAATAGCACAGAGTGGGGTGTGGGGAGAGAACTTGAGGATGCTGTTCCCACGTGAAGACTTTTTCACCAAAAATTTCAACCACCAACTCTTGTATGATAATTTTATTACAGTTATGCCTCTTTTATTAGGCATCATCTAGAATGCAGTATTCCACATAAATAAGTTTTTCTAGGAATTAAACTTGTCCTTTCAAGCAGCAATATTCTGTTTACTTCTGGCATTTTTTTCAGGGAAATTTTTCTAAAATATTTTCTAATTCTTTGAATTCTTCAACAGAAGCACAAGGCACAATTTGTCTTGTTCTTAATAACCCAACAGAAACATCTGTATTGTCCAGTGCTGTGATACCTAGCAGAGCTCTGTGTTCCTAGCTCCTCCTTTAACCCAAGACTGCCACCTATCTCTTCTCCCCGAAGTCAGTGATTTTGCTTCTAACCAACTTTGACTTCAGCTGATATTAATCTGCTCTAAGGCTGGGAACCAACCAAGCAAAAATTAAGAACTGTGTGTTAAGAAAGAGTCAATAGGCTCAGAGTATGTGAAGGAGCTCTGCTGGGCAGTGAGGACGAGGCTAGGGTCATGTGACAGTTCTTTGACATGCTCAAAAACACTTTTTCTACACTCATTTCTGGCTTGGGAGTTTGGTTCTGAAGCTAAGGCTGTTACAAGATGGGGCCTCATCAGTGATATATGTATATTTCGCTAATTCTTCCTTAGTTCTATACATTTATTGTTGTGAAATATCAATTTTTCTATTTCCTCTTCTTGTTCACGTATTTCTTTTCAGTAGGGGAAAACTGATTCACTTCTTTATGGTAGCATTACATCTATAAGGAAAAGAACAATCTAAATGTCCAATAATGGTAAACTAAATTATTATATGCTGACTAGATGGAATTCTGTAGAATAAAAACCATGTGATAAAATAGGGAAGCGTTTACTCAGCAATGTTATATAAATCTCATCAGCAAAACCTATACGCTATAATTATTAAACTATATAAATTAATCAGAATTAGATGTATAAAAATCAGAAGAGAACCTGGTAAAATGAAAATACCTGTTATGTTATGTGGAGAGATTATGGGTATATTTAAAATTTTCATGTAATGCTCTGTAAAGTTATGATTATATTTAAACGATCAAAGCAGTTACGGTGAGTTTTTGTTATAATTAGTGAGACATTCTGCCAGTCTCAAAACTAGTAGGAATAGAAGATGGCTCTAATTGTGCCATCTTAGGAAGATCAAAATGGGGAAAGATTGTCCAAACAAGCAAAAAATAAAATTTAACCTACTAGCAAACTAAAGGTATTTTGAGCTTGTAATGACACATTAAAATAATCATTTCTCATATGCATTCTGGATGTCTCCATTTTCCTCAATGAGTGTAGAAGGGGAGTTTACTAGAATTTATATGGTTCCCAATCCAGGAGTGATTTCTCTGAAATCGCCCCACTCCAGGCAAGATACCTGGATTTCCTATACAACCCTCAGTTGTGTATAACCCAGGCTACTCAAGTATGAAGGCATCCAAATGCCCTTGTAGAAACACTCACTCCGGCTTTCATTTCTTGCCAATTTACTGGGATAACTTTTGGTTGTTGGTACATATGGCTCTGGAGGTGGCAAATCAGAAATCGGATGGAAGAAGAATCTGCTTTCCCACTCATCTGAGGGAGAGAAACAAACAGTATCTTCAGTAACAGACAATCTGCTCTGAAGACTTATGTAACGAAAGGCACAGAATGAAATACAGAGAGAACGGCAGAGATTGCTTCTGGTTTTATGTCTAGAAGTTTAGAGAAAAGCCGGAAGTGCTACAAATGTCACTGATTAGCACAGCGATAAAATATACTGGTCTGCATATCAAACCAAAGACAGATCCAAGTGACTTTAACTAGAGTGACTAGGACCCAGCCAGTCCCTCTCAGGAGCTGGGGACTAAGGTTTGGGATGCCTTTCTTAATTATTCCTTCAACAGTGGAAGGAATAACTAGGACCCTCTGATAACAATGGCGGAGATAAGCTGCTCAATATCTGCAGGCCATTGGGCCTCTTACCCATCATGAACTGTTCAGAAAGGTAGGTATAATAAGGTTAGCTACAAAAATGGTTCTTTTCAGAATTCTGGAATCTCTGGAAAGTTAACCAAAATGAGACTCAAACAAGGAACAGAGAAAAATGATCTGCCTTTTTGGGGAGTGGAGGAAGGGGATTACTATTTTTCATTTGAAATCATGGTGGGCCCTAGAGTGCTTAGATTAGTGCTGTGCAGTATGATAACAATGAGGGTCACACAAACAAGAAATGTTAATGCAAACATACAAACAGACACAAACACACCTGCCATTCAACTGCTGCCCTACTATAGCTTGTACGTTTCCAAGGAGCCGGGACCACACCTCACCTTCACATGAAGAGTCTTGGAAGCCGTTTCTAATTGATGTCGATGGTGGAGGTGGGGGAGGCACCCCAGTGCCAGGCCTGTCGGGAGGAAGAGGAGGCCGGGGCCCACTTCTGGGACTATCTATTCCACTCCTGGATGGCAACTGAGGGGTGGCAGGCAGGGCCCGAGATGTGCTGCCATTTCTGTTCATTGGAGGAGGTGGTGGGAGAGGGCCTGGAGCAAAAGAAAAATGACATTTAGTGCTATACCTTACACACTACATTACTATTATCATGGTCATCAACATGCAACTATTGAGTGCCTGCTGGATACATGCCCTTTTACTAGGGAATGTGGAGAAATGGTGGAGAGTTCCTAGGAGGTTTAGCCAAGAAATGATTAGACACATATAAGCACAGAAATGCACAAACGTACACACATATGTGGAACAAGTGCACACTGATAGCTAAATGGCTGTTTGGCTTTGAGTTAGTATTGAGATTGGAGGTGATGCAGTTGACAATGGTAATCAATCATCTGTTTATATTGACAACTGTATACTTTAAAAAACATTTAAAATTCCTTTTAAATAGCTGTTGAACTAATTACTGTGACATGTTACTTATTAAGTAAATGCTGTTTTAAAAATAAGATAGTTATGAACTTAATTTAGGTCTCCAGAGGGACTAAGTTCTTTAAATGCATAGTATTATTGCTAATTATACAAGCATGTTTCTGTGATGCATATGATCTATTTCCAGGCAGAAGCAGGATCAAGGAAAGCAAACATCAGTCGTCCCGAGAACAGTAAGAGTTCCTTCTTGTTTCTTCCTCTTTGGGGAGTCAGATTAACAGAGGGAGTGACAATCAGCTAATCAATGTGCATGGCTATAAATGCTGGTGCAGTATCCTGACCCTGTGCAGGCTGGTTATCCTGTGGAACTTGATTTCCTGTCTACGAAAGAACACCTTTCTCACTGCACTGTTGCCAGAAATACTTAGTCAAAAAGCAAATAAAAAGTATTATATAGTATTTGAAACCATGTTTTAAAAATGCAGTGGTGTGGTATAATCAGAAAATTTTAAGTTCTTGGTAAATAATTCAAAGTAAATTCTTCTCTTTGATAGTACAAAGGAGCATATCTTGCTTTTCCCATCCTCCAAATGCAGAGGCTATTTGGGTCATGAGTAAATTTTTAAAAAGAAAAAAAGAACTTGAGCATCTCTCATGCAAATCAAAATGGCCTTAGTAATTGTTCCTCACCTTCAGTGGTGTGTTCCACTAAGAACATGCTGACATCTTCATGTAAACACAACGTCTTATGGTGCTATAAATATGTCTTGTTAATTACAGATTCAGAATCCAACTAGAGGACCTTAAGGTTGAATGACCCACCCATCAAAGATATTCCTGTCTGGAAGTCTTGGCTCAGATCTCTAATGGAGGTGGGAGGCATGCCCAGCCCTGGTTCATCTCTCAAGGAGTCTTCAGTGCCTAATCTGGTAGGGTTTATTTATTGTCCCATCTGCTTCTCACTGCTGGAGTCCCAGTTAGTATGAGTAGATTTATTGGGGGGAGAAGTGGCTCACACGCTGTGGGCTTAATGGCAGTGGTAGTACCACCACATAACTGTCACTGAATGCAAACTAGACTCCCAATACTATGGGGCCTGGTACTACGTAACCTGATCAACTTGATCTCTCTCTCTTTTAAAGTAACTGTTCATGTTCCTTACTCTCCAACCTTCCAGCCCTCTGCTCCAAACCTAGGCAAGCATAACAGAAAGCAGATTTCTGTTTCCTGTTGGCAGTATAATAATGAAAACGATCATTTGTTGAATGCTACTACATGCGAGGAAATAAGATAACCACTGTACACACTGGTCTCATTTAATTCTTACAACAGCCCCGAGGAGCGTCAGGACAGCAGGTGAGGCCTCAGAGGTGTTGGAAGGTTAAAGAGCCCAAATCAGTACACTAATGAGTGGAAGAATAGGATTTGACTCCATTCTGTCAAGTTCTAAAACACTCCCCTAACAATGAAGCCAAGCCACCTCTCAAAATATAGATGGCCCTTGATGACTTCTCATAGGTTCCTTGTGGAAAGGTAAATTGGTGGGAATTTTCTAGAGGCCAATTTGGCAATACCTATGAAATCCATAGTTTACTATGCACATCCATTGTCCTGGAAATTCCATTCCTAGGAATTCATCCAAAAGAAATATACAGAGATGTGCACAAATATTTAGCTACAAGAATGTATCCCTGCATTATCTGCAACAGCAAAACTCTAGAGATGGCCTGTATGACCACGTGACTAATACATAAGCCAAGGTACTTTTGTGGGATTTAATATTATGCAGCCATTAAAAGTCAGGTTGTAAAAGAAGAGTTAATCATGTCAGAAAATGATAATGAGCTAAGTTAAATAAAAAGCAAATTAGCAAACAATATATGTAGTATGATACTAATTTTGCAAACGTATATATACGCATTTAAAAAAGACTGAAAGGGTATATAAACAATGTTATATCTGGATGATGGTGGTGGCAGAATTATAGATGATTTTTATTTTCATTATACTTTTATGTATTTTGTATAATAAACAGGTATGACTTAATGTAATTGAAAGAAACAACAAATAATATATCACTGCCTCTCCTATTTGGGGGAATATTTAATCTGTTGATTAAATCATTTGGTAGAACCAAGCAAACAGCTCCTCAACCATTTTGGGGGAAAATCCATACCTGTTGGGTAAGAAGAAAATGATGCATTTCATTCATCTGACTACTTGTTCTTATTTGTTCATTGAAGCATACTTAATGAGATGCCACAATGTCTAGATTGAATAGACTACCAACTTTTTATATTTGTAGCTGACTCTCCCTGGCAAAGTGGTTTGAAGGAGTGGTTCTCAAACTCTGCTACACATTACAGTCACTGGGGAGCTTCCAAATATCCTGATGCCCAGTTTGTAACCCAGACCAATGAAACCAGAAACCCTGGGGTAGGAACCCAGTCATGGTGGTTTTTAAAGCTCCCAGGTGATTCCAGTATGTGGTCAAGTTTGAGGACTACTGTTTTAAAAAAGTGTTTATTAGGTTCCTGAGGTCAGGGGGTCAAAGGTCAGTTAGCTTCTCACAGAGCAAAAAATGCCCCATTTCCAGACATCCTGTAGGTATGGTAAGGTTAAATTCCAAAACTAGATAGTTCTTCTGAATCCATCAATAACAAACAGAAAACAAACAAGCACCTATTATAAGTAAGAGAGAGAGTTACAGACTCCTCACACTTCGTTTCACACTGTGCAGGTTCTCCCCTTAGATCCACGTTTCTCAGCCCTGGGTGGGGACACCAGATGGGCTTCAGCAGGTCCTTCAATCCATGAAACAGCAGGCAATTTTGAGTTTATGCTTATGAGCATTTTTATGGAGAGAAGGCCTTATTATACCTTTATCTGATTCTCCAAGGGATCTATGTGTCAGAGATGTGAACAGACAGCAAAATGGACTCTACTATGTGTCAAAGCTTGACGGATGAAGACAAGTACAGGAGAAGTTCATTCACTCTTAAATAACTGCCCTTCTTGTTGGAATAATGGGCCCTCCTGCAGGAGATGGGAATTTAGTTCTCAGTTAAGACAGCAGAAATTCCCTTTCAGGAGATGTCAGGTAGAGTGGTGAGATGGAAGGTGAGTGAGTTGCCTATTCTTTATTAACTCGCTTGGGATCATTTCACTTCATTGGTTACTTAGTCTCCTCACTTCTGAAACGTGGACAGAAGTATGGGTTCCACTCTCTTCAGAGGTTACGTGAGGTGAAGAGGAAATCATATGGGTTATGTGTCACTTCCAAAGGTCAAAGCAGCCCGAGAGTTCACTTAAGCTTTTGTTGGGCTCTCTTCGTGTGCAGTTGGTAGTGACTTCTGGGCTGGCTGGGTCACAGGGGCACAACTCACCGCGCTCTTGGCCATACCTGATCTGCCCGGTGGGTCCCTCACCGGAGGAGGGGGTCTCTCGCTGGGCGGGGGAGGAAGAAGGCCCGACCGCCCGGGTGAAGGTAAGGGAGGCGCAGATGACGACGACGACGAAGACGACGAGAGGGACAGGTTCCGCTGTGGGAGCCTCGGGATTTCGTCGCCGCCGCCGCCACTGGACCCTGGGGGCACTGGGGGAGGGCCCGGCCGGCTGGGGGGCGGGGGCGGGGGCGGAGCCTGCGCGGAGGGAGAAGGCCGCGGGGTGCAGGGCACCGGGGGCTTGCTGTTCTGAGGGGGAGGCGGGGGGACGGCCTCCCTGTGGATGGAGGGCCTGCTGCCCACTGGAGGGGGCGGAGGAGGGGGTTTGTCATCCAAGGACCTGCTCGGGGTAGGGGGGAGGGGAGGCCGGTTGGAGAAGGGCGAGGAGGAGCCTGACGGGGTCTGGCGGGTGGAGCCTCCACCGAAAGCAGCCCCTCGGTTTCCGGGGAGAGGGGGAGGAGTCGGCCCGGGGCTGGGCTGCCTGGGGGCCCCGGGCACTAGGGTGGACCCCCGGTTGTGCAGACTTGACTGAACGGGTCTTGGAGTATTAGGCACTGGAGGCGGAATGTTATCAGGCTTCGCGCCCACGTCGGGCCTCGGGGGAGGCATTCGGCTCCTCTGAGGTTCTGGAGGTCCGCTTCTGTGGCCTGGAGAAGGCACAGGGAACCTCCCTGGGCCACTTGGGGGCGAGAAAGGTTTGGCAGATGTGGGTCTTCCTCCTGGTGGCAAAATCGGGGGTCGGCTTCCTCCAGAATCTGAAGAACAGGAGGAAAAAAAAAAAAAAAAAGATCAGAAAGTTAGGAACCTTAAAGGAAATCAGAGAACTAGAGTAAATTGCCAGCTACTGGAAGCCCTTTCCTAGATGCTGTAAACGATAGGTAACTATTATTTATATAAACTAGGTTTTGTGTGTCCTTCCTGGAAGCAGAGGGACAGATCACAGGTCTCTGTTTCTCTTCTACTCCCAGATTCCACAACCCATCAGCTTTCAAAGGGATTCTGGAGAGCTCTCTTGGCATTATGGATGGACAAGAACCAGGATGAAGTTGGTAAGAGTTCTGGAGACATCCCTATTCATTTCATGAGGTCGAGAACAGGATGGCATTGGTACATGGGATTTCTGCTAATGATTTTCTTTTCTCCCCATCACTATCCCTGTCCCCCCACCCTGTGCCTCTCAGGTTTGAAAAATAATGTAGCCGTCTTAGATGAAGAAATTAGTTATCCCAATATAAGCTTCTGTATGGGAGGGCTTACCTAGAACCTTTAAAGGTAAATTTCTAAGAGAGGATGGAAAAATATAGTGGAAGAGTTATGATTGAAATAAGAAACCGTCAAAGGAAAAAGAAACTGTCAAAGTTTAATTAAAAGAGTTGACACCAGTGGCTGGTCTTAATCTACAAACAAGTAGGCAACTATACAACGTTTTTCCCTACTAGGTCAACTTCCACTTTAATACTGAGAGGACAGAACAACCCTACTATTAATACATAATTAATATTCAACTGCTTTGGTTCAACAAAGGGAAGAACTAAAGAGGAACCAAAGTTATGGAAAAACTCAAACCACCATGCCAGAGTCTCTTAGAACCCAAACTAATTCTCAAAAAATGCTTAGTCTGAAAAAACTTCACCCAGTTCAACCATGAGCTAATTAATGTACCAAATATTAACCTGCTATACTATACACCAGCCATTATTCTAGATGCTAGAGGCAGAGGAGTAAACAAAACAGAAAAGATCTGGCTCTCTTGTAGTTTACATTCTTCTGGGGGAGATAAACAAAAAACCAGTAAACTAACTACTTTCAGATGTTATAAGAACTAAAAAGAAACTAAAATAGGCTGATGAGATGAAGAATGCCCAGAGAGGCCAGGATAGACGGGGGTGGCCCTTCTGAGGATGTGACATTTGAGCTAAGGCCTGCCATGGAGAGGAGGAAGAAAAGTGCTTCAGTCAGAGGGCCGGCAGGTGCAAAGGCCCTGAGGTGGAAATGAGCTTCAAGTTAAAAAACCAAGGCTTTTATGTGCGTGGGGCACAGTGAGCATGGAGGAGAACCCTACGAAACGTAGCCTGAGTGACCAGCAGGGGCCAGGTCATAAAGAGCCTTGTAGGCCAGAAGGCGTTCAGATTTTATCCAAGGCACAATGAGAGACATTTGGCTGGATTTATGAGTAATGTGAACTTGAGAGAATTTTTTATTTTGACTTTAGCACTAGAAATGAGCTATATTTTCCTTGACTGTGTGGTATAGTTCTATGTCACCAACTTGTGATAAGTTTTACCTTCCAAGTTTGGATTAAAGGTGCAGTTACTATCCACATATACGTTACAGGGATGGGACCCATTATGCAGATAGTATACTATGCAAATACTATAGCATTTTGTGTACTAACTTAAATTCCATCTTCATTTCATTGTTTTACTTCCAGTTGTCTTTTGCCTGAATTTCTTTACCTCCTGTTAAAGTACTGAATGTATGCATTTGTCAGTTGCCTCAAGTCCTTTCATCAGTGGGTTTTAAATAAACACATTTAAATGCAGGCCTGGCAAGAGAGAATCTCTCATATTCTTGAGTCTCCTTCTAGATGTTGACAATCCGAAACTAAAATAGCCAGGTAACCCTGAGGATTCAGTGACTTTATCTTCATATGAAGGTGACAATTTCACACTTTCCCAGTGGACATTTTAAAAGACCACAGAATTAGAAGTAAAATTCTTGTAACACAGTAAACATTAAAAAATAAAGTTTCATGGTGAAATTTCTTGAGCTTCTGTCATAGTCAGGGGAGAGCCTCATACACTCTGTAAGGTTTTTTATTTAGGCATGACCAGGTTTAACTTTTTTCTGTGCCATCGTGTTCACAGACAATCCTGTAGGACTCATTTCCATGGCTTCCTGCAGAGAATACTTAGAATCACTAGCTCTGAAATGCCAAATGTCTGTCAGGCAAAACACCTTTTTAGATTTTGTGAGATATGTAATTAT
The DNA here is from genome assembly GCF_002837175.3 of Physeter macrocephalus. Taxonomy (NCBI): domain Eukaryota; kingdom Metazoa; phylum Chordata; class Mammalia; order Artiodactyla; family Physeteridae; genus Physeter; species Physeter macrocephalus. The sequence goes on from NC_041215.1 coordinate 79,835,459, forward strand.
ATTCCGTATGACATGCTCCATTGTGTGTTTGAAAAGAGACAAGTATTTACTACACTCGACAGGTGGGTCAGACTACCTCACAAAGAAAGCTGAATCTGCCAGGTCACCAGGCAGAGTTTCCAAGGGTGGCAAGTCCCATTTGCTCCTTCCTTTTCTTCCCACTCTAGCTTACCCTTTAGAAAAATACAAAAAAGTACAAGTTACCCCAAGGACACTGGGCAAATATTTAACAGCTCGATGGAGCTGTCTGATCCTGATTTAAAAAGAAAAAAAAAAAAAAAAAGATGCTAAATAGAGTCCCTCTTTTTTTTTTTTTTTTTTTTTTGTGGTACGCGGGCCTCTCACTGTTGTGGCCTCTCCCGTTGCGGAGCACAGGCCCCGAACGCGCAGGCTCAGCGGCCATGGCTCACGGGCCCAGCCGCTCCGCGGCATGTGGGATCCTCCCGGACCGGGGCACGAACCCGTGTCCCCTGCATCGGCAGGTGGACTCTCAACCACTGCGCCACCAGAGAAGCCCGAGTCCCTCTTTTTAAATTATTTTATTTCGCTTATTTTTGGCTGTGTTGGGTCTTTGTTGCTGTGTGCGGGCTTCCTCTAGTTGCGGCGAGCGGGGGCTACTCTTCGTTGCAGTGCGCGGGCTTCTCATTGCAGAGCGGCTTCTCTTGTTGCGGAGCACAGGCTCTAGGCGTGCGGGCTTCAGTAGTTGTGGCACGTGGGCTCAGTAGTTGTGGCTCGCGGGCTCTAGAGCACAGGCTCAGTAGTTGTGGAGAATGGGCTTGGTTGCTCCGTGGCATGTGGGATCTTCCTGGACCAGGGCTTGAACCCATGTCCCCTGTGTTGGCAGGCGTTAACCACTGCGCCACCAGGGAAGTCCCTTGAGTCCCTCTTATAAAACAGTGTTAACATTTCAAGAAATCTAAAATGTTTCACAGGGCACAGTGCCTTAGAGGGGATGCCAAGTCTCAAAACCACCAGACTCAGCCTTGTCTTCAGTAACTAAGGAAGGAAACTCTCCTTACCACTCTCCCTGTTGGCTGTGGATCTCAGCTTTGGCATCCCAGCCTGGAACAGTCCTCCCAAACCGGGTGGTCCACCCCCTCCAAAACTCCCACCGCCGCCTCCGCCACCACCACCAGCTCCTTTAGGTTCTGCAGAAGGAAGAAAACACAGCCTTTACACATGTATGAAGACACCACCAGAGAACTTCACCAGTCCTCGCCCAAGTAAACAATCACGATACAACAGAGAGCTGGCAGAACCTAAGCCCATGGTGAACACCTGGAATTTCATTAAAGGGTAGGACTTTCAGGATTCACCCTATCCCCCATCAGAAAAGCAGAAGGTTCTTTCTACTCCAGGGCAGTCGCAAGCCCAGTGGTAGAAGAATCAGTAATAGATAATGACTTTCCCCCACTTGGCTGGCTGCCACATGAGTTAATATCTATTGTGTATCATAGGATTTGGTAAATAAAAGTATCTTCAAAGAAAGAAAGTCTTAAGGGAGGAGGAGATGCAATAAAAGGTGAGAAGAAAGGAAACAGTAAAAATAAAGGAGAAGAAAATAAAATATCCCATAATTTTGCTTCATTGAAATACCAACTTTTTTGGTGTATTTTTCCCTGCCAGGGTTTTTTTTTTTTTTTTTTTTTTTTCATTTTACATATTTTTTCTCACGACCAAATTCACTACATAGTTTTTAGCTTGCTTTTTTCAGTCAATACTTTATTGTTAGCATTTCCCATGTCACTAAATGTGTTTTGAAAACATGAGTTTAAAGGATTGCATTGTGTTTTAGAACACTGAATGTACTGTAATTTATTTATCCATCTACCTATTTGATGGCCTTCCAGGTTGATTTCAATTTTTTAATATCATAAAACCCAACAGTAGACTTTAATATTTTAAAAATTCTTTGCAACTTGAGACGATGCAAAGATTTTATTTTGCATTTGTTGCCAAAAAACTGTGAAAGATTTCAAAATAGGCAAACAAGAAAACAAGAAAAGAAAGGAAGAAGAAGAAAGAAAAAGATTACTAAGTATCCAGTCTAGCCTTCTGGGTTATTTCCCATTGCCTTTGAGCTAGTCTGCAACTCTATTAAATTGTACAAAACTGATAATAATGCAAATGATATTTGTCCATAGAAATGCATATTGGTTGTGTTCAGTGTAATGCAATTGATTGACCCGTTTTGCACCTATTTATAAATTCATTTCAACACTCACCTGCCTACATATGTGTGGTACTTTGAATTCTCCTTTGAATTGATAACATTATATTCGTTCCCTCATTAATTAATGAGCTAAATAAAATCTTTGATATATGTTTATTTTATATCTGTATTAGAGCCATGATTATACCCTCTTTAAAAAATTGTCTCTTAACAATTTATGTATGTATATATGTTTTATGAGGTTAAGGTACTGTTTAAAGTTCTACCCCTGGAAAACCTTGTTGAGTCTTTGGTAAGTATTACATGAGATCTACAAATTAATCTGGGAGAAGTTGAGTCTTTGGTAAGTATTACATGAGATCTACAAATTAATCTGGGAGAACTGACACTTTCTTGATATTTAGACTTTATGGAAACATGGTATATTTTCCCATCTCTTCTGATTTATTCACTAAAGTTTTGTAATTTTCATGATATGGGTCACCCATAGTTCTTTTAGGGTCACTTCAAATACATTTTTGTTTGTTGAAATTATGAAAGGAATGTTTTTCCTACTATATTTTGGATTTGGTTATTATTGGCATCAGGAAATTTCATTTGATATCTAATAAATCACTTTCCTGCATTTTTCAGAATTAAAATTTATTTTTTACCTTGGATTTTCTAGTAGACAAATGCTCTGCAAATAATAAAGGTGTATGCCTTCTTTTCTAAGAGTTGTGTATCTTATTTCTGTTTTATATAAGAAATTACTTTGATGACTGAGCTTCCATAACAGTGTAAGTTATTAATGTTTTATTAATTTAAAGACTTTTAAAATAATTATAAAGAATATACATTTATATATTTATCTTAAAAATAAATTATTAACGTTATTAGTATTTTAAAAATAAAGGAAATCATATTTTGATTTTAATGAGAATGCCTCTAATGTTTCAAAGTTACATTTTTAAAAAAATTTATTTATTTATTTTTGGCTGCATTGGGTCTTTGTTGCTGCGCACAGGCTTTCTCTAGTTGTGGCGAGCGGGGGCTACTCTTCGTTGCGGTGCGCGGGCTTCTCATTGGGGTGGCTTCTCTTGTTGCGGAGCACGGGCTCTAGGCACGCGGGCTCTAGAGCACAGGCTCAGTAGTTGTGGCACACGGGCTTAGTTGTTCGGCGGCATGTGGGGTCTTCCTGGATCAGGGCTCGAACTCGTGTCTCCTGCATTGGCAGGCGGATTCTTAACCACTGCACCACCAGGGAAGCCCCCAAGTTACATACTGACTGTTGGTTTGAAATAACTTTTTTTTCTTTCTAAGTATTCGTGGTTAGCAAGGATCCTTCCACTCTGGGTTTTTGAGACTCTCTTATGGCATGGAATTTTATCAAATGCCTATCCAGGATCTACTGAGATCATTATATGGTTTTCCTTATTTGATATGATGGATATATAGACTTTCTAACATTAAAAATGAGACAAACTCTGGATTTGGTGAATTATTTTTTTAATATACTATTGAATTAGAGTTTTTGGATTTTTAGTTAGTATCCTCTCGTCTGCGATCATAAGTGGTCTATAGTAGGGTTTCTTAGCCTTGGAACTACGGACATTTTGGGTCAGATAATTCTTTGTTGTGGGTGACCATCTTGTTCCCTGTAGAATGTTTACAGCATCCCTGGCCTCTGCCCACTAGGTGTCAGTAGGAACCCTCCCTTCACCAAGTTGTGATAACTAAAAATGCCTCCAGGCATTGCCACATGTCCCCTGAGACACTGATACACCAGCTTTCTTTCTGTATATATGCTGCCTTTGTCATGTTTTGATATTAAGATCATGCCAATCTCATTATACCTAACAGATAGCTTTCCATGTCTTCCTACATTTAGGAATGATTTATATAGCATTTGAATTTGTTGTTTCTTAAAATCTTAAATAATTTTCTGATAAAATCATCTGGCTCTAAAGCTTTTTATTTTATTTTATTATTATTTTTTTTGCGGTACGCGGGCCTCTCACTGTTGTGGCCTCTCCCGTTGCGGAGCACAGGCTCTGGACGCGCAAGCTCAGCGGCCATGGCTCACAGGCCCAGCCACTCTGCGGAATGTGGGATCTTCCCGGACCGGGGCATGAATCCGTGTCCCCTACATTGGCAGGCGGACTCTCAACCACTGAGCCACCAGGGAAGCCCTAAAGCTTTTTAGAGAAAAAGTAAGTTGATAAAGTTTTCAACTTTTTCCTTGCTCACTGAAGCTTCATGAATGATTTTTGGTAAATTTGTACTTTTCTTAAAAAGTTAAATTCTTTAAGATTTCAAAATGTTTTAGCATATAACTTCATTGTAGCATCCTTAATTTTAGAAAATCTGCTTTGAATCTTTTTTTTTTTTTGGCGGTACGCGGGCCTCTCACTGTTGTGGCCTCTCCCATTGCGGAGCACAGGCTCCGGACGCGCAGGCTCAGTGGCCATGGCTCACGGGCCCAGCCGCTCCGCAGCATGTGGGATCTTCCCGGACCGGGGCACGAACCCATGTCTCCTGCATCGGCAGGCGGACTCTCAACCACTGCGCCACCAGGGAAGCCCTGCTTTGAATCTTTTATTTAATCTGCTTTCTGAGCTCTATTTATTCATTTGTGTTTTCTTTTTTTCTGGATTAGATTGATCATAAGTCTGTGTCAGCTCTGTATCTTTTCTAGGTGTGGAACTTTCTGGAATACTTATGGGAACTCTGCTGATAGAAGAAACAATCTGATACTGAACTCACAAGAATTACTTCGCCTAGTATGATATATCAAATTAGAATAACAATTTCTGGAAGTGTATGCAAAATTGCTTCCATATAAAATTGAAACGTTTTACTAATTTTAATTATTGCCTATAGTATTAATAATGCCCTTGTCATTAAAACGTTATTTGTTGATGAACGATACATTCTGGAATACTGCATTTCATAGGACACCTTTACCTGGTATTGAACATTCAAAGAGAGCGATGAACTTGTTCTATCAGACATTGTCCACTAGTGTTCTTAACTTGCAACAGTTGTACAGCTTTGCGATAGAGAAGCTACACTAGTTGAGGATAGCTAACTGGCTCCAGGTCACTCTGCTAACAATTAAATTGGAGGACAAAGCTGACCTCAAGAGTTATGTCATGTATAACCATGGTCAACATTTTGACATAGAACCCAGGGAGGTTTCACCTGCAAACAAATACAAAACCATGGATGGACTTTGCCACTTGCAAAGAGCTTCTAACAACAGTGTTAGTGTCCAGTTAAGTGCATGGACAACAAGGGCATGCATTGGGTTGCATCTGGTGTCCACAAAGCAAAGTGCATTCTTAAACATCACTGAGCAGATGGGAGGGAGAACTAACAAACACTCTTTTCCATTTAACGAGAGAAGTGTATCTTGAAGAATATAATGAACTTCCACTAGTGGATTCAGGACTAGGACCCAGACTGTCCATTCTCCTTCAACATCTAGGGAATTCTCCAGAGCCTAGGCTCCCTCTCATAGTGGAGAGAACCACTGGGCTCTGGTCTAGAGGTTGGCAGTTTGTGGAGTTCCTCTGGCCCCATCCCAGGCACCACGATTGAATGGCTATTGGACCAAAGCTCCCCAGAAAGAAGCGACTGGGCTGGGCAACCCCAGGGAGAACCTTGTGACACAGATCAGGAAAACTAAGCAATTGATTATACAATAACCACACCATTTTGTGGGCATTTTGAACCAGAGGTAAGACTTCGTCAAAAGTCAAAGACCCTCTAGTTCCACTGAGGTGTGGTGCATTCCATCTGCACCACCTTGCCCGGTAAAGAGCAAAACTCAAAGGCCTTTGTCTTGGTCTTCCTCTTTTCCACCTTCCTCCCACACCAATGTTCTCACCTAACGCTGATCTTTCTCTTCTACTCATTAGGCACTTTTCCTAGAAATTCCTCCACTTGGCTAAAATCCTACATCGTTATTCACTTGTCTACAAAGCTCCCTCTGGTGAGTTTAGGACAGTCTAATTCCTGTTGAGTTCCAAGTGGCATCTGTGGTCGAGGATGAATTTTGGGCACATCTGGCTGGCAGTGGAAATGTGTGAGGAGTGTGAGATGATAGTCTTGAGGCCCGATAATTAACTTCCGGTAGATTCTAGCCATCTGTAATGTTTCATTCTGTTTTAAGTGTTAATAAGTAGCCCTGTATGGTGGGTACTTGTTTGTTTATATATACCCTGCCTTGTTCCAGAAAGTATGTCAGATTTATGATGGGTCAGTAAGCAAAGCTGTGATCTCATTTCTTCTCTCTCCAACCCCTTAATAATCATAACTACACTTGAATTATACATTCCAGGCAACAAAACACTTTCAGAAGCATTGTCTCATTTGATGCTCACAACAAACTTTTGAGGGCAGTAGAACAGGTATTATCTCCATTTTACAAATGAAGACAAAGGGTTGGAGATGGTCAGGGCTCAAACCTACATCCTTTGATTCCAAGACTAGGGCTCTTTCCATATTTCATGCTGCCTTTTGCTCTGTGGTAAGATGAGCAAAGGGTTAATTTCCAGAAAGTGCTGTAAAGAGTTGTGAATAATTCAGAGAATTGCTGCTGTGTGTGTCTTGGACAAAGAATTATTATACTGGTTTCCTGCAGCATTAGAGGGAACCCAAGCCAGAGCCATGGCCTACAATGAGTGATGCAGTCCCTTATTCTGCTAGCTTTGCAGCTGTTGTTAACAAAAAAAAAAAAAAAAAAAAAAAAAAAAAAAATTTTTGGTGGGAAGAGTGGAGTTGATTGTTAGGTCATAAACCATTTATCTCCATGGAAAATAACTTTTTTCACTTACTGTCCAATATCGGTGCACTTCTGTCATTGGTGACTGCCTTCTTTAGTTTCTTCCCTTTGCTGATGTCAGAGAGAAGAGCATTTCTCCCAGCCTGCTCTGACTTACTCAAGGTAGGCTTTTCTGTATTGGCCTGAAAGGAAACACGCAAACTCGTATTCATCTTTTGAATTAAAATCATGTACTGCAACACTCGGTGGGGACAGCTAGCGTATTGGGAGCTTGTTATTAAGATTCTTGGCAATAGGCTATAAATTCTCTACAAGTTTTAGACCCGATGTCACTCTTTTTAAGACCCAGACATTTGGGAGCAGATGCAGCAATAAATTACATTCATTTTTAACGCAGGAAGAGTCACTCCCTGATAAAAGTCTCTGAAAATTCAGACCACAATCTGGCCGTAACCAACAGAGCAAGGGGTGGATGGCTAGAAACGAGTAGGGAATTTTAAGTCTGAGAGGAATTTGCAGGATATTATGAGGCTTCATCCCCTAGAATGTTCTCTGAAGAACATCTCTTTCTTGTCTTTTGGAACTAACCTGGTGCAAGAGGAAAACTGTCTTTATCAAAAAGGGTCAGCTGTATTTTTTTTAATCCATCAAAATTTTAGAAAATAATTCCCTCTGGTTACACTGACAAGAGATTTTTTTCTTTTTAATTTAAGGCAGATTGGAGGTATAATTTACAAATAGTAAAATCACCCTTTTAGTGTACAGTCCTGTGAATTCTGACAAACATATACAATCGTGTAGCCACCGCCACAATCAAGATATACAACATTTCCATTACCCCCCAAACTCCCTTCATGTTCCTCTGGCCTAAGGTGTTCCTGATGTTTAATCCCTTTTTAAAATTTTTTTATTTTTAAATTCTTTTCCATTATGGTTTATTACAGGATATTGAACATAGTTCCCTAATCCCTTTGAAAGCTTAGCCCACAGAGACTGCACAGCTGACAAAGGTGCTGCTTTCAAACCTCTGGGGGGACTTCCCTGGCAGTCCAGTGGTCAAGACTCCGTGCTTCCACTGCAGGGGTGTGGGGTTGGTCCCTGGTCAGGGAACTAAGATCCCACAAGCTGCGATGAGCAGCCAAAAAATAAAAAGTAAATAAATAAAACCTTTGGGTATTTTCTATAATTTCAGAATTCCTGGGAAAGATTCTTACTGTGAAATTGGGATTTTGTTTTTTCAGGGTTCTTTTAGGGAGTGGGAACACTAAGAGGCCAGCAAATGGACTCGGAAGGAGGCACATACCTGTGTCTGTCACACTTGGAAACTGGCTTGGTCTGGCCTGGTCCCGGGGAGAGTCGTCGTCCCCAAACCCAGTGGTACTTCTGGCAGCCGTGAGAGTCCTTTGAGGCTCACTCACCCCAGCCCTTCTGAAAGGCTCTGATTTCACAGATGCCAGCAAGGGCCACAAGGAGTAAACCTGGGCAAGTTTAGCTTGATACCTGACCCAGCTATTTATTATCGTTAGAGGCAGAGGGAGAGCTAAGAAAAACCCTGAAGCAGGCTAAACGGAATCTCTGTGTATGAAGCTGAAAGGGTCTTAATTAAATTATAAAGTAGTACTTGCTCATGATAATTACAGCTAACATTTATATAGCTTTTACTATGGGTCAGGCACTGTTTTTAGCATTTTATGTATACTAATTCATCAGCCCTGTGAGTCCTGATTTCCATTTTAGAGTCAAGGAAACTGAGGCACAGGGAAGTTAAATCATCAACCCGGTTACCCAGTTGGTAAGAGGAGGAGCTCGGATTCAAATCCTGGCAGCCTGACTCCAGAGCCTTCCCTATAACCTGACAGAAGGATAAACGCGGGGTCTAGAATGCCCCTTCCCAGAAATGGGGAGGTGTTAAAGGGTACAAACTTGCAACTAAAACATGAATAAGTTCTGGAGATCTAATGTACAGCATAGTGATTATAGTTAACAATGCTGTATTATATACGTCAAAGCTGTTAAGAGACCAGAACTTAAATGTTCTCACCACAAAAAAATGATAATTATGTGATGTGATAGAGGCATTAGCTAAAACTATGGTGGTAATTATAATACATAAATGTATCAAATTAATGTGCTGTCCACCTTAAACTTATACAGTCTTATATGTCAATTATATCTCAGTTGAAAAAAAATTAATAAAATGCCCTTTCCCCACTGGCCTCCAACCCTCCTCTGAAGCAAGCCTGTTAAGAGCTTCTTGGCAGTCAGTTCCAGAAAGGCTCTTTGCATATACAGTTCGCTTTTGCTAATGGGATGGATCATCCTCTATTGCTCTGAAACTTGTTTTTATAACTTAACAAACAACATGCCTTGGACATCTTAGAAAGAGCTTTTTGAATTACCTATTGTCTTCGTTTTAAGGATGAAAAAACCTGAGGCGTCGAGAGGTTAAGTGCCATGTCCACGTTCGTTCTCTTCATGGTTTTGGATCAGCAACCCTCCCTGGTCTCCTGTTCTGCCTCAAAATTTACTTTGACACCTGACCTCCTTGGGTGCTGACTTATCTCCTGACTGTGCTGTTCCGCTGGACGGTGTCCTACGATGGCCACCAACCTTTCCCTCTTCTCGTCTCTATATCCTAGGACCTTGCTTTTAGTCAGGTAATAATGGATAGAAATGAGTGGATAGAATAAACCAGGGTGTCCCAAACTTCAACCATTCTGGTACAACTTCTGTGACTTTTGTCATCTTCTCACGCTACCTGTGTTATTATTTAATATTTTTCATTAAGTCAATTCACTATATTATTTACTATACTATTTCTCAGTGAATATTTTCTTTTAAATTAACTCACTATTAAACCCTGGGTTTAATAACTTTTAGAATAACTTATAACTTTTAGAATACATATTAAACACATGAGCATTAAAATTAAAAAAAAAATCAAGGCACATACGACTCAGTGGTGGTGCAAAACCTATACTTTTGGGGAAATATAAACTAGTCCTTCTATGTTAGCCAGATCACAGCTTTTCAAACTTATCTAAGGGAAGGACGAATTTTTAAGAAAAAAATTTCCAATCCGTCATGGACCGGTATTTTGTAAAATAACAATGACTTATTAGAAAAATGAATCAGTTTAAAAAAGACACACAAAATACAACCTTAGAAACAATAGACATAACACCACTATCAGATTGCTATAAGTGTTTCTAAGCGCTTACTCTAAATTTCTGTACTTATTTTTGGGGGACTCTAACCAGCAGCTGGAGGATCACACTTGGAATAGCAACGGGCTAATCAATGGTCTGTTCTTCCAGCTAGGTTCCAGCCTTAGATGGGTTATAAAAAACGTGTACCATAGAAGCCTAGGCAAGAGACTTTTCCTCTCTGAGCTCCAGTTTCCCCAAGTGAAAAGTGAAGGGCCCATCACTGGGAGGTTCCTTAGCAGTGAAGGCTTCACGTACTGGGGGGTGCGTCTGGGAGACCTTCCGTATCACTGCAGGGAGGGCTGCCGGCTTCCTGGAAGAGGGTGCACTAACTTCTGAGGACAGGTCCATCGGGGGCCAGGATGAGCCCAGAGAAGAAATTCCTTAGGAAAGTACACATGGAACTGCGAGGATGGATTTAAAGGGCGAAGTAAGTGTGTGTGTGGGGGGGCGGGTGGAGTGGAAGATGGAGGTTATTTGTCAAAAACAGAGTGGGAAGAAAGATGGCGAAAGGCAGAGAAAAAGAAAGTGAGTCTGGAGGACACTTTAATGGATGCATTTTCAGACAGACAGACTGGGTCTCTGGACTATCCTGCCCAGATGTTAAAGGCTAGAAGCTGAAAACAGTGCAGGCTGGGCAGAACCGCTCCTGCCAACCGTCCTGGGCCAGCGTGTTCAAATGAACAGGACACGTCTCCTTGATGGACGAGGCAGAGAAAACCTAACTAATCCACATTCCACGTGTGTCCTACGCATCACATGAGACCTTAGACTACAAAACTTTTCGTATTGTTACCTGCTGCATCTCAGGCTCTGGCTTACTCCAGCACCTGGAAAGCTTACCAGATCATTCATATTTAAGCCAGAATGTGAATACACTGAAAACAAATACATGTGTGCCAGGTTCAAGTTTGTTTAGCTTGCTTTGTGCATGGGCCATGGATGGGGAGAATCACTCACCAGAGCAAACGTGGGCGGTGGCGGGGGTGCTGGAGGGGGCGGTACGGGCATCCTGGACAGTTAAGCTTTCAGCAGTCTGGCTGACAAATCTGTAAAAACAAAAAGAAACAAAGCACCATCATGTATTAGACTTCTTAGCAATACTCCATCCTAATCTTCCTTCCTGCTTTCCCGTCAAAGTGGCAGCTATTCACGAAGCCCAACTTTTTTAAGACGTGGAACTCCTTTATGGCATGGCTTACTATTCTGGAAGGAGGTCAGCAGGGGAGGCTTCTCAGCCAAAGTGCCTGGAGATACTGGAAGCAAAATCCAGTGCCTCATGCTGCTCAATCCCAACACCACCAAAGCAGGTTGGGGGAAGGACCCTGGCCTGCCGCCCGAGTAAGCTGGGAGGTTATTAGGAAACTGCTAGAAATGTATCCTGGCCAAGTCCGATGTTCAAGTGGCTCCTCTTCTTCACTCATCTCCATGGCGCAGTCCTCTCCCGTTCTCCCACCCCCGCCCACTCCGTGCCCGCGCTTTTCTTCTCCAACATTCCTGACGTTTCTCCACTCCGCTGCTTTTCTTCTCTGAGATTCTTGACATCTGTCTAGGTCTGGGTAGCACCCAGGAATGCAAAGATGAATCTATATTTCTATACTTGCCCTCAAAGTTCTTACAGTCCTCCGGGGAAAGGAGATGGGAATACGGGAAGATAAGATGGGCAAGAAGGCTGGATTCCTACCTCTATGCTACTTGGCATTTCCTTTCAGGATCCGAGTGGAAAAAAAGAGGGGAAAAAAGAGAGGAGGAATCAAACCTCTGACTCTGGGCCATTTACTACAAATAGGCTTCCTTAGAAAGGCTTTCTGCAGAGTCTGACCGCGCTGGGGACAGAGGGAAGGCCAGACTCCGTGGCGGTGAGACAGCGCAGGGAAGCCCTGGCGGGTAGCAGCGGCGAAGGGGGCAGCCTGGCAAACATCAGGGGCTGAAGAAACAACGGTGAGGACGTTCCCCCAGAGTTGTGCCAGCAATGAACCCTGTCTCCCTTTCCCCCAGTCCTCGGAGTCCCATCCCTGGGTCTAAGCAGAAGCCCCAGGCTGCAGCCCTCACCCACGTACTCACCCCTCAGTATCCCAGCTTCTCCCGCCCAGATCGTGCTACTCCTGGATCAGCAGCGCTCCCAGATTGGCAGCGGGGCATCACCCAGAGCTGTTAGAAACATCACATCTCAGTCCCTCTGCTTGCACTGAATTTGTTTCAGCATTTTAACAAGATCCCTGGGTGATTCATATGCGTTTGAGAAGCCTGGTGGTAGAGGCCTTAAACCAAGTGAGCAGCCTGGAACACTGACCACCTGAATAACATTGTTTCTGTGGAACATGTGTCCTGAATTTCAAACCTCAGAATTATCTTTTATTTTCAATAGTCTCTTAATTGCAGAAAACAACCTCTTAGAATTTAAAGTATTAGGGAATTCCCTGGTGGTCCAGTGGTTAGGACTCTGCACTTCCACTGCCGGGGGCCCAGGTTCGATCCCTGGACGGGAAACCAAGACCCCACAAGCCACGTGGCACGGCCAAAAGAAAAAATAATTTAAAGTATTAACTTAGTTCAACCACTGAAAGTTAATGTGGAAAACTTATACCATGAAACAAATACAGATGACCCTTGAACAACGGGTCCACTTAGATGTGGATTGTTTTCGATAGTAAACATTATAGTACTATACCATCCGTGGGTAGTTGAATCCGAGGATGCGGAACCTGGGTGCAGAGGACCCGGGGATACGGAAGGCTGACTGCGTGCAGAGGGTCGGTGCCCCTAACCCCCGCATCGTTCAAGGGTCAGCTGTTACTTTCTATAGAAGTTTTGCTGGATGGTTTGCTTTCTGTGACAGAAACGGAATGGAAAAGCTAAGAGGACACGGCCAAACTTGTCAAAGCTACTGGAAGACAGGAATCAAGAGAGCTTCTGACAGTTCTATTTTGAGTGCCATCTAGAAAATGAAATTTAAAAAACTCTAGAGCAGCAAGAGCTGCTCTCATCTATTAACAGTCAACTGGATGATAAAGGGCACTTTATTTCTGTCGTCTTGGATACTTATGACCGCACTGCAAACTAGCATAATTCCACTCATTTTACGGAGGAGGACGCTGGGACTCAGAGAAATTAATAACTCGCTAAAAGACCCGCGAAAGTCATTCACATCAAGTCCTTTTGATCCCTGCTCTTTTTAGATAAGCATTTTTAGGCAGGTAAAGGGCTAACTAGTACTGCAGCTCACCTGTAAACCCGGTCAGAATCCGGTTTTCAATAAGAGCCTGTCTCAGACAGGGGTTCTTTTAAAATCTGTTCCTTACAATGGTCTTTTCTGGGTGACACTAATCAGTCCCCCGTGGGGCTACACGGGCAGTGTAATAAGGAGGGCTGGGGGGGGGCCTGTGTTTGGAGGCCTATGAAGGGGGTGCTCCAGCTGCAGGGGAACCTCCAGAAGCCTCAGGGTTGTGTCCTAGGACCAGGAGGAAGGATGGGGATCTGAAACTGGATTCAGGCCCAACTAACTGTCAGAGCTGCTATGGCCAAAGCAATGGTCTGAACAGCTGAGGAGGCAGCTAAGCAAGGAAGGGGTGGCCACGTCCACCCAGAGGGCCCGAGAGACGGGCTCCATGGGACAGACCGTCCACGTGCTCAGTGGATGAAAGGCCCCTCAACACTCCATTGCATCAGGTTCTACGCTCACCAGCTAACCTGCCATCCTGTTAGGCCTAACACTGAGGAAGAAGTGGATTCTGATCAGCTACCGGGAACCTCTTAGGGGTTTGGTTCTCATAAGCCAGTCTCTGGTTGCAAAGATCAAATTGAACTTCTGTACGCCTTAGGGGCCAGATGATGGAACAGGGACACTCTCAGGGGACTGCCACCCTGTGAGGCCTCTTTAATCTAAGTATTTTACAGTTTTCTGTCGTTGCTATCATGGCTCTCTCTGCGCATTAACTGACTTATAAATAAACCTCCGGAGCACAGAGGCTGGGCCTCCCCCAGCCCCGCCACCTCCGATGAACAACGGGGAGAGCATCTGCGGGTGGGCGCTCTCACCTTGCCCAGGCTAAGCTCTCCTTCCTCCCCACCGCTGCCCCTGCCCCCATCCCTCACTCTCCTCCAGACAAACTACTCCCACTCCCACCTCCACACTGAAAGGTGACTCCAGAGGCCTCCATGGTCTCTTGGCTTCTTGCTAGCTGAAGAGCAGCTGGTCTGGACTTGTCCAGGCTGGGCCTTGAGGGAAGTTTGTGAGAAACCCCAGACTCCGATCCTGCCACCCCAGCACACGGGTCAAAGAAGACCAACCTCATCCCCCCGACGCCGGGCCCCCAGCAGGCCCCCTTCTCGGCTGTCTTACCAACCAGACCGTGAACTCCATCCGGTCTTCCCAATATGTGGCACAAAGCAGGGTTCTCACTAAATATGTGGGAGTGGAAGAGCCAGGTATCGCACAAACAAGCCATGTGCTGGTCGCTGGAACAGCTCCCAGCATCAGCCCTGTGCATCCCAAGGCCTGGGCAAAGAACCAGTCCCATGGCAGAGGGGCTGGCTAGCTTTAAGGCTGGGTGCTTGCTCTCCTGACTTCATCAGGGGAGTAGAGCCCAAGGCCTTGGGATAGGAGGGACTTCCCTGGTCTCCTGGAGTTGAGAGCGCACGTCAGAAGCAAGACTGGGCCTGACTGTAGGGCCTCAACAGCAGCCTAGATCCTAATGGACAGGCCTTCCTAGCCTGGATCGTCACATCCACAAGGTCTGTGGACAGAATGCAGGGGTTCATGGACTTGGATGAAAAAAAGGACATATTTATTTCCCCTAAACTCTAACTACAATGTAGCACTTCCTTCAATTATGAATACAGGCCACAAACCACACCTGAAACCTTTTCACATGATATTTTCACATCATATTCTCACATCATATTAAAATTGTTGCAGATCTCTTTTGAAGTTGTGGCAATGATCTGCTGCTAGATCTTGTATCTATTTCACTGTAACTAGTTGCCTTGGTAATTCTCTGTATTTTGTTTTATGCATTTAACAACAGTCAGAGAAGCAGTCTGACTTTTTTGGGCTTTACCAGACACTAGCGAGGCCTATGAATGAAAAAGTTTAGAATCCCTGTGAGAACATGAGTCCTGGGTCAGGAGAACATGATTTTGAAACTCTGCTCTGCTGCTAATAACCTGGGATAAGACTAAGCTCTCTGAGCCTCCCCTTCCCATCTGTTAAATGGGGGTACGAGGCGGATGAAATGAAACAGTACAGCAGGCCCGGGTAGAGTAAGCAATCAACAGAGGGGTCCAGAGCTGTAGTCCCTGAGGTGAGCACGCACCCTGCTGGTGTGAGTACCACTCGAGCACCTGGCAGAGGACGGCCTGGCCTGGTGACTGAGCTGAGGCCCTGGCTTTGCCCAGAGTCCTGTGTGGGTGGGGCTGCCCCCCTGGGAATGAGGCAGCCTGAGGGCTTGGCCTCCCACATTTGGTTCTTCCCTTGGGAGATGGGAGCACGGCAGGAAAGGCAGCTCTGTACCCAGGTGGGAGGGGCCCTAGAAGAAGGGAAACAGTGACTAGGGCAGGGGCTCCCAAATGTCGGCCATCATCTCTTGCAGGGGAACCAGGCTCCCTGAAGTTGGAGGATCACGGCCCTACCCATTTGCTGATCCTTGCCCTCCTACCCTCCCCCGACCCCAGGCACAGAACTTCTAACAGTACACACTTTTGAGAATTAATTGCTTTTAGAGAATCATTTCTCTGTTTAAATAACTTTCATCATAGAGAGAAAAGTCAGACTTTTCTAAAATGTTCACCTTGTGTGCTGAATTTTATGTGCATAAGGAAAACCACATAGATAGAAATGGGTTTTTTGTTTTCACATACAGTGTTATGGACTGAACTTATATGTTGATGCACTAACCCCTAGTACCTCAGAATGTGACTGTATTTGGAGAGATGGCCTTTAAAGAGGTGACTAAGTTAGAATGAGGCCATTAGAGTGGGCCCTAATCCAATATGACTGGGGTCCTTAGAAGAGGAAGAAACACCAGGGATGTGTGAGCGCAGAGAAAAGGCCATGTCAGGACACGGGGAGAAGTTGGCCATCTGCAAGCCAAGAAGAGAGGCCTTGGGAGAAACCAAACCTGCTGACACCTTGATCTTTGACTTCCGACCTCCAGAAATGTGAGATAACAAAATTCTGCTGTTCAAGCCACCCAGTCTGTGGTACTTTGATATGGCAGCCCTAGCAAATGATAAACACAGTTTTAACAATACATGTTATCTATCATGTCTGCTATCCACAGTGAAAATTATAAGATAATAGCTTTTGAATAAAATCCATCAATTGATTTCTCACCCAAACTATCTCTGGACTGTATGTCATACATTAAAGAAATTAAAAGTCAACCTGAGGGGGGACTTCCCTGGTGGTCCAGTGGTAAAGAACCTGCCTTGCAATGCAGGGGATGCGGGTTCGATCCCTGGTAGGGGAACTGAATCACACTTAACTCTTCTGTAATCTTGAGACCTCTCATTCATTTATTTAACAACTATTTATTGAATTTCTACTACAATCATGAAACAGACAAACGTTGTTCCTGACCTCAAGAAGCTTACATTCCAGTGGGAAGACAGGCAAAAACATAAAAACAAAAGCAAGTAAATAGAAAAATAATATAATTACAAATCCAGGTAAGTCTTGTAAAGAAAATAACAGAACAAGGGACTTCCCTGGTGGTCCAGTGGTAAAGAATCATCCTCCTTCCAATGCAGGGGATGCGGGTTCGATCCCTGGTAGGGGAACTAAGATCCCACATGCCGCGGGCCAACTAAGCCCGCACACCACAACTACCGAGCTCCCGTGCCTCAACTGGAGCCCGCATGCCACAAACTACAGAACCCACATGCCCTGGAGCCCACACGCCACAACTAGAGAAGAGAAAATCCACTCGCCGCAGCGAACAGCCTGCATGTCTCAACTAAGACCTGACACAGCCTAAATAAATAAATAGATAGATAAATAAATAAATAAATGAAACATATATTAAAAAAATCAACCTGAACCCTAGGGAATGTGAGTGCTTACCAAAGTTTTATTTAATAACTGAATCCCTAAAAAAATCAACAAATTTTAGGTGGAAGCTATTGAGATGAGGGGAGGGATCTACCAATAAACCTTTCATAAAGGAATTGATTCTTTGGGTTGAGAGAACAGAGTAGAATATTTTACATAAATGACTTCAAAAATCCACTAATTGGGGCTTCCCTGGTGGCGCAGTGGTTGAGAATCCGCCTGCCAATGCAGGGGACACGGGTTCGAGCCCCGGTCTGGGAAGATCCCACATGCCGTGGGGCAACTGGGCCCATGAGCCACAACTACTGAGCCTGCGCGTCTGGAGCCTGTGCTCCACAACGGGAGAGGCCGCGACAGTGAGAGGCCCGCGTACCGCGATGAAGAGCGGCCCCCGCTTGCCACAACTAGAGAAAGCCCTCACACAGAAACGAAGACCCAACACAGCCATAAATAAATAAATTAATTAATAAAAATCCACTAATTGGCTCTTTTTTGTCACCTACACACATGTACATATATACACACAATATACACCAATATTTAGAAATTCTGGAATTTCCTAGTTCTGTGAGAGACATGGATGGTTTTGTTGGTTTTAGTACACTTCTAGTAGGTCAGCATCATGGTTTAATGATGCTGGGCAGTGGACTGCGTCACACACTGACCCTAGATCAACCAGGGCAGCTGGTGGCCCCAAGCCATCTGCTAAATGTGTAATACTGGTTATGGGGAACACCTTGTGAGAAAGAGTGAATTGCTCCCCACCCTACCGCAATGTATTCCCCCAACAGCATGGACAACTAGACACTCAATCAGAGCCCAGAGTTCAGTCCGGAGTTGCCCCAGGAAACTTATGCTTTCTTATTCAATATGCTCATCTAAGAAAGCAGAATTATCTCTGAATGTAAAATGATCAAGAGAACTGGCAAGTTATTTAAATAAACTGTTTCTTAGTTTCTTCCAACCAATGTCAAATTCATTCTAGATTATGCCATGTGAGGCCCACACTATAGAATGACAGGAAGAGGGGAGAGATTTCCAGCACTGTCCAATGAAATAATCCTCAGAAGGCCGGCCTCTAATCCTGAGGGCGTGGGTGTGAATCGGCCAAGTTCTAGCAGAGAGGATAAGAAGCAGGTTTATCCAGTTATGTTTTATCACGATTTTGGGCCATTCAAAAATATAAAGCATTTTGCTATGCAAATCTTGCCAAAAGTCACCCTTAAATCCTATTCTACCTAAAATGAATGGGAGAAAAGTAAACTTTTTGTTAAAAAAAGGTTGAATTCATCACTGTGTATGTGTGTGGGGGTGTACAGGGAAAGGACATAATAGAAATAATACAATTGAAAAGCTCCTAACGTCCAATGTTCTCTTGCCCTCATTACTTTCTATTCTCTATCTTGTTTTTATTTATATTCCTTGATATTTTACTTTATATATAATGCTCTTAACTCATTTTCATGTATATATTTCTTGTGTGCTCTTGGCGTCTTCAGGTTAGATTTTTGAGAATTTTTTTTCTGCTTCCAAAAGTAGCATATATTCATTTAGAAAATGATAATATAAAAATACGAAGATGAAAATAAAACACGACAGTTGTATTTAACCATTGAAGGAAGCATTTGATAATAATTAAATATTAGGTGAAAAAGAGTTGGGGATGATAATACCCAGAGATAATTCTTGTTAACCTTTTGATGTATATTTTTCCAGCTTTTATACACAAACACACACACACCTCTTTGTATCTATATAAATACACACATGCACAACTGTTTGACCAATAAATATTAACAGAAGGAAATTTATAATACATACAACTCGACAGTGTTGTAATAAGGAAAGGCCCTTAAATTCATATCGAGTTATTGCAGCCATAAAAAAAATGATTGCAAAGGCATTCATTATAAAGGTAATGAATCTACTCCAAGTTATACTGTTAAAATCAAATCATTTAGCAAAAACTCAAACTGCTGCTAACATTGGTAGTTTGGGGATTCCTACTCATGATTATTTTTGGTTCTATTCTTTAGAAACTCCTCCATGAGACAAACTTAGTTGGATGTGTTTAAGATCTGCAAACCATCAGAACTAATTAAGATGAAGTTGGCTTTGTTCTTCAACTTCCTGTAAAAATGCTCAACAGGAAAATTGATGCTCACAGCAAACCACAGCCATCCTGTTTCTTTAGCAGTCTTTTCACAGCTGCAGTTGCCCGTAGTTTCTATTTTCTGATACCAGGCCCAGTGCAACAGCTCAGTGCCCCACCCCCAAGCCTGGCATGTCGTTTTGGCCATTTTAGCAACTTTTAATATGTTTGCATAAAGTTTGTTTCTATTATTGTGACTCTTCCTCTCCTCAGTCTAAGCTCCAGAGAGCTGAAGGCAGTGAGGCAATCAATGCAAGAGGAGAAGCAGAAAAGGCTGCTCAACCCAAGAAGCCAAAGGTAGAGAAGAGAAACAAGCTTTCCTTTATAAGCAAAGCAACTGCCTCACCTAGTTCATGATCATTGTTTTTCTCAATCTGAGCTGAATGTGGTATGCACTTGCTGTACACGGGACCCCTCATTTCTCAAAATGTACTTGCTCTTTTCTCTGTTGATCATCATTTAAGGCAACAGCTTAAGTGAATTCTGCTTGCGGGCTGTCTTCTCAATGGTAAGGGTTTGTGTCTCTGCTGTACAGTTAGCTGTACTTGGAGGGTCCTTGGCTATTTCAGAAACACTTCTTTTAGATAAAAAGTTGGATAATTTGGGGAGTAGGGGGAATTTTTCAGAGAAGACATTTTGAAGCATCTACAATGTCATTACGATTAGAGGGGAGCTTGGACACAAACCCACAATTTTATTGTAAGAGTAACTGCTGGGGAAATAAAGGTTGCTATGAAGTAAAATTTTTTTTAAAATACACTGTCCTACATGTTTAATTGAAAAATTAGTGCAAATTCATAGACAGCTAAACCCTCTCAAAAATGAGAAAATGAAGCTAAGTTGAATGACCCACCTACTTGTCCTTGTTTAACTATGGGAAAGGGAAAAGAAATCTTTTCTACTTTATCCACTTAACTAAAAAGTACCAATTTGCCTCCCACAACTTCCCATCTCTAACAAGTACTGGTTGTTGTTGTTGTTGTTTTTCAGTACTCTCTTTAAGGGCCTCAAATCTCAAAACTACGTTTCCCTAAATCCTCAGCACCACATTTAGTTTTACCAAAGGATTAAGATCTGCCCCTCCCTGTTCTCCACTAGACACACACACACACACACACACACACAGACACACACACACACACACACACTCATGCACACATACTCACAGCATATAGGTCCACATACTCAACATATTTTATTCATTTAACCATTGAAAGTGTAGCCTTATAATATAAGCAGAAGAGTCACCAAATTTACTTCTGAAAAGGTCAGAAGACTTAGAAAGGAAATGGTCTTACCTGAGATTATTCACTTAAAGATATTTACTGTGGCTGTGACATTTAAAACAAAGCCTTTGTACAATCCCAGATTCTCAGGATTAGAAAAGGACATCTTGTGGCCTCCTAACTGTATTTATGAAAAAAGCTCTTGAAATTACAGTTAGTTGTTAGTGGCCTTGGGCAAACTGCTTAGCCTAAGTCCAGTTCCCACAATAAAATGGCGAGAAGGGTACCGACTCAACAGGACTATTCAAGAGTTAAATGAGGGCTTCCCTGGTGGCGCGGTGGTTGCGCGTCCGCCTGCCGATGCAGGGGAACCGGGTTCGCGCCACTTCCCTGGCAGCCCAGTGGTTAAGAATCCAAGCTCCATGGGCTTCCCTGGTGGCGCAGTGGCTGGGGGGTCCGCCTGCCGATGCAGGGGACACGGGTTCGTGCCCCGGTCCGGGAGGATCCCGCGTGTCGCGGAGCGGCTGGGCCCGTGAGCCATGGCCGCTGGGCCGGCGCGCCCGGAGCCTGTGCTCCGCAAAGGGAGAGGCCGCGGCAGTGAGAGGCCCGCGTACCACAAAAAAAAAAAAAAAAAAAGAGTTAAATGAGGCAAGTGCTAAATAAGTATTAGCCATTAAAAAAGATAAAATAAGCAAAAGTCAAGAGCCTAACATACAGTGAGAGCTCAATAAACATTGTCTTTTCCTTTTTTTAACCATGAGAAAGAGAAACCACGAGCTGATGATGTAACCCACATGTGCACACCCATGCAATATTCTGCATTACAAATGAATGGCAAAAGGGAGGTGCATATAAAGTGCATTTTAAATTTCTCAGAAAAGCACACTAATTAAGGCATTACTTATTCTAGTATTCTTTTTTTCAGTTTTAATTTTCAGGACTCAGGGTTGCAAAATACAGACAGAGGTATCTGACAGTCCAGGGGAAATGCTCTTTTCAACAATAAGTAAATGTATGACAATTTGGAAAAACAAAAATGAGTCAAACCTTAAAGCAGGGACGAATCACAATTTAAATAGCCAGAAACTCCCAACGAAAATGACGTGTTCGTGAAATGTTAAGCAGACTTCAAAAGTGCATAAAACCTGAAAGGTCCAGGAATTAGGTAGCTCACTTCCTCTTACATTTTGGCACAGGCTGGGGGAACTTCCAGCCTATAGGGCAGATCTAGAATTTGATTTCGTCAACGATCAGAGTGAAATTGCTGCTGGACCCCAGGGAAAATTCTTCACCATGGGAAGGTCTCTGAATACTGCAGTTCATTCAGAGGTTGTGTAATCCTTAAAAGTTTAGATATTAGAGTAATTGAAGAGCTGTGAGCAATTAACCAACAGGTGAACTTTTCAAAGGGCATCAGAAAACCACCTATGATTTTAGATAAATCATTTAACCTCTTTAGACTATAAACGGAGAATTTTGACTAAATGATGTTCCAGTTCAGAAGCAACATAACTTTATGAAGTTAACACATAATGTTAGACCCACAGCCCAAGTGACTAGTAAGGGTATGGTTTCCACACTAATGGACCTCAAAATCTTTTTCAGGCTTCTCATCTTCCTCTCTCACTATCCTGTCTTATTCTTTATCCTGCTTTCCCACTATCTTTCTCTCTACCAAACTGTCCTACTTTTCTTAATTAGAACCCTCCTACGGTCTTTTCTTTATTTTACCACTTGTCTATTTTCTACTGTATACACTAGTTATGTCACTGAATTATTTAAAAGAACTTACACTTATTGACCAAAGTTGTACGTGCCCTCTTAACTTTTTAAAGCTTTATTTTATATTTCTCCATGGGGTAAAAGGAATATAAGTCAAGTTGCTTTTTCATATATGCCCCAAAGAAAAAAAAAGCATTTTTTTGATACAAAAAAGTTTCCTTAATCCTGCTCTGTAGATCTCTGGGTACACCGTTTGAAATACGAAAATTATAATATTTTATGTCAAAATATTAATCATATTAAATGTAACTAGTTACAATGAATGCTGCAGAATTTGATTAGCAATAGTAATTTTGCACCGCACTGTTAGGATGTTGAATGATTCTAAAAGACAAACTGTCCTAAAAGACTCTGCTTAGAAATGGTTTGGGATTTGAACTTAAGTAACGGGTTTGTAGCAACAGACTGGCAAGAGCTTAGCTCCACGGTACTTTCCTTTGAAGCTTCCAGTGGCTCCTTTTGCTTTAAAAGCACTTACTGTTGCCGGCCAAAGTGACAATTCAAAGGCAGTCATGTGGACAATTGCACCATCCACCGAAAGGATACAGTTACTGACATAAACCCCCATTTTAAACGGGAGAAAAAATTCCTGTGGATCCAAACTTGCCCAGTGGTCAGGAAAAATTCTCCTGAAAATCTCGCTTACATTTTGGTTCAAAACGCAAGTTCTAAATTGCCCACAATCACTATAGCAGTGAAACTAGTCCTGTGTGCAACAGGACTCGACCACATGGTACTCTACTGAAAAATTAAACAACTTTATCTCAACATACTATGGTCCATCAAAAGCCATCGAGTCCTTCCCTCTAACTGAATAAAGGAAATACATTTAGTTTGAATATAATTTTTCTTACCGTTAAAGGATACTGCAGGAAGGCATGATCAGGGACACAGGCAGACAGGGAGCAAGCAAGATATGAGAGAGAAAACCGTCCCTGAGAAAGGCGTCATCTTCTAATGCAAACGTGGGGTCGTTTTTGGACAGCCATTTTGGACAAGCTCTGGCCTCTCGTTAAATGTGACACACTGAGTCAGAGGCAGACATCCTTCTGTGGTTATTCACTTCCTGTCTGATTAATTTGTTGCTTGTTCCTTCCTCCTTTTATGCAGAAAAAAAGGCCTAGATGGGTTTTACTTCAGAAGCAAGCAAGCAAGAAACCCTGAATTTGGAAAATTAAATGTTTCTCCTTCCCACCAGGTGTAACACACCTTTTGGTACAGGGACAAGAGGAGATTAGCACCTCCATCTGGTTAACAGCCCAACTTTATTCTAGACACCTCCACAAAAACAACTGCTCACAGAACGTGAGATTCCTTCAAGAAATTCCATTTTAAAGCATCACTCTCAATATTGATAACATTTAGGATTAAGGGAAAGAGTCACTCAAGAACTAAAAGCTCTAAGCAGCACTAATAAATAATGTTAAGTGATCCTTCCTCATCTACAGAGCAGGGTAGGGAGTAAGTTACAAACGCAGGTGAAGAGAGCTAGTCAGGTGTATGAAGGCAAATGAGTTTTGAAACGTGCTTTGGTGCCCAAGTCAGGATAAATGATATACAGGCACAACTCACTTTATTGTGCTTCTCTTTATTGTGCTTTGCAGATATTACATTTTATTTTTTTTTTGACAAATTGAAGGTCTGTGGCAACCCTGAGTCAAGCGAGTCTATTGGCACCATTTTCCCAAAAGTATTTGCTCACCTTGTGTCTCATTTTGATAATTCAAGCAATATTTCAAACTTCTTCATTATTATTATATTGGTTATGGTGATCTGTGATTACTGATCTTTGATGTTACTACCACGACTCGCTGAAGGCTCAGACGATGATTACCACTTGAATGAAGTTTTTTAAAATTGAGGTATAGTTGATTTACAATAGCAATAAAGTAGTTTTTAATTAAGGTATGTACATTTTTTTAGACATGATGCTACTGAACACTTAATAGCCTACAGTAGAGTATAAGCATAACTTGTACATGCACTGGGAAACCAAAAAAAATCGGTGTGCCTTGCTTTATTGCGGTATTCGCTTTATTGCAGTAGCCTGGAACGGAATCTTCAGTATCTCCGAAGTAAGCCTGTACAGCTCAAGTCAGCTGAAGATCAGAGCTTTCTAAGCCAAAATGTTTTGTTTCCGTCTGCCATACTTAATGGGGTGACAATAACTCCCCCAGAGGATGCTTGACAGAAGCACAGAGATGATGAGTACACAAGGAGGAAACTCAGATTCCTCACTCTCAAAGGACTCTAAGAGGTGGGCAGGCAATGGAATATAGGCAAAAAATATTATACCGAAACCTTGAGAAGTGTATAAAAATCTGAAAACGCTCCTAGTTTTTTCTCAATCCACCTGAAAGGTTCAGACTTATATTCGTGACACACACCATGTACCTCTGAAAAAACGGTATCAGCTGAAAGAATGAAAAACAGAGGCACATTTTGGAGAAGTACTGGAATAGTTGACGTCCAAGGTTCTTTTAACTCTCAATTCTTTGAGATAAGAGTCTGGCCTCACAAGGAGTTTCATGATGCCAAGCCATGGCAGAATTCCTAGAAGTGGAGCTTCCAAGGATTAGTGACCTGGAGTCTTCTACTTTGCCTGGTGCCACTTGACGGTACAGACTTTATTCTTCTCAACTAACATAGGGCCTGGAGTCCAAGGGACACTCAATACATGAATAAATACATGCAGGCCTGAGGCTGGACAGAGGTGGAGGCCTGCAGCTATTATCTCCTTCACCCTCCACTAACCTCAGGAAAACACAGAACTTGATCACCTACCAGGTAAATGCCTGAGTGACTCTTTGGGGAAGTCTAACTAAAGTTGGGTCTAAAAAGAGAACATGGGCAATAGGGTGATTTCTCTATGTATTTACAGAATTACTTTGAAGTTCTCTAATAAGTAATGTGCCCCAAACACACACACACACACACACACACACACACACACACACACACACACACACACACACACACACACCCACCCACCCACCCACCCTAGGACACTACAGTTCGTGACTATTCTCACCCATTAGGAAATACTCAACTAAAAGGGGGTATGTCACTTAGAAGTCTGGAGCCTATGAGACACACAAGGGAGTAGTTGTCTAGGGTTTGGGTCTATTTCATCTTTAATGAGAACTTGTAAGCACAGTCAACTTTGGATACATTTATGAGGTGTCCGCTATGCACCATAGGACACAAATCAGATAATGTTCCTCCCTGTTTAAAACCCTCCAATGGTTTCTCATTTCACTTTAAAAATCCAAGCTCTGCCTAGGCCCACGAGGACCCACAAGATCTGCGTCCCCCCGCCCCGCCCCGCACACCCAGCTCTCTGACCTCATCTCAAGTAAACTCCCTCTTGCTAATTTCCTTCCAGGTCTTTCTGTTCCTTAAATGCACAAGGTCATTTGCATCCTGGCCCTGACACTCGTAAGCCCTCTCACCTGGTACACTCACCTCCCTGGTTCCTTTTCATTCTCCAGTTTTCAGCAAAAATGCCCCCTCTCATGTCCCATCTCTACTCCCATTTTCTTTTATACATTGCACATGTCACCACCTGGCGTTTTTTCATTTAATTGTTTATTTACTTGTACATCCCTCCCCACTAGAATTCAAGCTCCATAGGACCTTGTTTCCTGCTGTCGCCTCAGCATCTAGAACAGCATCTGGCTCCTGGTAGGTGATCAATAAATATTATTTGTTGAATGAAAAAGAAACTCAATCTCTCTTAAAAATTCTACCAGAACATAACATTCGTTTAAGAGCCTAAGGCTGTTCCCCCTAAAGCAGTGACTAAGGAATGCCAAGGCTAGACTTTCTTGGGAAGGCTTAGGTTAAAGGGAAATCTGCCAGGGAAAGGACACTGGAGATGAGCAGTAAGCCCTTTAGCCAGCTGCGGGGCTTGGCAATGTGTGCAGAGTCTCATGCAGTGCAAGTGGCTCATGTCATTGGGCAGTGGGGAAGAGAAAAATGGGTTAGGAAAGTTAAAAACAAATAAATAATCCAATCAGAAAGGAAGGGGACGAAATTAAAAGATAAAGGAAATAAGGCAGGAAAAGATGGAGACCAAGGAGAGATCAGATGGTGGGCGGGGGGCGGTTCCAACTGCATCACTGACAAAGCGGCCTTGGAGGCCACCCTCTGCAGTGGGTGTACGTGTTGGACGTGAAAGCGCTTTCTGCCCTTCCTCTGTGCCCAGGTGTCCCCAGATCCACGTCGAATAAGGAATTTTAAGGACGAATGAGACTGCAGAGACCAGAGTCCACACCATCATTTACAGAAGAGGAAATGGGGGTCCAGAGAGGTTAAGTGACCTGCCTCTGTCACACAGCAGGCAGCAGCAGAGCTGGTGCCAGAAGCCCGGTCTCTCTCTCCATGGTCCGGTGTCATTATGGCCCTAAGCCTCATTTTAGGTTCAGAGGAGGATTTCACTTAATTCCTCTCTATAAGCATAAGAAGAGGTGGAAGGAAGAGGGGTAGAGAGAAGGCTGTGATGTGGAGGGGAGCAGTTGAGGGTAGGGTTTGTATTGCTGTTGGAGATGTTATTATAATCAAAGGCCGAAGAAAAGTGGATTGAGACCCCGAGGCAAATAAAGATTATCACAATTCTGGACTTCAAAGAAAATTTTAAATGTGTATATCACCCTATTCAACACATAGACCAGTCCCAGCCTAATGACAGAGTAAAACAATAATCAACAGTCTCCGGAGCAATCAGATGAAGAATCCTCCACGTTAATCTACAGAAACAGAAAACGAAGGACGGACAGAGATTATAGTACAAAACGGTGGTTCTCACCAGTCTGGGTAAAGCCGTAAAGAATCACAGCCAACGACCCTCCTATGGTGACCCCAAATCAACAGAGACTGAATACGGGCAACAGTGACATGTATAAAATATAAGAACAATTGTTTTTGTTTTTGCGGTACGCGGGCCTCTCCCGTTGTGGAGCACAGGCTCCGGACGCGCAGGCTCAGCGGCCATGGCTCACGGGCCCAGCCGCTCCGCGGCATGTGGGATCCTCCCGGACCGGGGCACGAACCCGCGTCCCCTGCATCGGCAGGTGGACTCTCAACCACTGCGCCACCAGGGAAGCCCCAAGAACAATTGTTTTTTATAATTCTGGTTTTTCAAGTTGTGTTTCCATGACTACCTGTTATAGTTCAGTATTTCCCTGGTAGTAGAAACATATTTTAGAATACTGTATTCCTTCCATTCTAAAACACCACCTTCTTCAATAGCAAAATACCCCCCTTACAGCTTTTTCGGGGGAAAAGGAAACAGTACCAAATTAAATGTATGCATTTATTGTAAGAGAAATTCTACTTGCAACTTGTTAAAATATGGGAATTATGTGATTTAAAAGAGCAGAAACAAAGGAATTAACTTCTTCCCCATAAACTTATCAGTATAGTTACATAGAGGGCTGATCATTTAAAAATAATCTCAGAAACAGAGAAATTAAAAACAAATTTTGTACTATTCTATGTCCTGCTAATATAATTGGTATAATCTTACTTGGGGAAATATTTGCAATATATTTCCTTATGTTTTGGCAGCTCAGCATCCACTGACCCTACTTACAATGATGTTCTTCAGTTTTTGTTTGGAGACACATCCATCCCTCCCTCCCTCCCTCCTTCCCAGACCCTGTGGGTCCAGAGGAATTCACTCCCATTCCAGATACACGAAGAGCTGGCTCATGGGATCCTTGCATTCATATGGCCCCAGAGACTTTTTTGGCGATGGCCTGTGACCTCATCAGAACCAAGGGAATTTGTGGCCAGAGGAGAGGACTCTTCCTGAGGAATGAGACTGGAGTTGGATCTGTGAAGATGGAGGGGCTGGAATTGGCTCACTTATCCTCTCACCCACATGGGGTTTGAAAATGAGACCAACAAAGTGGGGAGCTGGGGATGGAGAAAACCCAGCTGTTGACGTTGTTGGCTGAATCCATCTATACCTGAAGCTAGCTCTATTTTGGACTTTTAACTTATACTAGCAAATAAATTCTCTATTTTGTTTAAGCTAGTGTGATGAGGTTTTCTATCACTGGCAATACAAACACTCTTACGTGATACAGAAAGCAGTACTAGAAGTGAATATTGAATGTGACTAACCCTAAAATATGCAACTGGCTGATTTAAGGTTGGATGACAGCTAGTGCAGGCTCTCCTGCACTAGGAGGTTGACCATCCTGGCTATGTGATGGCAACACTGCTGGTTATGGTGCCACCTATTGAATCCTGGGTCTAAGACCACGAGCCTCCTGAAGGTGCACCATTAAAGGATTCGGAGAAGAAATTTAGAAGGTTGGAGTGTGTCGGCTACTTGCAGCCTTCAGTGAGAGCCACAAGAAAGAGATAAACTTAGGATGAAACTGATTGGAAGCCCAGAGGCAGGGAAAAAGGGCTTTGTTAATAGAGGCCTTTTTTTTTCCTGTGAGGTGCAACCAAGATGGTTGAGAGTCAAATAATCTAGAGCTTTGTGGGTTTAAAAACCCAAATTCTCAACACTATGCTAACATTAGATAGAGCAGGGCCAGATGGTAAGAACAATATCAGGAAAGAAGTTTGAAACCTAGGAGAAGCCTGATTCCCCGTCGTCCCTCCAAAGATACTGTGGTCTCTCATCTCAGCAGAAGGCCCGTTCCATTCATTGTGATCCACTGGTTTCCATCTCAGGAGCGAGGGGTAAATTATTAGTGGCTTCACCACCTCAGACCACTGTTTCAAACTATACCTAATCAGAGGCCACAAAATTTGGGAGTGGAGGATGGTTCATTCGCTGGGAGACAGAAATGCCCAGGCTTGGCTCCACATTCAAAGAGTACGACTCAACACAATCCTGAGTGTTATTCCCTAGTCCATGGAGTTCAGGGATTAGAGAATCCTACCACGTTTTTAAGTACTAGAGGATAAAGCCCCAGAACGGCCGAAAACAGTTTATGATTGCTCAAGTCCTAAGTCAGTCCCTAGATCCCTGAAGCCAGGAGAACAGGGTGTAGGCCGTGGAACAGGTGCAGCCCCGCTCTTAGAGACGGCTCTGAAGGCAACAGGTAAGGAAGGCCCACCCAGAGAACAGAAGGAGGCTCAGCCACTGGACGACCAAAGTTCCCGTTCCATTGCCACACAGCTACAATCTGTTCAGTGGGTTTTAAAATATGCTAGAGACAGGAGACCAATGTCTCCGCTCCTTTCCCAAATGCAAGTTGGATTGTGAAATTCTTCTACGGTTCTCCCTCCGCCATTGTATACTGGGTGTTAAATGTATAATTTAGCACTGGACCGTGAGATACTACATTCAGCACTGACCGACAAGACTGTGGAAAGTTTGGACTCGGCGCTGGACTTGGACCTGGATTGGCCACCTATTCTGGGGAGGAGGGTGAGTGTGATTTATTATGTGGGAGCATTTTTGAAACTGTATGTGTGGGAAGATGTGTGCGTGTGTGTGTTGGATAGGTAAATAGAGTATACATTGGTTGCTTTGGGGCTGTCCAGCATTCATTCTTCTGAATTACAGTAGAGCCTCAGATCTGGGGAGAGAGACATCCACTGATCTTCACTCCTGCTCTTCTGGCTTCAGTTGGGCTAACTCTACCCGGGCTCCAGGAATGGAAAGTGACCAGCCCTGGCCAGTTAGAGCCTGCAGTTCCCTGGCTGCAGTGATTGGTTCAGAGATGAGCATGTGACTACTTCGTACCAAGGAGATGCAATGAGACTTTCTCTAAGATGTGTGGGGCTGGGACTGGTGGTATGACATCCACACTGTACACACATGGAGACTGAGAATGAAGCTCGTGCAGTGAACAAGCTGTGAGAGGAGCCTGAGACTAAGGGATAAATTAGGAGTTTGGGATTAACAGATACACACTACTGTATCCCACTCCTGGGCATATATCTGGAGAAAACTCTAATTCAAAAAGATATATGCACCCCAATGTTCACAGCAGCACTATTTACAATAGTCAAGACGTGGAAGCAACCTAAGTGTCCAGTGACAGATGAATGGATAAAGAAGATGTGGTATATATATACAATGGAATACTTCTCAGCCATAAAAAAGAATGAAATGATGCCATTTGTAGCAACTTGGATGGACCTAGAGATTATCATACTAAGTGAATTAAGTCAGAGAAAGACAAATATCATATCACTTATGTGTGGAATCTTTAAAAAATGACACAAATGAACTTATTTACAAAACAGAAACAGACTCACAGACATAGAAAACAAACTTATGGTTACCCAAGGGGGAAGAGGGTTGGGGGAGGGATAATCAGGAGTTTGGGATCAGCAGATACAAACTATTATAGATAAAATAAACAGCAAGGTCCTATCTTATAGCACAGGGAACTATATTCAATATCCTGTAATAAACCAAAATGGAAAAGAATATGAAAAAGAATATGTACATAGATATATAAAACTAAATCACTTTGCTGTACACCTGAAATTAACAAAATTGTAAATTACTGTACTTCATTAAAATAAATAAAAATATGAGGCAATTGGAAATTTGAATATTGACATTTAATAATATTAAGATTATTGCTAATTTTTAAGCATGATAATGTTATTGAGGTTATGTTGTTTTTTACAAAGAGTCCTTAAATTTTTCGAGATACATACTGAAATATTTGTGGATGGAAAGGTATGATGTCTAGGTTTGCCCTGAAGTGAAAAAGGGGGAAAATAGCTAGAGGTTTAAAGAAAACAAAATTGGCCAGAGATAATCATTCTTGAAGCTGCGTGAGGCATACGTGGCAGTTTGCTATAATGTTCTGACTACTTTTCATATACATTTGAAATGTTTCTATAATAAAAAGTTTAAACAATAAAATAAAAATGACTCGAGGCTCACTCCCTTCTTCATCCACTAGAGGCTGTTAAAGGGGTTTGCTCACTCTGTTATAATCATGCTCAGACCTGGGAGTTACAGAAGTTACCTTTTTCTCCTCATAATGATCTCTTTGGTTGGTAGACGAAATGGGACAGAGACTGAGGGCTCCCTTATACTAATTCAGAACCCAAGTAGCTCTTCCTAGAAAAGCATTCAACTCTCAAAGTTGGAGACCCTCTTAATGGCAACAAAAAAGCAAAAATCTAAATTCCAACCAACCAACCAAAGAACAAAAGAAGGCAACGCTCCTCCTAGATTAGCACTGTCCAGTAGAAATAATTTGAGCTATATGTGCAGTTCTATATTTTCTACTAGCTACATTAAAAAGAAAAAACGTGAACTACTAATAACATTTTATTTAACACCCTATTTCAAAAATATTATCATTACAACATGTACTCACAGTAAAAAACCTATTAATTAGGCATTTTGCACTCTTTTTTCCTATTAAGTCTTCAAAAACAGGTGTGTATTTTACTATGGGTGACATTTCAAATGCTCAAGAACCGCTATCACACCGGACAACACGTCTCTAGATGGTGAGGGCCTGGTGGGAAGGAACCCCGTCTTATCCTAAATGATTTAATTAAAATGCAAACATTTCCCAGGTGGTCACCAACATCCAGTACAAATGGCCCCCAGGGGAAAAAACCACGTGAGATATAGAAAAATGTTTCTTACGACTCAAGGGGC
The DNA here is from genome assembly GCF_002837175.3 of Physeter macrocephalus. Lineage (NCBI taxonomy): Eukaryota > Metazoa > Chordata > Mammalia > Artiodactyla > Physeteridae > Physeter > Physeter macrocephalus. The sequence goes on from NC_041215.1 coordinate 79,867,424, forward strand.
CCACGGGTAGAAAGCCCTGTTTTCACATCCTGCCATGTATCAGTTTGCACACACACCCAGGGAGAAGCTGCTGGAATATGGATAGCTGTGTGTTCCTTCTGGCTGCTAATCTGGTGGCTAATCATTAGGTATGAAGCCCAGGATGGGGTCTCTACAATGATTTCCGGGGTGGGGATGACAGCCATATTGTTCCCTGTTCAGTCTTCTCTCTAGCCATATGGCTGGTTACTCAGTGTCTCCTGCTGGAGAATAGAACCATGTGGACAAGAAAGCCCTTCCCTGGGCTTCTCAGGAAAAAAGGCTCTATCCAGCTCTGCACCTTTGGGCCTGATGGCACTCATCTGAAGCCTGCAGGAAGGGCTCACTGACCCGAGACTCCCCCTGGGGCCCCCTGACTCCAAAGAAGCAGGGCCAGGCTAGTGCAGCTGCTACGTGGAGAAGCAAACCCAGATCCTCTGCACGGAGACAGGAAATGGGGGTGTTTGTGGGTGTCACAACAACGGGGAGGGCCCGTCTGGGATTCAGACCAAGGATGCTAGACAACCTGCAATGTACCAGACTGTCCCACTCAATAAAGAATTGACCCGCATGACCTACAGAGGTCCTGTTGGACACTGATGTAGGTGAAAAAACTGTTTAGTTATCTGAGCCGAGAACTTAACTCCATTTTACGTACAATTCAAAGTAATTATTGCACTGCTGTATTAGTCCTTGAATTTTCCAGTAATGCAACTGTCATGTAAATGAAATACTCTGTATTGCTCAGCTTTTTACCCAGAGTTGCTCACCTCTGCTGGAAAATGTGTCCCAAGGTATCGCCACTTGCGGTGCCTAAGTCTCGCTTACCCAAATTAGCCTGCAGTTGCAGCTGTCCCACTTACAGTGATTATCAGTGTAGCTGCAAACCCCTGACCACTCCACTTTGTTTGCTAATCAGTTGTACCCGATCACTTACAAATTGAAGTTATTTTATAATAAATTACATTCCTTTCATTTCTCTTTTTAATTACAGATAAAGATTACATGGATCTGGGGGGACGTGATGTGTGAGGTCAGATTATTTCCCTGGTGAAGGTTCACTGAAGCTTGTGAAGGGGGCATTAGAAAATACTGTTGGGGCTTCCCTGGTGGCGCAGTGGTTGAGAGTCCGCCTGCCGACGCAGGGGACGCGGGTTCGTGCCCCGGTCCGGGCGGATCCCACATGCCACGGAGCAGCTGGGCCCATGAGCCATGGCCGCTGAGCCTGCGCGTCCAGAGCCCGTGCTCCGCAACGGGAGAGGCCACAGCAGTGAGAGGCCCACGTACCGCAAAAAAAAAAAAAAAAAAAAAAAGAAAATACTGTTATTCAAAGCGAGCCCGGGGTTAGACAGGGCTGCAAGCCACCGTTTCTGTGCATACCCCTGACTGAGCTCCTTTAAAGTCAGGCACGGCAGTTTGATGGCTCTGCCTGTCCAGCCTGGGAAATAAAGAGAGGAACCCACGGGGACCATCACAGCTGCTCACCTATAATCCTGGGAGGGAATCTCACACTTTGTTTCCCAACGATCACAGCTGCATGCGGTGCTTCTTGCCTGTTTCTTAGCAGGCCCTGCTTCTCTCAGTGGCTTGGCTGAAACAATTTGTTCTACTCGAATGACCCCAGATTCCATCTGATTTTGCCACTTCAAGAACTTTCCGCCTCCCATTTGGCTGCTCTGGAATCTCCAAATGACTGACTGGGAAAACAGACTGTTGGAAAAACACTTCCAGGTTGTCTCTAAAGGGATGGCCGCCCTATCAGACAACAGAAATGCCTCCCACTGGACCAAATGCACGTACGTGTTCCCTCAACTCCAAATATAGGTGCAGGGGCAAGAGATCAGAAGAGGTGCGACCACGAGGTGATCTGCTCTACCATTTTGTGTGTGTGTTTTGCTTGTTTTGGTTTATTGGTTTTTTTTGTTTTTGCTCAGTGCTGACTAAATGACTCTTCCCCTGCTACATGGAAGCTGCTTAATTCAGTCTTGGATCATTTCATCCTGTTTGAGAACCATTCCAACAGAATGCACAGAATGATGGCTTACGTAAAAAGCAACTCCAGGACTACGTTTAAATATTGACTAGTTTGAGAAGAGCAAACCACAAAGACTTGAGGTGTAAAAAGCACATGTGGTTTATGTTTTGTAGGACACCCTCAGGAAGGTAAACGGACATAGCTAAAAAAAATCAAACTGATTTCTCCCTGCCTCACCCTTACCTACCACCATTAAGAAATAAAAAACAAAATAAGACTGAACAGCAATTAAACAGAACCCAATCTGGGTGTTACTCTTGGCCTTGGGGTGGCAGCTCTGTCGAGCAAGGCAAATATGTAGCTGTCTGGGTTCCATGGCTAAGGTCAAGCATAATGGCCGCCGGGGCCACAGCTCCTCCCATCCCGGCTACTGCCCCTCTCGGTCACCACAGCTGCTTCCTTCCAGATTCGCTTCTCCAACTCCAGCTCCTCCGGCCCCATGCTCAACCTCCTGGCCAGTCTTCTCCAGCCAGGAAGAAAAATGCACAAAGAAGACTACTTCCTAGGAATCAAATCTTCTATGATCTTTTATCTGCTCTCCCCATGTACCTGTCTCTAACCTCACGGCTGACTAGGGAGCAGGAATGCTGCGAGGGCTCCCAGGCAGTCACTCAACACTCAGTATCCACTGTGTGCCAAGGGCTGTTTTAGGTGTTGCGGATGCCACAGGGATCAGACAGGTGAGATCACACAGTGATCTCCACCCTCACAGAGCTCACGTTCATATCTGAGTTGATGATGTGATGGAAGGAAAACAATTTACCCCCCGTTCCGTGCCGCACAGGTGTTACAGAGTACCCAGGTCACTGCCAGAGGAGGGGCTAATTCAGGCAGACTCTAGTGTAAACATATAGTGCACCAAAGTCCTGGGGTAATCACTTCGATTTGAGGACCATTTCCATACGAACATACTTGAGGGCACGCTGCCAGGCCAGCCCACAAAAGCCTATTTAATTCATATGACTAAACTAAAACTTTAGTTCCAATTCTTCAAGGGAGAGGACTCAGAAGTGATGGACGGGAGAGGGCTTCATGATTCTCTGCTGCGCCAGCCTCAGCCTCTGCCCCATCCCCAAGCCGGCCCTACACTTTCCCTTGACCACACTCAGGACATAAGGGGCTCCTGTCCCTAAGTACTTCTTACCCAGAAGTCATAATTCCCCTCCACAGGGTAAGATGACCTCATCAAGATGTCAGGAGGAAATCGACTTGTTGCCTTTTATCTTTAAAGACAGAGGAGTTGTTAACCCAAACGACATTGAATTAGTGGACGTTTTGTTGAGAGAAAGGAAGCCATTTGGTTGGAGGGAGATGCTGTACAGTACAGTCACACTGTCTAGGGTAAACTTTCCTAAGTTTCTCCTACTTTTTATAGTTTTCTTCCTTCACTTAAATATATATATTTTTTCTTATGAAAAAGTCATACATGAAAAGTTTAGAAAATAGGAATAATATAATTTTTAAAGTGACCCATTAGTACTCAGAGAAAACCAGTTACCATTTTTGGAATTTCCTTCTAGTCTTTTTTCCTCTCTGTGTGTGCATCTGAAATGGAATCATACTGTATATATATAGTTTTATACTCTTCTTTATCACACTTCCCCGTGTTATTAAATATTATCCTAACACAACTTTAATAGTTGCGTATTTCATTCTTATAGATGTTCCATTACCTATGTAAATACTCTCCGTTGTTAGATATTTAAACTGCTTCCAATTTATTATTACAAATCCTACTATGATTAATACACTTGTATCTAAATGTTTGTGGTCCTTTCAGATTATTCCCTTAGGATAAATTTATTAGAGTACAATTACTAGAATGGAAGATACGAAGTTTCTCCTTTTTCCTCTTGATACATGTTGTTATACTGTTTTCTTAGTTTTAGCATTCATATTCTCACTAGCACCCATTTCATTTCTTTTCAACATGTGCTTTTATCACTTTTCAAAATGTGCCAGTTTGATAGACAAAAAAATTGTATGTATGAGCCATTTTAATTTTCATTTCTTTGATTATTAATGAGGTTAACAATGTTTTATATATATTTATTGTCTTCTCCATTATTAGTATATCTTTCTCCATTAGTTATCTGTTATCTGGATTTTTTTTTAAATCACAGGGTTTTAATCTTTTCCCTTATTTCTTCCACTTTTGAATTTAAAGACCACCTGAAAGCTCCATGACTTTTCATAGACAAAATAAAATGTTCTGACCACTGGGGGACTGGGTGGATAGCAGTGACCATTTCTGTGTGTTTATAAATAAAATTTCATAAATCCAGAATCGCCCCTACTCCCAAAAGATATACATTTACAAAAGAATTCCCTGAGATTGCAACTGTGGATAATTTTGTGCAGCCTCTGAGGAATGTTCAACGTCTAAGAAACGTTTCCATCCCATACCGGGAGGAAGGAGCAGGACATCCGGGCACATCTGACCACGGTTCTTCCTGTCTCAAAGGCAGAAGTAGGAATGCCCTGATTTATGTTATATACGTGCAGACATGTGTAAACCTCTAAAGTCTGAGTATAGAAAACAACCATTACGACCCTGAGTCACCTTATTCCATTTTTCACCAGACCAAAGTTCCCAGGAACTAAGGAGTAATTTAGGCTGACCTAATGAGCATCCAAGCTTCTGTTATGTTCGCCATCTTCCTTAGTAATTCTGCAAATATTCTGGAAAAAGTAAAATCTAACTTAGAATTTTTTTGATTGAAAACTTGGTGATAAAAACCTTTCTGAGCCTAAGTCATTCAAAGTAACTAGAGTTATCTATTTGATGATTCACCGGAGGACCTGGGTTGGAATGACATTCTCCGGTCTCCTTTCCACCTGTGTCTTCCCAAGTCAAGAGCTATTCCTTAATTGGTACAGTTTTCTCTCCTGGACTTAGAAGATGCTCCCCAATATGTCTAAATGAGAAAGGTAGACAGTTTGGGGTAAAGTGACTGGCACAACGCTAAACACTCCGCAACATCAGCTATCATTACTATTATTAAGTGAGCTAAACTTCTCCCCAGTTAGTGCTACTTGGTAAAAGAGGCAACACAGCAGATGAAGTGGCCCTTTTTGTATACAGAGGGATAATTCAATGTAATTTAAGAATAAAGAATTTACTCTATGTCATAGTTGAGAAACCCTGGGTACTCGTAATTTCAGAGTCTCCATTTTATATCGGTTCTACAGCTCGTTTTCAAGTCTACTTAGGCCTGTTTCAAAAAGATGGCATTGATCTACACAATTCTCTTTTACGAATGCCTCTGCTTTTTGGTGCAATTTCAAATATCACTAGACTTAATGAACACAAATTCAGAAAAAATGCCCCAGCAACTTCCTGAAAATACCATTTCTCCTAAAAGTTAAGGAGCAATAGGGATTCATAAATCGAGTTTATGTTCACTGCCTTGTTTTCGCTTCACCTGGAGAGGCTCCCGGCCAACTGCAGGTTAGAGTTCCAGGAGGAGGATGGGGACCCCAAATCCTCCACTTCAGAGAGCAGGCTTATCTTCAGTGCACTAAGAAAATGTCCCAAAGCCCTTGGGGACTGTCTCACTCAACTGGGAAATGGAAGAAAAGAACTTCTTTTCAAGTCCGCTTTATTCTAGTGGTTGAGGAGTGCAGAAAGAACAGTAATGGTCTGTGAATGTTTTCAGAGGTGGCACATAATGAAGTGAAAGAAAGCAGGCCTTGAGACAAGATCTGGGGTCTCTGAGCAAGTGAGAAAACAAAATGATTCCCATCATTATGCCCAGGTTCAGCCACCACAAGATGAGGGACTCAGACGTGAAACACAGTCGTGCCCAGAGTCAAGTAAAGCTTCAGCAGAACTGAATACCACACAGAAAACGCTTTGCGGATCCAACTCTCGTTGGCAGGGAATTCACGGAAAACCAATATGAAGATCACCGATGTGAAATTTTATTTTCCAAAGTACAAAGGCTTCTGAACACAGAACTTTCTAGTCATCCTAGATTTACTCCTACCTCGTGCAAAATACTCTGTAGGGGCACATTTCTAATACTCTTCATCAGCAGTGCCTACTGAATTCTCTTCAGCCTCTAATGCACAAATGTGAAGATTAGGTTTTCTTCCCATGCCTTCTGCCCTCTCCCTATATCTTGCAAATACGGATGAGAGTTTCTCAGAAACACTGAGAGATACATAAAGTTGAGGTATCTCAAAGTCTTTATAGGCATAAAGATGCACAAGGTTGAACAATGGAGAACAACAACACATATTATACCCTGGATTCATTAACATTTACTTAAAAACTGTGTAAAAGGCAGTGTACAATATATATTACTTAGGAAGTAACTGGGACCTGTTATTGCTTTGCTAGCATTTGGGCTTTTACAAAAATAAAGTCCACGGAAGGACTGGGTCAACTCAGTGGGTATTTTCCTTAAGTGTAACTCCTCTCACTCCCTCCCAGAGACAAGAAAGCAATTACATTTAAAAAAATATAAAATCAGAACTGGATGAAAGTCAAATCAGTTTTTTTTAAATCCATAAATTTGGGAATATAAAATCACTATAAGTTTATTATGGTTATATATTTTAAATCTCTAGTTCTATTTTCCTCAGCATAAGTATAAAAGTACTGAAAGGTTTAGAATTTACTTGTAAGATAATGTAAAATATTACTATCTTCGTAACAAAAGAAATTCATGACTTTATGGAAAAGGGAATAATATTTATAAAACATGTTAGTAAAAGCACTTGCACATTTTGCATATCAACATTTCAAAGTATTCAAAGGTCATTTATTTAAAAATATTTAGGACTTCCTTGGTGGTCCAGTGGTTAAGACTCCAGGCTTCCAATGCAGGGGGCGTGGGTTTGATCCCTGGTCAGGGAACTAAGATCTTGCCTGCCATGTGGCATAGCCAAAAAAAAAAAAAAAATTAAAGTATAATATTTAAAGTATAATTAAAGGAAAGTTAAGAAATGCTTTACTCAAACTTGCAGTTTCTAAAAATTTATCAGAGCCAGACAGCCTGGACGTATCAAAGATTAAGTAGAAATCTACATTCAAGAGAGTTCCATGGAATTCTCAGAAAGAGAGAGCAGGCAAAGGGTCATCTGAGGACATTATTTTAGCCTAAACTTTGAATATCATTCAAACAGGGGAGCCAATGCCTGATATTAACAAAATGCAGTTTTCTACTGGTAAGGTCAGATGACAGCCCACCCTGTCTGCCAAAATTAGTGGATGAGGAATCATTTCATGAAGTCATGCACAAACATGAAATAGACTGTAAAGGTTTGCTGCCATCCCTCAATCATCGCTTTGCTTGGCTAGGCTGACTGCCGGCAGGAATATCTCCCTCTGCAAAACTGTTTCAAAGTAATGACTTAGAGGAAGTGGTGTGCTGATACCATGAAAAAAAAAAATCCCTCAAACACAAAGATAGTTCAAAAAGCATCTGTATATGGCTCAGAGGAAACAAACAGCTCAGCTAATTTTCAACTCAAAATAAACCCAAGAGACCAGTTTACCTTGGCTATAAACACACACACACACACACACACACACACACACACATACACACACACGCGCGCGCAGGAAAACTGAGGGTCAGCAATTATCCAGTGATTTTGTTCTGTGCCAAAGGGGATGAAAGGGGAAGATTATCCATCCTGGGGCCAGGATGGAATAAGAGAAGATACCCCACCCCACATGGCTTCCCACACAGATTCACATGTATGTAAGGGGACTTCACACCATTCTCTCACAGGACCGGTGGGCCCTAGAATCTGACGTCCCTCCCTGAAGCCAGTAGTAGATCAGAAGCCATTCTGAGACTCTAACATATGGTCTCTCCATCACTGAAGCCTTTCCATGGGTTTTCCTTCCACAATGCTGTCCTTACAGAGCTAAGAAAGGAGCAGGGCACTTAAAACTTTTTTTTTTTTTTTTGGTCAACATTAGGCTGAAATACATCTACAATCTCTTAAAATGAACAATATTGAATTTTCAACTTTTGAGCATTTAAAAATATTCTTCAAATTAAGCCAACACATCAACAACAAACATCACATTTATATTTGGTTTTGAAAACCATTTGGAATTTTCTGTAAAAGCAGCTACTTTTCTGACAGAATAGATGGAGACTGCTACCAAAATCTTAAAAAGATCCTTATTTTTATTTTCAAATAACTTTCATTTGAGAAGATCATTAGATATGTCAGCAAAAGTCTTTAAATTGTTTTTTTCAATCCTGGTTTTGTATCACTACTTTGACATCTTTCTTGCTGATAGGGTGAAGGAAGTTCCAAAAGCCCTTCAGTTCTGATCAGTTGAGGAAATTCATCTCACAGCTGAAGGCTTATTTATTTTATTTTATTTTCATTTTTGTGAGAGGAAGACAGGAAAAAGTGATTGAATTTTAATATCAGAAACATGTGTCATTGACCGTCAACTGGGTAGTAAGATTTTTAGTTTAAAACTTTTAGTACCCAGGTCACATGTGGGGACAATGAAAGTATTTTAAAGGATGCTTTCCCTTCCCCTTCACAATATTCAGGCTGGGCGCAGGAAGCAGAGATTTTTGTCTCAGCTCAGGAGCCCACCCACAAGAGCAGCTCCACGCTACAGTTTTCGACATTTGTCTTTCTAGGTGGAACACCAGTCAGCAATCCTCTGAAGCTCATAAAACCCAACATAACCTTTTGGGCTTCTCTGGTAAAAACACATTGAGTAATAAAGGATAGAATGCTTTCTGTTCAATGTTTCCAGTGCTATTCTCTGGCCAGAAGAAATACCAAATCATAGGCACGTGGAAAAGAGAGATGGCCCAGAGAGAACAATGGTCTTACACAGCCTGTGAGCGGTGACCCCCTAAAGGTTCGTCTCCTGCTGTCTGCTGCCTGTGGAGCTACAAGCATTGGAGCAAAGAGCCATTTCTATCAGACTTGACTCAAGTGATAGGGGGGACTTAAAGGGCAGTGGTCGACTTCTAGGGAGTGAAATGTTGTCTGATCCCCTTGAGGATACAGGGAGTGGTGAAAAGATGCGGGTCCATGGCAGTGACAGTGAGAGAAGGAAGTGTGGTCCATGAGATTGCACACCATGTGATGTTAGTGTCTTCCCTATGAGCGTTCCCAAAGGCATCATTCAGCTTTAGAAAACAATTAAAAGGCCCATCAACATCTCTATGTGTAGTTTACACATCATACGATGCTTTCTTGCCTGGTCCATGGGCATAGAAAGAATGGAATAAGATACCAGAAAGTAGACGAGCTACCATGTGAACTGATGCAGAGGTGGAAAGGGCATGACTTAGGAGGGCAAGGATTCAAAAAAGGTCTCTGAGGTTTCATTTCCACGGTTCTTAGTCACATAATTTCCTTTCTGGATCTTAACAGTGACTAATGGGCCTTAGAAAATGAATCGGGGTACTAGGTGGAAAATGCCAGAAGTCAACGGCTCTCTTCAACAAAGTTTTGTTTTTTTTTTTGTGGTACGCGGGCCTCTCACTGTTGTGGCCTCTCCCGTTGCAGAGCACAGGCTCCGGACGCGCAGGCCCAGCGGCCATGGCTCACGGGCCCAGCCGCTCCGCGGCATGTGGGATCCTCCCAGACCGGGGCGCGAACCCGGTTCCCCTGCATCGGCAGGCGGACGCGCAACCACTGCGCCACCAGGGAAGCCCCAACAAAGTTTTTTTTTAACCCTTTCTTTATTCTAAAGTCCTCTTTTCAGAATAATTTAAAATTCCATAATTACAAGTGCTTCCTTTGCGCCTATGTTCCCCTTCTGAGACCAACTGCAGCTAGACCCACCCTAGCCATGGCCAGCTGGACGAGAGCAGGTCCCTGGCCAGGAGTGGCCAGTCTTCAGGCTGGATAGCACACTGAGCTGGCCGGGCATGTAAAACTCTACTCACATAGGGCAGTCAGGTTCCTCCCAGTCTCAGAAGGATGAACTGGGGATCATGGAGAGGGAGGGGCAGTCAGCTGATGGCACGAGAGAAGACACAGAAAGGAACAGCTGAGCCAGTTAAGCAGTGGACATGAAGAGAGAGGAGATGATCCATCTCCTGGCACATCATGGTTTTTCAGGTCCCTCAACTGCATCCTCGTCTTCAACGATTTTAACAGTATTAATAGTAACAAGAACAACAATACTTGCTAACATTCATTGCACGCTCACTATATGTTAAGGAGCATTATAGGCCCTTTTACAAATATTAATCCAATCATTTTCACAATAATTTTATGAAGTAGATGATGATGATGATGTTGGCACTGAAGCACAGAGAAGTAAGTAACTTGACCAAGGCTACATAGCTTTTAAGTGGTAGAGACACAACCTGAACTCAAATGGCCTGGCCCCAGAGTCCATGCTTCTAATCAACATGTGTCTCCCTGTGGGGCTAGTCCTGGGTGCCCTGTTTCCTTATTGACCTTCCTGCAATAAAGTCCCTCTATTAGGGAGGTCTGACAGAGTGTCTATTTCTTGCTCCCCTATTGTCTCAAAATTAGCATTTTTCTTGGTGCCACTCATTATGAATCTCAGTAACTTAAGTATATATTTATTAATTCAAGAACCATTTAATGCTTACTATGTGCCAGGAACTGCTATGAGCTCTGGAAACTGTTCCAGCTCTCGGAAACCTTATCTTTGGTAGAAAGAGAGTTGGTCTGCAAACCCCACCCCACTAGAATGTGCTTCCAGTGTCTACTCTGTAAGGTCACACTTCCATATATAACACGCATATATCACTTATGCATGATATGTATACTATGATATCCTATCTTTGTACATATTGTGTCTTATTTTTGCATAATACTATATTGTATCCTGAGCTCATTGATAAAATAATGTCTAAAAAAAGCACATTTAAAAAAATCACCAATCCTTAAAAAACTAAAAATAGAGTTACCATAAAATCTTGCAATCCCACTCCTGGGCATATATCTGGGGAAAACTCTAATTTGAAAAGATACATGCACCCCAATGTGCACAGCAGCACTATTTACAATAGCCAAGACCTGGAAGCAACCTAAGTGTCCATTGACAGATGAATGGAAAGAAGATGTGGTACATATATACAATGGAATATTACTCAGCCATAAAAAAGAATGAAATAATGCCATTTGCAGCAACATGGATGGACCCAAAGGTTATCATACCATATTAAGTAAAGTCAGACAGAGAAAGACAAATATCACGTGATGTCACTTATATGTGGAATCTTAAAAAATGATACAAATGACCTTATTTACAAAACAGAAATAGACTCACAGAAGCAGAAAACAAACTTATGGTTACCAAAGGGGATAGGGGGGCGGGGGTGGAGGAGAGATAAATTAGGAGTTTGGGATTAACATATACAAACTACTATATATGAAATAGATAACCAACAAGGACCTACTGTATAGCACAGGGAAACTATCTTGTAATAACCTATAATGGAAAAGAATCTGAAAAAGAATATATATACACACATGTATATGTATAATTAAATCACTTTGCTGTACACTTGAAACTAACATAATATTGTAAATCAACTATACTTCAACAAAAAAATGAAAAATAAATCACCAGAACAAAAACAGACATGTTGAAGATGGCTTCCCTCCTAGGATTTCAAACATCCTCCTTAAGTTTCAGAGGTCTTCCCTTCCTAGGATTCCAGGTGAGAGCGAGGCTGTGGGGAGGGCAATAGTTATGCTCATGCTGGCTGGGACTCACTCGGAAAGAGTACATGCCTGTAGGTGGGCCTGCCATGTTCCCCCCAGACACTGCAGAGCAGCGGTGGTTCTAGCAGGGCATCTCAGGAGTACAAACCACGGCCTTTCCTCCGTCCTACCGAAGCTCAGGGTCGGCCACTTGTTCATGGTACGGGCCCCATCGCCACTAGACGATGTTCATATATGTCTGTAGCACTTGCAAGATGGGTGCTCCCAGACACCGGGTGTCACACTGTCTCATCTGTCGACCCCTACAGCAACCACAACCCTGCTCTGCATCGACAGGCCTTTAATACATTTTAAGTAATTGTCTTGCCCAAATTCCAAAGTCTACCGTGCAAACTGGTGAACGTAAATAAGTTTAAAGATCAATTACCTATAATCCTACTGGGTAGAAATATACATTTGTTAACTTTTCGGATTATTTCCTTCTGGTCTTTATACATACATGAAATGTTTTAAAATTAGGATTGTGATGTATGTAAGTTTGGAATCCAATTTTTGATTTTTAATGACTGCATGATATCCTACATCAAAATTTATTTAACGTTCTTCTATTGCTGGTCATCTAGTTATCTCTTACTTTCCTTTTATAAGTATGCCAATATCAATATCATTATATACAGATTCTTGTGCTCAGCTAGGATTATGCAATGGAATAAATTATAGAAACAGAAGTATTGGATCAAACAGTTTGAACAATTTAAATTCTCTTGATACACAGTGCATACACACATTGGGAAGGCTCACATTTCCTCTGGCATCATAAAGGAATGCCCCATTCACCGTACTCTTGCCAGCACTGAATATTACAGTTTTAGAAAAGCTATATCTTAATTTGGTTTCTTCAATGGGTCAGAACAGAGTATATATTGAAACTCTATGCTCCAAAGTAAATTTCAGAAGAGGCACTCACAAACAAGAGTAAAATAAGCCTATGATCAACAGTCCCCAACTTCAAGCCCCTGAAGCCTTAAAATGCTGTATAATTTTATAAATGGAAATTATTTTAGGGATCACTGAATAAACTTTTGGTTTATAAATAAGGTAACCAAAGCTCAGAGAGGTTAGGGACCTGGGCAATGTATTCGAGTTAGAACTAGAATCTAGTTGTCTTGCCCCATGAGTCATTTCTTTAGAATAGGTTGACAACCTAACAGAAGCAACAGAGTGAAAGTATAAAGGAAAAAAACAGCATACAATATTTGAAAAGGAAACCATTACTGATCTAAATTCTATTTTATCTTTGACATCAAGTCACAATAACTTGTTTTATGGACAAAAGCAACAGCTCACATCTAAGTGCTACTCTGTTCTTAAGATCCTTGTTTAAATCTATAATAAGATTTTTTTCCCCCGCAAGCATTAAAATATTCAGCATTGATCTATTACCTTCTCATCTGACCAACATTCACTAAGAAGATACTGTGGCCAGGGGCTGTGCTAGGTGCTTGGGGTAGCAGGGGGGAAGTGTCCCAAGGTAAGAAACGAGGGATTCATTCTTGCGGGGAGGTGGGCAGGAAGACATGAGCAAACAATCATAATCCACGTGACTGGGTGGTGACAGGAGTGCACGGGTGCTGTGGCGGCGGTAGAGCGATGGATGTGGAAGGCTTCACACAGGAGCTGGCCAGGAGCTGTGCTTGTACTTGAAAGCAGTCTACTGAGCAGAGGAGGGCGAGGAGCCTCCCAGGCAGTGAGAGAGTAAGGCTGCTCGTCAGATGCGGCTGAAACATGGCGGCCTGGGGAGATGAGGCTGGAAAGGTATTCTGGGGTCGGGCAGTGTTCAGGAATTTGGACTCCCAAACTGGAGGTGCCTGGCCCATGAAAGACGTTTAAGCAGCGGTGCCATGGTCAAAGCTGTGCTTAATCAGCTCACTCTGATGGCAGCGAGGGGAAGGGCTGGAGTCTTTGAAGGCAGGAGACTTACCTGCACTAGTCCAGCCCACAGGCTTTGAAGGTATAATTCAGGGAAGAGGCAGAGGAAACATAAAAGAGGACATGGATTCGAGTAATACTGAATGTTATTTGAGAAATAACATGACATAGAGATTGATTAGACGGGGGTGCCATTAATGAGGTGGGGAAGGCATTTGCTTGCATTGAGCTTGAGATCTGGTGAGATATCAGGTATACCCAGAAAGCAAATGGAAATACAATCTGGAGGTCAGGGAGGGACAAGCACAGGTCACAGGTCAGCATAAGCAGCATAGGGCTAACCACCCCTCCCACTCCAACATCCTCCCACGTACACCTGCGTGCTTCCTCTCTCCTGCAGGCAGCACTGCCCTTTAGAAATATGCCAGCCGTATACACAATTTACAGTTTTCTAGTAGACACATGAAAAATAGTGACAGGTGAAATTAACTTTAAGAATATGTTTTGGGCTTCCCTGGTGGCGCAGTGGTTGCGAGTCCGCCCGCCGATGCAGGGGAACCGGGTTCGCGTCCCGGTCTGGGAGGATCCCGCATGCCGCGGAGCGGCTGGGCCGGATCCCACATGCCGCGGAGCGGCTGGGCCCGTGAGCCATGGCCGCTGAGCCTGCGCGTCCGGAGCCTGTGCTCCGCAACGGGAGAGGCCACAACAGAGGGAGGCCCGCATACCACAAAAAAAAAAAAAAAAAAAAGAATATGTTTTATTTAACTCCATATATCTAAAATATTATTTCAACATGAATCAATATAAAGATTACTAATGAGATATTTTCCAGTCATGTTTTCATACTAAATCTTCATATCCTATGTATCCTTTACACCTACAGCCCAGCCCATATCAATTCCGATCAGCGACGTTTCAAGGGGACTATGCCCTGGACTGTACACTGGACTATGCAGGACTAGATGGTGAACCGCAAGGGTGATTTAGGCACCAACATGACGTTTCTCTAGGCCTTGGAATTTGTGGAATTAAATTAAACAGAACTTAATTTTACAGATGAGAGAACAATGAGGAACCTGTTGAGCCCCCCAAATCACTACCCACCACCCCCTTCTCGTGCTCTGACAGGCAGTGGCAAAGGGGCAGCGCCACATGTGACTGGAAGTTTGAAAGGGGTGAACGATAGGGACTACCCCTCTAAACCTTACTTATTAGGTTATCAAATATCCTGGAAGCGATCTGATTGAACTCAGATCCACTTGAACTTGAATTGGTTATCTCTTAATCTGTGTATGGGTCTGGTATCCCAATAAGTTTCCTAAGGCAGTGGTTCCCAAATGTCAAACGTTTGCAAACCGACTTCATAATTCTGGGATGGCTGCATACCACCCAAATGATATCATTTACTTAATATTTTTATTTAATTCAACTAACCTTAGAAAAATCTGAATACATAATTTAGTGTCATCCTAAGTGACTAGATCCATGAAACCATGGATTTCATGTGTTGTTAAGATATTTTTTCTAGCACACGTGATAACTAGGGGAGAACCCACTTGCAAGCTCACTCACACGTTGGCAGGACTCAGTTCCTTGCTGGCTATTGGTCAAAGCCTCCCTCCATTCTGTGACGTGTGGGTCTATAGGGTAGTTCAGAACATGGTAGTTGGCTTCCCTCACAGTAAGCAACAGAGTGACAGAAAGCCCCCAAGATGGAAACTATAGTCTTTTATAATTAAATCTCAGAGGTGATATCCCATCCTCTCCTCTGCATCCTGTTCACTATAAATGAATCACTAAATCTAGCCCACATGAAGGGGAGGGATTTAAATAAGGGTGTGAATTCCAGGAGGTGGGGATCCTTGGGGGCTATCTTAGAAGCTGCCTAAGCTCTATTTACGATAGCCAGGACATGGAAGCAACCTAAGTGTCCATCAACAGATGAATGGATAAGGAAGATGTGGCACACATATACAATGGAATATTACTCAGCCATAAAAAGAAATGAAACTGAGTTATTTGTAATGAGGTGGATAGACCTGGAGTCTGTCATACAGAGTGAAGTAAGTCAGAAGGAGAAAAACAAATACCGTATGCTAACACATATATATGTAATCTAAGAAAAAAAATGTCATGAAGAGATTAGTGGTAGGATGGGAATAAAACACAGACCTACTAGAGCATGGACTTGAGGACGTGGGGAGGGGGAAGGGTAAGCTGTGATGAAGTGAGAGAGTGGCAGGGACATATATGCACTACCAAATGTAAATTAGATAGCTAGTGGGAAGCTGCCGCATAGCACAGGGAGATCACCTCTGTGCTTTGTGACCATGAGAGGGGTGGGATAGGGAGGGTGGGAGGGAGGGGGGCGCAAGAGGGAAGAGATATGGGAACATACGTATATGTATAACTGATTCACTTTGTTGTAAAGGAGAAACTAACACACTATTGTAAAACAGTTATGCTCCAATAAAGATGTTAAAAAAACAAAACAAAACAAAACATAACAAACAAACAAAAAAAACAAACAGCCCAGGACTTCCCTTGTGGTACAGTGGTTAAGAATCCGCCAGCCAATGCAGGGACACAGGTTCGAGCCCTGGTGCAGGAAGATCCCACATGCCACGGAGCAACTAAGCCTGTGTGCCACAACTACTGAGCCTACGCTCTAAAGCCCACAAGCCACAACTACTGAGCCCGTGTGCCTAGCACCCATGCTCCACAACAAGAGAAGCCACTGCAATAAAAAATAAAAAATAAATAAATAAAAAAAAAAGAAGCTGCCTACCAGGTAATGATGTAAAATATCAATGACCTCTATTGGTGATGATGTCACAAGTGCTGCTAAAACTACTGCAGTTTGTTGGCTACATTCATACTTGCAGGACATGCAAATTTTCAGTTAGAGGTTAGTGAAAATAAAAGTGTATCATGTTCACAGACTTCAGCTTAAACCCCCTTGTGTTAAAGAACTCAGCATACCTCGCACCACCTAAAAATCAGTCTGATGCTTTGTGGATGGGCACGACGACTCCTCACATACCCCTGGAACCACCATGTGTGCGCATTTACCATGTTTGTGAAAGAATCCTTTTTTTTTTTCTTAACCTTGTGGTACTGCTAGTCCAACTCAGAAATAAATCGACTTTGAAAACTTTGAAAACTTTTCCCACAGCTGCAAAAAGCAAGTGTTTGGCACTAATAAATCAGGATTAGTGGAACTCGACTTACAATGAAACTTTCACCTCCTCCGGGCAGGAGGAGAAACTGATCTACTGGGACAAACAAGTCATGTTTCAAAGGGATAACCATTTTTCTAATGACAGGTAGGATCGGAGTAGAAAGCAAATAGAGGAGAGATGTTGTATTCCTAAAAAATCCTATCTTCTTAAACTTGGGGCCCTCTGAAAACATGAATCAAAATTATATTTCTAAGGGCCCTGCTTGACCTCTGCTTATTACCTTATTTCCTTCTAGATGGTGAAGAATAGCCTGGGATGCTAACGACAGGCCCAGAGCAGAGAACCAGTGACCTTGGTACACAATTATAGTTTAAATTTTGCCCTCCTGGACCCCAATCAAGACTCGTCATCGCCTGCTGACAGAAATGCCTAGGTGTTCCATTGTATTGGGGGTGAGACAGGAGTTATATTCAAAATATTTAACAACCAATAAGGCACAGGCAATAACCAATCCAAACAATGTCTGATGCTGGAGCAGGGTCCTGGGGCACCCCTTGCTGTGCCAGGCATTAATCCTTAGTTGCTGAAATATGACAGAGGTCTTAGGGGTGCTGGGGGTGTACTCGGGTGACTGAGGTTGGTGATGAGTCACCAACGGGTTTTGAAGTATCTCAGTATTTTAGTAACCAGTGCAGCTGCACCAGTGCTAACAGTCTGAATATCATCTGCTGCAATGGGGGGCTGCTCCTCCCAAGGGTCCCCATGGAGGGTTCCAGTGTGGGAGCTGACCCTATTGCCCTTCGGCACTCCATCTGGCTCGTACTGTGGGGACAGAGCCCAGCCCTTCTTTCTGCGCCTGGAGCTGAGGTCAGTGCCTCTAGGTCCTGGACCACTTCCAAGGCTCTCAGAAACCCCTGCTCATGTCTTCTCAGGGCTGGCTGGCTGCAGTGTCCCAGCTCCAAGGCACCTTCTAGGAGCAGCCTGGACAGCTGCTGCCAGCTGGCACCAATGGACCTCTACGCAAGAGAGGGCTGGGTGTTTCCTGTAAGTTTGATGGAGGGGCATGTTCTTAGTCCACAGGCATCACACCACCCAAGCAGCCCCACCACCGTACGGGGCAGAGATGAAAAAAGAGACTTTTTTCATGTACCCTCTCATTTCAAGGACTGGTTTAGCAACTACCTGAAATTCCTGAATGGAGCCCATATTTTACTTTTTCATAAAAGAGGTCATTCTGCAGTGCCTCTTGGTCTATATTATTTTACTAAAATGCTCTGGTTGGTTTACTTTGCTCTTGCTTCTGGTAAGCAGAGTAGGGGAGGCTTTGGCTACAGGTAGCCCTGGGCCTGAATTCTGGCTCAGGGGACTGCAGCCCAGTCACTTCCCCTCTGAGGCAATGTAAAAACTTCTGTAAATGGGGCTCACACAGAGCCTGCCTTGTAGGCTGGTCGAGGGTCTAATGAGACAAAGACAAAATAGATATCTTTTTTATAGATAATCTTATAAACTGAGCACAAGATTAAGAATAAAAACTTTTAGTTTCTGTTTGGGGTAGGAACTTCCAGTGTTACTCCAGTGTACCAATTTAAGTATTTCTTAAATAGATCTTTTTTGTTCACTCAAGCTGACTAAATAGCAGACAAAGGGCGAATTTAGAGGTCAAATGTATTCAATAGGTTTTGCACAGACTTAGATCCAACCTATGAGAACGCAGCGTTCTCCCTACTGAATGAAGTTAACATACCTCCTTTTTTTCCAGGAAAATAGCTAACATACATTAATTCATTAATATGTGTATAACTAGCTAACATTTGTTTCAATCACAATAAATGCAATTTCAAATCAAGATAATATAAACATAAACATTAAAGATGAAAAGAACCTCATAATATTTTCTTCAATTGCCTAGACATATACACAAAGAAAAGCATGATTTCTTTAGGTACTGAGCATCTGAAAAAAAAAAAACTTTGCTTTTGCCTACGTTGCTAAAAATTTTTTTCTTAAAAATAAGAATTATGGGGACTTCCCTGGTAGTCCAGTGGTTAAGACTCCATGCTTCTACTGCAGGGGGCGCAGGTTTGATCCCTGGTTGGGGAACTAAGATCCCATGAGATGTGGCCAAAAAAAAAAAAAAAGTACACTTTCTTTTCAAGTGCTCATGGAACATTCTCCAGGATAGACTATATCTTGGGTCACAGATCAAGCCTTGGTAAATTTTAGAAAACTGAAATCATATCAATTATCTCTTCCGACCACAACACTATGAGACTACCAATCCTACCTCAAGAAACATCTCAAATAAACAATCTAACCTTACACCTAGAGCAATTAAAGAAAGAAGATCAAAAAAACTCCAAAGTTAGCAGAAGGAAAGAAATCATAAAGATCAGATCAGAAATAAATGAAAAAGAAATGAAGGAAAGGATAACAAAGATCAATAAAACTAAAAGCTGGTTCTTTGAGAAGATTAAAAAAACTGATAAACCATTAGCCAGACTCATAAAGAAAAAATGGAAGAAGACTCAAATCCATTAGCCAGACTCATCAAGAAAAAAAGGGAGAAGACTCAAATTAATAGAATTAGAAATGAAAAAGGAGAAGTAACAACTAACACTGCAGAAATACAGAGGATCATGAGAGATTACTATGAAAGTAGGCATTTGAAGGAACCTACCTCAACATAATAAAGGCCATATATGACAAACCCACAGCCAACATCGTTCTCAGTGGTGAAAAACTGAAAGTATTTCCTCTAAGATCAGGAACAAGACAAGGTTGCCCATACACACCACTATTATTCAACGTAGTTTTGGAAGTTTTAGCCACAGCAATAAGAGAATAAAAAGAAATAAAAGGAATCCAAATCAGAAAAGAAGAAGTAAAACTGTCACTGTTTGCAGGTGACATGATACTATACATAGAGAATCCTAAAGATGCTACCAGGGCTTCCCTGGTGGCGCAGTGGTTGAGAGTCTGCCTGCCGATGCAGGGGACACAGGTTTGTGCCCCGGTCC
>NC_041215.1:79887924-79888602 GCF_002837175.3 Physeter macrocephalus
CCGCAAAAAAAAAAAAAAAAAAAAAAAAAAAAAAAAAAGATGCTACCAGAAAACTACTAGAGATAATCAATGAATTTGGTAGAGCAGCAGGATACAAAATTAATGCACAGAAATCTCCTGCATTCCTAAACACTAGTGATGAAAAGTCTGAAAGGGAAATTAAGGAAACACACCCATTTACCACTGCAAGAAAAAGAATAAAATACCTAAGAATAAACCTACCTAAGGGGACAAAAGACCTGTATGCAGAAAACTATGACACTGATGAAAGAAATGAAAGATGATACAAACAGATGGAGAGGTACACCATGTTCTGGAAACACAAAAGACCCCGAATAGCCAAAGCAATCTTTTTTTTTTTTTTTTGTGGTATGCGGGCCTCCCTTCGCTGCGGCCCCTCCCGCCGCGGAGCACAGGCTCCGGACACGCAGGCCCATCGGCCACGACCCACGGGCCCAGCCGCTCCGCGGCACGAGGGACCCTCCCAGACCGGGGCGTGAACCCAGCCCCCCGGCATCGGCAGGCGGACGCGCAACCACCACGCCACCAGGGAAGCCCCCCAAAGCAATCTTGAGAAAGAAAAACGGAGCTGGAGGAATCAGACTCCCTGGCTTCAGACTATACTACAAAGCTACAGTAATCAAAACAGTATGGTACTGGCACAAAAACAGAAATATA
>NC_041215.1:79888672-79888842 GCF_002837175.3 Physeter macrocephalus
ACACTATCAAACTCTTAGAGGAAAACATAGGCAGAAAACTCTATGACATAAATCACAGCAAGATCCTTTTTGACCCACCTCCTAGAGAAATGGAAATAAAAACAAAAATAAACAAAAGGGACCTAATAAAACTTAAAAGCTTTTGCACAGCAAAGGAAACCCTAAAGAAG
>NC_041215.1:79888881-79900798 GCF_002837175.3 Physeter macrocephalus
ATGTAAATTGATACAGCTACTATGGAGAACAGTATGGAGGTTCCTTAAACAACCAAAAATAGAGCTACCATATGACCCTGCAATCTCACTACTGGGCATATACCCTGAGAAAACCATAATTCAAAAAGAGTCATGTACCACAATATTCACTGCAGCACTATTTACAATAGCCAGGACATGGAAGCAACCTAAGTGTCCACTGACAGATGAATGGATAAAGAAGATGTGGCACATATATACAATGGAATATTACTCAGCCATAAAAAGAAACAAAATTGAGTTATTTGTAGTGAGGTGGATGGACCTAAAGTCTGTCATACAGAGTGAAGTAAGTCAGAAAGAGAAAAACAAATACCGTATGCTAACAAGTATATATGGATATAAAAAAAAGAAATGGTTCTGATGAACCTAGGGGCAGGACAGGAATAAAGACATAGACGTAGAGAATGGATTTGAGGACATGGGGAGGGGGAAGGGTAAGCTGGGACGAAGTGAGAGAGTAGCACTGACATATATACACTACCAAATGTAAACTAGATGGCTAGTGGGAAGCAGCTGCATAGCACAGGGATGTCAGCTTGGTGCTTTGCAACCACCTAGAGGGGTGGGATAAGGAGGGTGGGAGGGAGATGTAAGAGGGAGGGGATATGGGGATATATGTATGCATACCGCTGATTCACTTTGTTATACAGCAGAAACTAACACAACACTGTAAAGCAAATATACTCCAATAAAGATGTTAAAAAAAAAAAAGAATTATGGAATCCCCAAGGCTTAAACAGTAAAAGGCAAGGCCTAAAACAAAAACCCTGATCCTTCCACTCTCATTTACTTAAGTAAACATTCTCTCTCTGATTTCAGTCCCAGAAATCAATCAATGAGTAAGTCCTTACGCAGAGTTCCATTTCATGTTTTTTATAGGAGTTTTAGAAGCTACAGGTGCATTGAGGAGTAATATTCAACCATTAAGACCATTATGGAAGATTGATTTCTTCTAGGATTCTAGCTCCTATGTGTAGACACATATCCAAGCCTACTCAACATCTCCATGCAATGTCTGTCTAACAGACCGCTCATGCTCATCACATCCCAAACTAAACTCCATATATCTCCCTCCCCTGCCATCCCCTTGCTCTACTTACAGCCTTCCCCATCTCAGTCTGATGGCACTTCCATTCTTCCTATGCTTAGGGTAAAATCCTTGAGGTCTTCCTTGACTCCTCTCTTCAACTTATCATCGTTCAATCCAACAGTTAATCTTGTTCTACCTTCAAAATAACCAGGCTCTGCACTATTCACAATACTCAAGACATGGAAGCAACTTAAATGTCCATTGACAGATGAATGGATAAAGATGTGGTATATATATACAATGGAATACTACTCAGCCATAAAGAATGACATAATGCCATTTTCAGCAACATGGATGGATCTAGAGATTATCATGCGAAGTGAAGTAAGTCAGAGAGAGAAGGACAAATACCACATGCTATCACTTATATGTGGAATCTAAAATACAACACAAATGAACATATCTACAAAACAGACTCACAGACATAGAGAACAGACTTGCAGTTGCCAAGGGGGGAGGGGCAGGGGAGGGTTGGATGGGGAGTTTGGTACTAGCGGCTGCAAAATATTATATATAGAATGGATAAACAACAAGGTCCTATCTTATAGCACAGGTAACTATATTCAATATCCTGTAATAAACCATAATGGAAAAGAACATGAACTTTGCTGTACACCCAAAACTAACACAACATTGTAGATCAATGAAACTTCAATTAAAAAAAAAAAACAGGCTCTTATTACTCCTCAGCATCACCTCTAGTGCTGCCACCCTGGTCCAAGGCACCCTCATCTCTCACCAGAGTACTGGAATAGTCTCTCTCTTCAACTCTTACTCTCCTGTACAGTATTCTCAATACAGTAGCCAGAGGCATCCTTTAAAGAACAAAGACAGATCATCGTCTCTCCATGGCTCAAAGTGATCCCAAAGCTCCCTCTCACTCTTGATTGAAAGCCAGAGTCCTACAAGGGCCTACAAGGCCCTCCAGGACTTCCCCCTACTTCCCTCCTCTTCACTTACTCTGCCTGCTCACACCAGCTCTTCCTTATTCCTTGAATATGCCAGGCTTGCTCCTGCCTCAAGGCCCCTGTGCCTTTTCCCCAGTAACTGCAAGGCGAATTCTCTCACCTCTTCCAAGTCTTCACTCAAATGCCACCTTCTCCGTGACAGTCACCCTACCCGCCCCACTTAAATCCATACACCCATTCCTGCCTTGCCACTCTTCCTACCCTGCGGCACTTCTTCCACAGTCCTCGCTACTTTTAACCTTGTACTATACCACGTGACATACTATTTCATTAACGTTATGGTTATTGTCCACATCCCCCACCTAGAATTTAAGATCTACATGGAAGGTGCTCAGTAAATATTTCTGAATTAAGGGAAAATGCCCCCCAAAGGGCAGAAAAAAGACCCCATAAAATATCAAGAGTCCAAAAAAGGGCTTGTAATGTCCAATTGCAGGACCCGCATATTATATTTCATTTTCTTCTTTTTATAATGCTTGTGGCATTTTAAAGAGTGACAAAGAAGTAGGACTGACACTGAGGAGAGGCTGCTGCTTGCCCAGGAAAGACCCTGTGGAGTAGCGTTCCCGGGGAGGGGTAGATCACCACACTTCCAGCACAGGGACTTCACCATAGAGGTCCCCAAATCTCCTTTTTACCTGGGAGTCATAGGGATCAGACTCAGAATGACCGACCCATCTTACAAATTCACGGGAGGTGCCCCGGCACACCAGAATTCACAAATGATGGCATTTCTTTCCAGTGACCATGGCCATTGTCCAGAATATACTCTTCTGAGATAGTGGTAGCAAGGAAGCTGATTTAATGTTCAGAAGGTGGTTCAGGGATCTTGGAATCAGGGCTAAGGATGGGTAAGCCTCTTGAAGGCTATTTAATCTGGGCCATGGTCACTAGAAAGGCTACTTAATCTCGGCCTGATCTTCAGCCACACTGCTCAATGGACAACCCCTCTCAATCCACAGTCATGTTCACAAGATTGAGGGTCTCTCTTTACTGGCCAATCCCGGGCAACCGCTGGGAATTTTTCCTTTCTGGGCTGTCCTCTTCTTTGCTCCAAGGGGACCATCACCGTTCACTGCACACAAACTTTCTCCAGGTAGGATGGATTAGGTGTCTACTGATAAGGTTACACCCATATTGCTGTGCCACCTTCCAGAAATAGAGGTCACTTGGCTGGAGTTTTGTGAGCTCATAAGCTCCTCAGTCGCTTGGCCTGCCCCTCTTAGGCATGGGTCTGGCCTCTGTAGATCCCAGAGGGGTAGAACATCCAGAGTCCAAGTCCTTGGGAGCTCTCAACATTGCAGCCCGTGCAGGAACCAGGAGCCAGGAACCAGGAGCCATGATTGATGTTCACCACTCTCACTAATTAGCTCTTTTGGCCAAGACAAATCACCTAACCTTTTGGGGCCTCAGTTTCCAAATCTAAAAATGAGGGAAAGGCTTCCCTGGTGGCGCAGTGGTTAAGAATCCACCTGCCAATGCAGCGGACACAAGTTCAAGCCCCGGTCCGGGAAGATCCCACATGCCGCAGAACGACTAAGCCCGTGAGCCACAACTACTGAGCCTGTGCTCTAGAGCCCGTGAGCCACAACTACTGAGCCTGCGTGCCACAACTACCAAAGCCCACATGCCTAGAGCCCGTGCTCTGCAACAAGAAAAGCCAACACAATGAGAAGCTCCTGCACTGCAATGAAGAGTAGCCTCCACTTGCCGCAACTAGAGAAAGTCCACGTGCAGCAACGAAGACCCAATGCAGCCCAAAAAAAATTAATTAAAAAAAAAATAAAAAAAGTTAAAATGAGGGGATTGAACCCTTGAAGATCCCTTCTATTTCTAAAAACCCAGAGTTCTATTTTTTACCTACCTCTTTAAGTTTTAAATAATGACAACAGCATCTGGAACCCTGTTTCCGAAACTTTTCCCAAGGCCAGATGTTCCTGGCACCGAAGTAGGAGAAAAAAATAGTTTTTGAATAACCTAACTTTTTTGTCTTTTAGAGCAAATTATCCTCTGGCCTTTTCAATTCCCTTTCCCCTACTGCTACCTCCTTATGAATCCTTAAAAAAAGCTTTAAAAAAGTAAACTATCCACCCTTCCATATTCATCAGGATCTATCTCATAATAACATTATTCCCCCCGCCCTAGTACTGGAATAGTCTCTCTCTTCAACTCTTACTCTCCTGTACAGTATTCTCAATACAGTAGCCAGAGGCATCCTTTAAAGAACAAAGACAGATCATCGTCTCTCCATGGCTCAAAGTGATCCCAAAGCTCCCTCTCACTCTTGATTGAAAGCCAGAGTCCTACAAGGGCCTACAAGGCCCTCCAGGACTTCCCCCTACTTCCCTCCTCTTCACTTACTCTGCCTGCTCACACCAGCTCTTCCTTATTCCTTGAATATGCCAGGCTTGCTCCTGCCTCAAGGCCCCTGTGCCTTTTCCCCAGTAACTGCAAGGCGAATTCTCTCACCTCTTCCAAGTCTTCACTCAAATGCCACCTTCTCCGTGACAGTCACCCTACCCGCCCCACTTAAATCCATACACCCATTCCTGCCTTGCCACTCTTCCTACCCTGCGGCACTTCTTCCACAGTCCTCGCTACTTTTAACCTTGTACTATACCACGTGACATACTATTTCATTAACGTTATGGTTATTGTCCACATCCCCCACCTAGAATTTAAGATCTACATGGAAGGTGCTCAGTAAATATTTCTGAATTAAGGGAAAATGCCCCCCAAAGGGCAGAAAAAAGACCCCATAAAATATCAAGAGTCCAAAAAAGGGCTTGTAATGTCCAATTGCAGGACCCGCATATTATATTTCATTTTCTTCTTTTTATAATGCTTGTGGCATTTTAAAGAGTGACAAAGAAGTAGGACTGACACTGAGGAGAGGCTGCTGCTTGCCCAGGAAAGACCCTGTGGAGTAGCGTTCCCGGGGAGGGGTAGATCACCACACTTCCAGCACAGGGACTTCACCATAGAGGTCCCCAAATCTCCTTTTTACCTGGGAGTCATAGGGATCAGACTCAGAATGACCGACCCATCTTACAAATTCACGGGAGGTGCCCCGGCACACCAGAATTCACAAATGATGGCATTTCTTTCCAGTGACCATGGCCATTGTCCAGAATATACTCTTCTGAGATAGTGGTAGCAAGGAAGCTGATTTAATGTTCAGAAGGTGGTTCAGGGATCTTGGAATCAGGGCTAAGGATGGGTAAGCCTCTTGAAGGCTATTTAATCTGGGCCATGGTCACTAGAAAGGCTACTTAATCTCGGCCTGATCTTCAGCCACACTGCTCAATGGACAACCCCTCTCAATCCACAGTCATGTTCACAAGATTGAGGGTCTCTCTTTACTGGCCAATCCCGGGCAACCGCTGGGAATTTTTCCTTTCTGGGCTGTCCTCTTCTTTGCTCCAAGGGGACCATCACCGTTCACTGCACACAAACTTTCTCCAGGTAGGATGGATTAGGTGTCTACTGATAAGGTTACACCCATATTGCTGTGCCACCTTCCAGAAATAGAGGTCACTTGGCTGGAGTTTTGTGAGCTCATAAGCTCCTCAGTCGCTTGGCCTGCCCCTCTTAGGCATGGGTCTGGCCTCTGTAGATCCCAGAGGGGTAGAACATCCAGAGTCCAAGTCCTTGGGAGCTCTCAACATTGCAGCCCGTGCAGGAACCAGGAGCCAGGAACCAGGAGCCATGATTGATGTTCACCACTCTCACTAATTAGCTCTTTTGGCCAAGACAAATCACCTAACCTTTTGGGGCCTCAGTTTCCAAATCTAAAAATGAGGGGAGGGCTTCCCTGGTGGCGCAGTGGTTAAGAATCCACCTGCCAATGCAGCGGACACAAGTTCAAGCCCCGGTCCGGGAAGATCCCACATGCCGCAGAACGACTAAGCCCGTGAGCCACAACTACTGAGCCTGTGCTCTAGAGCCCGTGAGCCACAACTACTGAGCCTGCGTGCCACAACTACCAAAGCCCACATGCCTAGAGCCCGTGCTCTGCAACAAGAAAAGCCAACACAATGAGAAGCTCCTGCACTGCAATGAAGAGTAGCCTCCACTTGCCGCAACTAGAGAAAGTCCACGTGCAGCAACGAAGACCCAATGCAGCCCAAAAAAAATTAATTAAAAAAAAAATAAAAAAAGTTAAAATGAGGGGATTGAACCCTTGAAGATCCCTTCTATTTCTAAAAACCCAGAGTTCTATTTTTTACCTACCTCTTTAAGTTTTAAATAATGACAACAGCATCTGGAACCCTGTTTCCGAAACTTTTCCCAAGGCCAGATGTTCCTGGCACCGAAGTAGGAGAAAAAAATAGTTTTTGAATAACCTAACTTTTTTGTCTTTTAGAGCAAATTATCCTCTGGCCTTTTCAATTCCCTTTCCCCTACTGCTACCTCCTTATGAATCCTTAAAAAAAGCTTTAAAAAAGTAAACTATCCACCCTTCCATATTCATCAGGATCTATCTCATAATAACATTATTCCCCCCGCCCTCCCCCGCAATTATTTTTCGTATGAAAAACCACTCAAACACTTTCATTCTGGCAACTATGCTCATCAGCCTTGATTTGTTCCTGTTTTGCAGGGAAGGGTATTAAATGCTCTGAGGAAGTGGAACACAAAGATTAGAGGTGGGGCTGGGGGAGGAAGAAAGCTGTCCTTGCAGGTGAGTTCTGGTCTCAGTTTTCACGAGGTGATGGGCAAGAAGGGGGAACGCAAAGGGAAGGAGAGAAAGAGTGAAGGCACATGTTGTTTGCTTTGAAAGAGGTTTTAGGCGAAGCCCTGGTGGCAGCCCATCAAGAATGTTCAGTTGGTTAAATGACTTCTGGAACTGGGACTTTCCTAAGAAGTCACACCACAGTGAGAGGGCGGAGCTGGAACACCAATTCCTGTCCTTTAGCAGCTCTCTCTACGCATCTGTCTGCGTAGCAAGCTGGTGAGGTATTGGGCAGCCCTTCTACTGGTCCCACACCCAGTTTCCAGGAGCCAGGATCATTCTACAGGTCTCTAAAGCCTTTAAGGAAGACCAAATCTTTCCATAGCCCGCCTGGAAATCAAAGATGCTCCAAACCACCATTTAATAAGTCAGTGATTTATTGAAAGAAGAGCAATTCACTAGCAGACCCTCCAAACGAATCCATAGGTATAATACATGAATAACTGCCTGAAGTTAGCAGCATATTCTAAATAATTGTAGGTGCCAAGATATCATCTAATGACTTTTAACTGAGGAAGCATATGCCCTAAAGAATTTTTAGGAGGGGTGGGTACATGCATGTGTGCAAACATGTATCCTACTATAAAAAAGAAAGTCTCTGTTTTTAAGTCACACTAGGATTACAAACCAATACAATGAGTGAACCTAAAATACGACATATATTTAAACACAGGCACAAACAAAAGCAGAAAGCTAGCCTAATTCATACCAGAAAGTATAAAAAACAGACATTCTGGTAAGTATCTAGCTAGTCTGACAGTCTCAAAGCAGTAACTTCGAATTAGTATGGAGAAATTACAATGTTGGTGGTGTATGAATACCTCTGCGTGGAACTGGCATAGGATGTCATGTACCCTAGGAAGAGGTGCCTCTGAAGTCTGTCGGTTTGTTGCATCATAACAGGGTTCCACCTCCAGGACTCATATTTTCCTAGTTTATTCTGTTATTCTTTTCAAGACAAAGCTTTCTTTCTCTGTCCTTTCATCAACAAACAAATCAATGCTACTGTTTTTGTCATTTCCTGATAGCTTGCTTTTTTGGGGGGGGTGGGTGTGGGAGAGGAGAGGAGGGACACTAAGGCTTTTTTTTGGGGGGGGGGAACAGCACCAACTTTGTAACTGATGAAGAAGTGGAGGGAAATTGAAATGGTAGAGTGAAGAATCAGTCGGGCACACAGGCAATCCCTTCCGTAATCACAATGACCCTCCATTTAGAAGTAGCACCTCCAGCAAAAGCAGCCCTACACAGCACTGTGCCTGCCTGCCCATCACACCTTCCCTACCAGCTCCTTCCTGAAAATGTGAAATCTACACAAACCCCCTGTGGCCACAGCTCCAGAACAGTCCCGCTGTTCTAGCTCCTTTTCCTGGGACAGCAGGACCAAGTCCTCTCTGGGTCCTTACTACTCAGAAGCAAAATACATTTTGCTTGAGGCATTCATGAAGGAAGATGATAATGGTTTCGTAATCTGAGGTGAACTCAAGTTTGTGGCTTTGGAGGGAGGGTGGTATAAGAAGACATAATTACTGGATGATTCTCAGAAAGTATGTTTATTCTTGCACAGAGTCTGGTTTTAGTCAACAGAATTGAAGATAAGGCTTTTTCCTGATGTTTACATAGCTGAAAAAGTATAAATTATGGAAGGAATAAAAAGCATTACCCCAAGCTCTTCCCTTTCTTTTCCTTCTCTTCACCTTTGTCAGTTCTCAAAAACCAAACTGCTTATAAGCTGAAAATGACTGAGATTTTGTATAGCACTCCAGAGTTAGGATAAAAATCATACTGTTGGGAAAAAAAAAACATATTATTGAAACTCACGCTCTTTCCCAAGGGTGTAGATCACAGGAGGCAGCTGGTTCCTAGTAGATAATGTGAACATTAGAACCTGCACATACAATACTTAAAAACTCTACAGTTCCCTAAATATTTAGAATACATAAAGAACCCTTAAAACTCAACAACAAAAAGCCAAATAACCTCATTAAAAAATGGGCAAGAGACTTGAACTGACATTTCTCCAAAGAAGATATACAAACAACAACAAGCACATAAAAAGATGCTCAATATCACTAATTGTTAGAAAAATGCAAATCAAAACTATATCATCTTACATCCATCAGGATGGCTGCTAAAAACAAACAAAAAAAAACAGAAAACAACAAGTTATTAGCTAGGTTGTGGAGGAAATGAAACCCTTGGGTACTGTTGGTGGGAATGTAAAAGGTGTAACTGCTATGGAAAACAGTATGGTAATTCCTCAAAAAATTAAAAATAGAACTACCATATGATCTACCAATACCGCTTTTGGGTATATATACAAAAGAATTGAAAGCAGGGTCTCAAAGAGGTATCTGGACACCCATGTTCACAGCAGCATTAGTGACAAAAGCCAAAGGTGGAAGCAATCCAAATGTCATCTACAGATGAATGGATAAAGAAAATGTGGTCTATACATATAATGGACTATTATTCAGCCTCAAAAAGGAAGGAAATTCTGACACACGCTGTACCATGGATGAACCCTGAGGACATTATGCAAAGTGAAATAAAGTAGTCACAGGAAGACAAATACTGTATGCTTCCACTTATATGAAGTACGTAGAGTAGTCAATCTCATAGAAACAGAAAGTAGAATGTGTTTGCCAGGGGCTGGGGGAGGGGAAACGGAGAGTTGTTTCATGGCTATAGAGTTTCCATTTCACAAAATGAAAAAGTTCTGGAGATGAGTTGTACAACAATGTGAATATATTTAACGCTACTGAACTACACATTTAATAGTTAAGGTGGTAAATTTTACGTGTATTTTACCACAGTTGAAAAAACCAAATCTATGGCTCCCAGTATGCTAGTGATGATAACAATAGTACCTCAAACACACCCAGGAACTTCTCTCTGAGAGGCCCAGAGAGCTGGCCTTCAGACTGGCTGATGCCAACTCAAAAAGACGGCCGAGGATAAATTCAACTATATGGTTGCACTCATCAGAGTTTTATTTTTTATTTTCTTTTTCTCCACTAACATGAATATTTTGA
This sequence comes from Physeter macrocephalus, assembly GCF_002837175.3. NCBI lineage: Eukaryota > Metazoa > Chordata > Mammalia > Artiodactyla > Physeteridae > Physeter > Physeter macrocephalus. The sequence goes on from NC_041215.1 coordinate 79,898,749, forward strand.
ATATCTCACCATTTCACTCCTCTGAAACTCAGGCCACCCAAACATCTGTGGATGCTGACTCTGAAGTGCTACTCTATATTATCTGGGATTCTGGGGAAAAGAGGCCTGCCTAAATGTCAGGGTCCAGGAGAGGAGGGATATGCGAAGTCAACCCCCTTCCTCTTCCTATTTAGAGAATTCAGTAACATGCCCATGCAGTCCCTCCCCATAAAATTCAGCATCGTTTCTGCAGATAAAAGATGACCACTTCTCTCTTTCTACTTTTGACCTTCACACTGAACTGGCAGTACTTCCTGTCTAAGAATTACACGTGAGATTAATATTCCAGGTGTTCTCCACCATCCAACACGATCTACCACCTTCTGTCATTCTGAGTCCTCTTCTTTTTGTCTTTTTTTTTTCCCCGGAACCACTTCCAGATTTGGGGATAAAAGGCACTGCATAATAATGACACTTTATAAACCTTCTCTTGCATCTCAAACACAAAGGAGCACAGTGAAGGTAGAAAGCTGGAGAAATGGCTGGGGAGAGAACAGATTCCCCCAGGAGAAAGGGAAACAGCTTTTGGAAGGATGCACTCCAAGAAAAAAGATGTCAGGTCCATGTGGAAAGTATTTAACAAAATAAAAAGCCCTTTTCTGCTATGAGCAGCAGATTAGCAGAATACAAAACTCCCTGAACAACAAACCTCTAGGACCAATTAAAAATCAAAACAAAACCGAAAGAAGAGCTCCTTCTAGGGATGTCCAGCCACGGCTAAGTTGTAAGCCTCTTTCTGGTGCTCAGGAGAGCTCCTGGCGCCATGTGCAAGAGACGTTTCCACTGCACTGCTTCTCCATGTGTCTCCTCCAGGCATTTATTTGTGCAAAGGGCTCCAAACATCAAATAAAGTCCAATCTCCCCTCCAGCTCTGACCCCCAGTGGAAACGTGGGCTGCCTCAGTGAGAGCTAGTGCAGGGTTTCTGAAACCACTTGGACTGAGAACTCCAACTTAGAATCCTCCCATAGTCTGTCAGCTTCCTCTCCATCTTCTTGCATAACATGGTAGCAAAACATGAAACAAATGTGGCAATCTGAGGACATCATCAACAATGATTTTTTTTCTCTTGCCTCACAGTTTTGGTTATTTTGCAGTACTGGGACATAAACAACACATGGGTCCACTAACCCCTCACCCCATTGTCGTTCTGTTTTTCAGCACAGACACTTTGTAGTACACTTTGGAACGAAGAGAAGGAAACAAGAAGCTCCCAAACCTGGGCGCTTCTCTGCCTTTCTCTCCCTGCCTCTGTTAACACGTGAACAGCCACAGAAGAAGGCTAGTTTGTTTTCAAATGGCCCAGAAAAAAGCTCGGCAACCTCTCTGGCTAACCCGTTTTTAGTGCTTCATGATAGTACAAGAAGGTGGTAACTTCCTTCCTCTCACTCAGATTTGAGACATTTTCCTTTGTCATACAGGTCTGAAAGCGGCAGGCCGTTGTGTAAAAGCCTTTTACCGAAGTGCTTTATTAAACTGTCCCTCAAGGACCACAGGATGAATAATCTTGGGCCCTTTAGCTGTTTCTGGGCTCTAATTTCCAATGCTTTAACCATCTCTTGGGCACTTCTCTAGACTCCTCAAATCTTCCTTTCTAGAGGAAGCACAAGCTGAAGACACAAAGCTCTAGTGACAGATCTCATGGCTTCTATACACCCTGCACATGACAGCCCCAGGCTGTGCTCTGAAACCCTGGGGCAGGGGGAGGCAGGGGACTTCCTCATCCCACATTCAAACTGCCCACACCCCTCTACTCCCATTTTCTGTTAATAAAAGAAGAAAAATTGCAAAAAAAAAAAAAAAAAAAAAAAAAGAACGCAGAAAGGAAGAGAGCAGAAAAAAATATATAAAAGAAAAGGGAGGGCTTCCCTGGTGGCACAGTGGTTGAGAGTCCGCCTGCTGATGCAGGGGACGCGGGTTCGTGCCCCAGTCCGGGAAGATCCCACATGCCACGGAGCGGCTGGGCCCGTGAGCCATGGCCGCTGGGCCTGCGCGTCCGGAGCCTGTGCTCCG